>NC_091931.1:12055860-12378360 GCF_041260155.1 Ptychodera flava | reverse complement strand
GCTGATCAGTGCAATGTAGGCTGTGCCGAATGACAAACTTTGTGACCCAAAATCCAATGTTTTCGTCGACTGTACTCTATTTTCTGTTCCATAAAACATCGCGTTGACGATCATAGCAAGACATAACATGGCAGCGCAGCAAGACAGACGTTGAACTCTGGTAAAGTTACTCGGCATTTGTCGGGTCATAAGCGAGCCCCACATGTACTCATCGTAAACTTGAATGCGAATGTGACTTGATAAAAGATGAGCGAATCTTAGGAATTGACCTTCTTCAGAAACCGTCAACTTGATATTCTTCTGTTCTTGATCGTCAACCCGCATAATCCAATCATAGAAAGTGAAATTGAACCTGCAAAAAATGCAACTCTACTCTAAGTGACACGGTCGTTACGACACTCGTATTCCGTTGCTAAACGAAGAATTTGTTAGGGAATAATATACTTATCACATGCTCAAACCAAGAGTCCGTCATATTTTTGCGAAATAAAAGGAGTTTTCCTGAACTATTCGCGTTTAAACTTTTGATATACATTTGAAACCATATCTTCTACACGCCGTCGGCAAGTTGTCAATCATTTGTAGTCGGTAGCTGAACGAGGAACACAGTCACGTTCGTGTACGGAGTAAATACCATACGATCTCTCGGTCTACACGTTCCTTCCGATAAGGTATAAACGATTTCAAAAATAGCATAAGCCTAGATATTTACCTCATACAAAGTTATGCTATTTTGCTGGGACAAAAATGGACTGAATCTTATTAGTAAAGGCACGAACACTGTAACGTCGGTACAGCCGATCGGGTTAACCTGCACTGTAAAAATAGCGGACGCTAGACGCGTCTTTACGCGTTCAAAAGTACATGTCGGTGTTCAAATTTGAACGGTTAGTGTTCATATTGTTAACACTAGTGTTCATATTATTAACAATGATGTTCTAAACCTGAACACGTAGTGTTAACAACTATCTCCTTCAAGTGTTCAAAAACTCAGCATCACAGAAATTTTACAATACTGTGAAACAATTAACAATCTTTTGTGTTTTTTACTTTACAATGGCTATATTAACTTTACTACTGCCTCGCTGTCCGGCATACGTACACGGATTTCGGTGTAACGAATTTCACAATAAGTGGAAAATATTTCCGGTCTACAATTGCTGAAAGCATGTTTTTTCTAAAAAAGGAAGTATAAAAAATAATTTTACACGTTTATTACGGGTTGAAATTTTGAAATTTTGAAAAGAAAATCAAAAAACCACCATGAACGTTTTAATTTTAACATCGGCGTGCAAGAGGCGTTCTACTTCTTAACACTTGGTGTTCAAGTTTGGTGCCTTTTCTTATCCCATGATGCATCAAAACGGAAGTTGCGACATTTTTCTTGTAAGCGCACGCTGAAGTCGTGATCGTGCGAAAGCAAGACCAGAAAGGGTAAGTTTTCTCTCCAAAATATTAAAAGGTATTGGATTTTGAAGCATCTGTATTATTATCCTTCGAAATTAATTGTATTGTACTTTGAAAAAGCTTAACTACGTGAAGAAACCTTTATTTCTTTCAGTGGCTGGTGGACCATACACTAGCTGTGAATACGCAGCAGTGTTTTGGGCCATGGGGTATCGATCGCACTCGGGTCAAGGGTCATCACTGGAGCGATGACCCTTGACCCGAGCGCGATCGATATGCCACATTACCGCTGCGTAATCACAGCTAACACATGTCTTTTAGTAACCACAATCGCAAGTAAATTTAAAACTTTAGTTAAACATCGAAGAATATTGTTTTAGCATATGAGAGTTGGCTTTGCTTTTACTTTTCATCAGTTGATGACACGAAGAAGCCAATATTTTGTAACATTGACGAAAAGAGGCACTGTATACAAAAGTCACCCCTTTTCCTTAACCTAATAAGGCCAAATTGTCTTTCATTTGAAGTCTCATGTCGCCATATTATCTATTGTTGCATTATTTTCAGGACGTGAAAAGTTGGATGAACGTGAAATCGAAGAGTTATTACAGAAGCTATTGGTACAGAAATTGAAGAATATGAGTGTACAGATAGCTGTCTGGAAACAAGCTTGAGAACCTCAGTTCATCTCTGATGTAGATTAAATTTTGAACTTTCGAGGGTTAGTAACTGAATTGATAAGTTTCTGTATTTTTGTTCTGAATTTATCTGAGCTATGTCCAGAACGCTATGATTAACTAAATGTTACTTGAGAATAAGCTTTCAAATACTTGTAGTCGCCCTATCAGATGCAATGGTGGAATGAAGAATTAAAGCAGAAAGCCACAGAAAATTCACAGTGAAAAATGTACACTCTAAATTTCGGAATTTTCTGAAATTTCCTCTCTGAATTTTCTGTCGCTTTCTGCTTCAAATCTTCATTGCACCCTGGCATCTGATGAAGGAGACTTCACGTCTTTGAAGGCTTATGCCAGTAACATTTAGTTGATCATAGCCTGCTACCAAATCTTTGATTATTTTATATTTTAGATCAAGACGTCTTTTGTTCTCGGTTTGTTACTGATTTTAGCTTTGCTGTTAAGGACGTAGACCTTATATCATAGGTGAATGTGTGGCATCATCCTCAAATGTTTACATCCCAAGCGTTTTCTTCAAAACGGCCAGTACGATTCATTTAATATTTGGAGTACAGGTTTCCGGGATTTTCCGAATTATATATCTACAAGTTATGATGAAATACACAAAATTTTATTATTGAGACATTAAAGACATTTCAGATATTTTAAGACAAGGAATTATCAAAATGTGATATATTCAAGTAAGCCAAATTTTTAGCTTTTTCAAACAGATGTTTTCGTACGTTTTTGCAAGTATGAACATATAACGTAATCCACAATAAGTAAAACCTGTTTTGTCACTACTTTGTTCATATTGTTTGAAAACGATCTACAGTGTTTATGGGGATTTTCTTTTGTTATGTTTTGATAGGAAGGTGTTAATTAGCGTTGGTGTTTTCCTCTGACAAACTTTACAAAGTGGCCATATGGCCACTTTGTAAAGTTTGTCAGAGGAAAACACCAACGGTGTTTATGTGCCCAATTGACACTAAATAATTGTATTTTACTAAAATAATTTGGTGTATTTTTAAATAAAATAATTTTACTGAATATAAGGGGTCTGTTTTGTTATTTCCAGGCTTGAACACCCCATGAACGCGCAAATTAAAGGTGTTCAACAAGTGCATATCATGTGTTCTAACCTTTAACACACTTATCGTTGAACGGCGTCCATGCGTTCAAAAGTGTTACAGCCCTTTGAACGCGTAAATGCGTTCAATTTTTTGAACACATTTCATGTGCAACGTATGTTCAGATATGGAACACATGGTGTTCAATATAATGTCTGATGAACACGAAGTGTTCAAAATCTGCACTGGTGTTACAAAAAGGTGTTTAATTGGTGTTCTATCCTTTAACACTTAACTTTACAGTGTGGTTACGATGCTCATGATGCTTACGGAACCCAAGGTAATGCGACCACCTTTGAGTTAGTTGTTTCCGAAAATCATTCACGTAATTCCTTAGGGACATGCGGGCGTTACACTCTTGATTGTCATTGTTAGGGTTAGTATTGTCGTAATCTGTGACATTCTTGATTTTATGGCTAGACATTTGGAGGCTAAGCGTGCGGTCTGGGCACAGCACTTGACACCTGTTTTTGTATACTGCATGAAAGTACTCCGTGCGTCGAAAATCAGGCGGGCGGTGGGTCTAGATATACGAATACAAATTCCCATATTGGCGATAAAACTACAACACAAAACACAAAGATTCAAAGTAAATATGCCAAGTGGATGTATTTTTGCCAGACATTTATTTGATTTTTACGAAATTTTCATATCACACGCACAAATTTGATCATGGGCCGCCCTGTCTTTTATTCCATGAGCACACCGAAGATTAACGCATAACAATCTATAACCTACCTACGTATCAACCTACCTACGTATCTATCTATCTATCTATCTATCTATCTATCTATCTATCTATCTATCTATCTATCTATCTATCTATCTATCTATCTATCTATCTATCTATCTATCTATCTATCAACCTACCTACGGATCTACCTATCAACCCCTACCTACGTATCTACCTATCAACCTACCTACGTATCTATCTATCTATCTATCTATCTATCTATCTATCTATCTATCTATCTATCTATCTATCTATCTATCTATCTATCTATCTATCTATCTAATTCATGTAACTAGCATGGTGTGCACTAAATGTCAATAAACTACATCGAAATAGGTAAGCTCGTGCATCTTTATTCTGTGCTGCCGCAATATATTGTTTTGATTATGTACAGGCAACTGTATGTATGATGAAGCACACAGTGAAATAGTGGGATAAGCGAATCTCACGAAAAACAGTATAGCGTTCAAGTGTTCATAACAGCAAGTTTGACTCACCGTTCCTTTGTCTGCACATCAACTATCTCAATCCTCTCTAAATACCACTTATCATACCCTTTCGCGTCAGATAACCGAAGATCTATGTCCATACAATGAAGTGGCCCTAGGTGGTATCTTTCCGACACAAGGAAACTACAAATACTGCCCGTTTTGTAGTTCTGGAACATTAACCGTATAAACGTGCTTTGCTTAATCGGAAAAAGGGGAAAAACAAACGTTCAACTTAACGTTAGTTTTTATGGCGATGCATATAACAGATTACTCATTATGGACAGTAGTTATTTGCCGCTGGCACGTGACTACTTGAATGAAGAGCAAGAGTAAACCGGATTCAGCCGCACGATCGTTGGATAATTCAACTGTTGTTGGCTGCATTAAAGTTCGTTTTCCAGATTTCGAAAATCATACACATGATATTACTCACCAAACGGCGCTTCTTGTCTACAAGGGAAATAATTCTACTTTGTCTAGAGTCACCAAATAGTTGAATAGCCACAGGGCTGGTAGTACCAGAACCGGGTCTAAGGCCAGTGAAGACTGTTATGCGATATAAGTACTGTTCATCGGATATGTTATCAATCTGAGGAGCTGATCTCCACTGAAGGAAAAAAGCTTGGCATTATAAAAATAAACAGTGTGATAAAGAAAGAAAGTTCTATTGTCTGGGTAAAAAAAGTTATAAATAATATTTTACATATATAATAATTAATTTTATCACTGTTTGACCGTACATATCGTAACACTTATTATCAATAAATAAATATCATCAACCATAAAAACAATATCAAATTTTGTCGTCGATTAATGTCCCTGACGAATCTACGAAAGTCGCTCAATTTCCAGAGCCGGCGTTTGCCCTTGCCCTATAAAGTCGCAGTTTTACATCCATCGTCGACTATTGGGGCAGTAGAATTCATAGTGAACGGAAATGACACATTATTGGGATTCGTTAGACGCTATAATACTTCGATCGTGCAATAGTGCAAGTGCAGAGTATGAGAATAATTTGACCAAAACACGAGTGTTTTCTCACTTCTACAATACTACAAACGTGGAAATCACAAATTTGCAATAGTCGTACCAACAGTTCAAGGATAATTAACCCTTGGCAATGTCCACCGGAAACTGATCTTAAACCCTATCCCCGAAGCTTTTGAGTAGGAAATGTGGGCTACAAATTATATCGTTATTCGTCCCAGAACTGAACCAACAATGACTTAGGGGAAGCTTTGCATTTCTGCTGAAAATATAAGTATCATAAAGCTTACATTTCGCAAATCTTCTTTGTCTTTTCTTCTCATGATAATTGCCAGTCCGACGTACACAATAAATAAAGATATCACAGTTGCAAGAACCACGGGGCTGTGAGTGATGTCCTTGTTGAAGACGCTATCAAAATTGATGTTATTAACCGGAACTACAAAGTGGGCTACAAAGTTGGCGGTGAATGATGTAAGGTGATTGCAGACACAAATGGTGAAGTCGTCGGTTGATGCTCTAGCATCAGGCTAAAAGATAAATAAACATGCAGGGTCAGCGGTACACAATAATTCTGTCATCAACATATTTTCTTTAACAGCCACAAAGTTTGAACATAGTCAAATCTAGTAAAGTTAAAGAAACGGTATCGTTATTTTGAAAAGAAGTACACCCCTCATTCTTTCACGTTTATACATGTTAGTTCGGAGAAATTAGTTACTTATTTCAGACTTGCAAACGTGGCATTTTTCGGTCAGAAGTTAAGGTTTAAAATGGTGCGGAATTGACTTTTAAGATTATTAGGAGCAAGATTACACGGTTTTTGCTTTTTCACATGGGGCTGCGATTCAATGTTTGGGCAAACATTTAATAGCTATGTAACCTTTACTTGTTCAAAATTGCACCTAAGTCGACGTCCCAGCTGGTAGTTAGTAATAAATGTATACACACACCTAAGCGAGTTCATTTTCACAAACCTTTATCAGTTTGAAAGTAAATTCATAATTATAATGCTTAAAAGATACAACTACTTGGGCTCCAAGGGTTAGGTGTAAAAAGCACAAAATACTAGAGAGAGATTGCATTCTTACCCAGCATCCATCAGTTTGCCATCTCTGGTTATGTTCGTCCCAGTACAGGCAGGATAAATACGACATGGATAGCATTATGCTGTGGGAACCACCATGGCCGACATTGCCAGCTTTGAAATATAAAAGTAACCGACAATTATAGCCTAACATTTAACTCACATTAAATATTGTAATATCTAAGTTGTTGTGACGACACCAATGGTATCATTCTATCAACAACAACAATTTGTACCTTCCCTTGTTGTGAGGTATTAATTTTTAAGCATTACTCAGCGCTGGAGGTACAATTGAGGTTAGTAATCTTCCAACTAGATGTGGCTTAAAACAATATTATAAATAACTGTACCGATGTCTAAAAATACTATATCCGGCGATACGTCTCTCACGTACGACGTACTCAGAGAACGTAAGGTACCTCCGCTGATACCCCTCACAAAGACACGCACTTCGGACAAACAGAAATTACTGAGTGAGTTTCTGCACGTAAGGGGCGTATATTCTCCTAGCGGCGTATGAAAGAAGTCCCAGAAGTAGTACGCGATAGGGGACATGGTGTCTTGTGAGAAAAAGGATTATATAAATACCGTGTGTGATGTTAAAACTGACCGAAAAATGGCGATGTTGTCTGGCGGACGTCCTCGTGCAAAAGAGGACAGGACTGGGAGAACTGTGACCTCTGCCACAGATGGCGCTGTAGGGTAACATTTGCATAGATAAAATTCCTTACAGTGTAACTTCTTATTATAAATAATAATCCCTCATGGCAACAATGTCAATACGAGAAGAAGCACAGACGAATAGCCGGTATCGATTTTGTACACTCCTCGAAGTTTTAATATTTTGTCCATACTTTTTCTCAAGAAAACTTTAAAATTGTCTAGCAACGTCTCGGCCAGGGATTCAAATGAAGTATTTACGGATTTGAAATATAAAATGGCGGCCAACCTTGAGAATAAAGGTAGTTTAACGATTACAACAAATACAAGATGGAGAAAAAATCAAATTACTTATCACCTTTCAAAATGGTTAAACAAGTTGAACACCAGAAAATTGTCGTTAAATGATGTATTCAAAAACTACCCCTGTCGCATTCTACTTTTAATAAGTAGGACAATCACGCAAGGTATAACGGATTCAAGAAGTGATACTTGCCTACGTCCATCATAAAATTGTGAGAATCTATGTCAGATGTTGTATTTGCTATAAGGGTCTTCGTAGAACCACTGGGAATATTCCAGTAGTTGTCGTACATAGTCTTGTTTGGTTTCGTGTTCACACGTTGGTAGACTTCGTACCAATAATCAGCCACCAGGGAATCTAAATGAATCTTGAGTATTTGAGCTGGGATGTTCAGGTTCACTGTAAACTCGATTCTATCCCCGACAGATGCATTTAGATATATGGTATTATTATAATCGAGATTCATGTTGGTTACTTTGACGATGTAGGTATCACTGGTCTTAGCCGAATTGCCATTCTGATCAAAAGTTTCTAAAGTCAGCACGGGCTGTAGCCTTAATGCCCTAGGAGACATGCATTGCTTAGGGTTAACCATCGATCCTATAAACTGAACGGACAGAAAATACAACCATGAGGTGTCAATTGGGATGGGTAAATCTTACTTCAAGTGTTAAGGTAGTATGCGCCTCGAAAGTGTAAGTCTTAAGTTTTTGCTCAAACTTTCCACAAGGAATCTTCAACCATTATTCTGTTTCAATTACCCGGGTTTTACTTATACAGAAAATTCAAAATGGCCACTATTATGTGTTAAATCTATGAAGAGTAATAAATTTTTCGATTTTCAAAAAATGAAGACGGTGAAAATTTTTCTCACACCAAGAATTACAAAATGACTCCCCTCACGTTGTTGATCATAAAAGAATCGGAAACGTTTAAGAGTCCAAATATCTGTCCCCAAGGCACATTGTACCTTATCATGCACTCAATTTTACGTTTCGTCGGATGTAAGCTGTCAACTTATCGGCTCTTACTACCCTTTGATCTGACTGTAGTAAAATAGAAAATTTGCGAAAATGGCCGTCTGGTAGCCGTATTTGATCGTACTGTAAGTCCACGCACACATTTTTTTTCAACCGATTTATCGTCGCGTGTCAGTCATAAGAAATCATATTGCAAAAGATACATAATTGTTGTTCATATGTTTGCCACAATTTACCGTCATTTTACCAACCGTGCAGTAACTCCCCTGAAGGATTTGCTAAAATAAAAAATACTCATGACGAAATGGCCGTCCGGCAATGATCTTTGATCGTATTGTAACATCAATTAACGCAATTCATAGAATATTGGCCTTGTGCAATAGAACTATAGACTTTAGTGACAGACTCTTTATAACAGAAGTTGTTTGGTCTATTTTATCGAATGTGACTCATTTTCCCAAGAAACTTTTCCTTTAGAGACTGAACAACCAGGCAAATATACATCTAAGGGTTTTTATTTGCAGCGAAAAAGTTATGTGAAAGATAGTATTACTGTTACGTTCCATTTAAAGGTGGAAAGGAATGCGACTTCATGTTTTCGGTTTATTTCATAGTCCCTAATGATAAGCATTAGCAAAAGGTTACCTGACAGAGCAGTGGCATTATTATCCCAAGTGATCCCCAAAGGATCCTACTCATTCCATGATTCGCAAATATTGACATTTCTAACAAAACCATAGTGTCAATTAGCAAGCAAATGCATTATTTGTAAAGAAATTCAATAGCAGAAAAAATGAATTGTGTAGAACAGTTCTAAGTTGGTTTTTTGCAACAAGTGGAACAGCTGGACTAAATTTAATTTTAGCTATTTTCTACCCTTAGGCATTAGAAAACGATCAACCTACCTTTGTCGATGTGTTTACGGCACTACTAATGTTTCGTGGTATAAAGAATCCACCAGCTTTAGAAACGTGTTCATTGCCATGGAAATTATGTACAGTGTATTTAGACACTGTGGCTTGTATTTGTCGTGCATCGTAATTTCTATAGGTATCCTTCTCTTTAGACGATCCTAGTGTTGATAGTGACTTGTTAAGGCAAGCATCTATGGCATCAAATGTCAGGGCAGTTATTAAGGAATCCTACAATGTAAGATTATAAGATTTAGACTGATCAAAAATAAGTCTAACCTTCCTAGTCCGAAAAGATGATGTGTAAAAATATATGATAGTAGACCTTATCCTTTTTCTCCCACTTAACATTATACGATGGCGAATGAACATGAATAAAAACTTATGTTAAGTTCAAAGAAGAAATCGTAAGTGGTAGTATGGCGCATAATCGAGGTCAAAATTCGAACTCTCAGGCCATTTTTGACTCATACCAGTTGCATTTGCAAATCACGAACTCCCAGTTTCTACTCTTAGGCGCTTTGAACTCCCATTTTTGACTATTTTTTTTTGACTTGTCACATTTTCAACTTTCGTACCCGTAATTTTCGAACTCCCATTTGTGACTTGTAGTCGCACCACCTACGTTTTTTCTTAGAGGTTTTTTAAGTATTTGTGTAGGCATTCCTGAGTTGCGTCATTGTAGTTAGCCTCTTGGTTCCCTTTTGGGTCATTGCTACATCAGAATAGAGAGATACGTCATATGACGTTATCGGATTATTCAGGTTATTGTTTGATGCTCTAGAGGGTCCATGAAAATGTGAACCGGTTCAGGGCCGTTTTTATCCCCTGCCGATCTAATCCCCGCACATTAGATTGGCAGCTGCCGATCAGGTTCTGTTGCAGATTTCGACTCTTGTCACAAATTCAAAGCGATTGTTACAAATGAATATGCAGTGATATGTAATGTTGAATTTCTACATTTTATTAAGATATGTTATACTTTTAAAAAGTGATAAGGTTTAATACGGATGAAAGTCTGCCCATTCATCGGGCCATGACCTGACGATTTCTTAGTGACTGATTCATTCTCAAGATTCCAACCCTATGTTGCGACACACTTTATGTTCCGACATCGTATATGCTCCGACAGTCCCCGTTTACCGACGCAGTATATGTCGGAAAAGTCAATGTTTAGAGAGACAGTGTACATTTCTACCCAATTTAAGTATTCAAAAACATAAATATACATTTACAGTAAAATACTCAATTTGAGCCGTCCTTTCAAAATCGTGCGCAAAACATAGTGTTTAGAACATTTTAAAATGATATCTGAAAAAAAGTCTTTACCTTCGACAACGCTAGCGCTACGATAGTTTCGATGTAAATTTGCACAAAATCAGCAGTTCGATTGTTCTCAAGCATGTCTGTCGATTTCTATTTAATTTTATTTTAAATTTATGGGCCGTTAAAGATTTCAGACGTTCAAAAGTTGAAAATGCGATTTCGGGTCCAAAATGAGAGTTAGTAAAAAATGGGAGTTAGTCAATAATTAGCGATACAAAGTTTAAAACGCGACTGAGAGTCCGAAATGGGAATTAGTCAAAAATGAAAAGGTAGTGAAAAATGAGAGTTCGAAAGTTGAAAATGCGACTTCGAGTCCGAATCGGAGTTAATTAAAATTATTTTTTAAAGTTGAAAACGCGACTGCGAGTCCAAAATGGGAGTGAGAAAAAATGGGACTTCGAAAGTTGAGAATGGAACTAGTCTAAAATATGAGTTCGAATTTGGCCTTGATTAAGGACTATTGGCAGATTTGATTAGAAACTCTAATTTGGCTTCAAAAAGTGAGACAATGAAACTGGTACGATAACTGATTGAAAATGGCTTACTGTCGAACTGCACTTGAAGTCGCGTTTGATCAATAAATCGCCATGATTTGCTGAGATGATATTTGAAGCTGACTTGAATAAGTCTGAAAAACGAAACTCACACAAATGTCAAATGCATCAGTCACTGAAAGTGATCACTTCAAAACAAGCTGTTCTCTTTAAAGTGTACTCAAGTATGTGACGCTGTGTGTTTTCCGATAATCATCATATGGGCACATCGAGATGCCGAATTTTTTGACGTTGATACATTTTCAGACAAAAGCTAATGAGATCTTGCGAAAAAATTTGAAAATTTGCATCATCTGACAACGTACAAACATAAAATAGACAAACATTTGTTTGTCTACCAACAAACAATTTGGCTTAAAAACGGCAATAATGTATTCAGTTTTTTTTGTTTGCTTATAGCCATATGGGTAGAAAAGTTATGACAGAAAATAACCGAACTATGTTTGCAAAATTTCTGTGTTCTTTTGAACTCTTTGCTTTTGTGAATCGATATTTATTTAAAAGGGAGCAGGCAAAGCGTTACGGTGTCAATAACTGATATTGATGATATTTGTCTGCAGTTTTAATCTTCATGTGCTTACTGTAATTGCTATTTCTAAAACAAATTAATACAAAGTATTAGATTTGTGTGATTGTTGACGAATGAATTCTAGTCCGGACCTAGCTGCAATAATTGTAGCCCTTGGTTGGTGGGGCTTGGGCTTCTGTTGTGCGGCTCGCGCCTAGCCCCAACCAGGCAAGGTGCGAGCCGCACAACAGAAGCCGTAGCCCGACCAACCAAGGGCAACAATTATTGCAGCTAGGTCCGGACCAAATTTAGTTGTGGACAATAACATTAGATAATTCACACATCCAGGCCATTTTGTCTTGTTGAACACCAAATATTTTGGTATGATATTTCGGAGTAGAATAAAAAATGACAGAAGAGAAATATAACCGTGGCTACTCTGTAAAGTGTTGATTAGGCCCACTTGATGCAATGAGAAATTTTAATTGTACTAGCGACACCAGCTCTACCAAAAGTTTTAAATGTGAGCTCACGATTGGCACTCTGTGTTCAAGATTGAGATAACATTACCATGCATAACACAGGTCATTATACAGCTGTCTTGTTCAGACAGCTTGTTTGTCCTATCTACACAATAACAAAAGGGAAAAAAAGTGGTTTTATTGTAATTTACAGTCTATTGTATGCAAACCCAAAATTACTTTTCTTGTGTACATTTTACTCCTTATAACAGTGTCAGTGGAGCTGGTTTAAATTCCCCAAACACACTGCATGAACACAAGTTTGTATAACGCTAACAGCAGTGACCCAATAACGTTGTTGCTTCAATAAACTTATTTTTGAGTAGATACTTGTGTATGGCATATTGAGTCTCTATCTTCAACACAGGCTGCCATTGTAAACTCTCATTTACAACCCTATAGGAAGGGCAGGTTTTGTCTTCAAACAAACAGATTTTATGACCACATCAAACAGTTAAGGGGCGACCATGGTGTACTTGAAAAATATCAAAAGTTACACTTATAGATCTATACAATTACTTCAAAACTTCACGAAGGACTTTACCGTCCGTGATCGCTAGTATAAAGATAATCGATCACACATACCTGTCGTAACATTGAATACACCTTCAACGATAACATCTAGTGTTCTGACAACTTCGTGAAGTAACTTTGCCCCTGTAACCTAAAAATAGAAGTATGTATGTATGTATGTATGTATGTATGTATGTATGTATGTTATGTACATATGTATGTATGTATGTATGTATGTATGTATGTATGTATGTATGTATGTTATGTACATACGTACATACATGTACGTATGTACGTGTGACACTTAGTATTAATAATGTATTAATCGACACAAGCTATACGACATCAGTACACAAACCTACCCGCAGCTGTCAGTAGCGAAGGAAATGTCTTTTAATACATGCATACTTTTACATGTGCTTAGGTTGCATTCAAAAAACACCTCTGAAGGAGCGCGGGGAGGGGGGGATATTGAGAGATTCTCACTTGTTTTCAAATGCTCCGCTAATAAACTCATAATTCGTTCAAATTCCCATAATTCATGTAAACGTACGTTGCTTGAAGTGGCAGGTAAAAAGTGCATGTGTTTACAAAAGATTTGAAATTTGAATTTCATCGATAATATTGATTCACTGTACAAGGTGGTCTATGAGAAAAGTATGAACAATTTTCTCAAAACAAGCAATATATGTGCATATCCTACAGAGGTTGGATAATTGACTTAACTGTACTTAATTAGAATAAATTGGTTACAACCGCATATTTGTACAAGAAATTTGATTTTGGAATTTCCCCGAAAATGTTGATCACCTATACATTGCAGTCGACGGCAAAACTGGGAATAATTTTTTCCAACACAAAACATACTATACTTGTGCAGATGTAAACGTTGGATAATTGACATTTATGTTCTTCATTAGAAGAGGGTGGTTACAAGTACGTTTGTGTACAAGAAATTTGATTTAGGAATTTCACCTAAAATGTTGACTCACTATACATTGAAGACTATGAGATGAATCTAATATTTTTTACATTACTAAAAGAGCTAAATCGGTGCTTTTATAAGTGTTTGACAATCGAGACAAATGTGCTTTATTCAAGTAGTGCGTTTGAAAGTTGAGGTGTAGACAACAAATATGATACTTGTATTGGAATTTCACCCAAAATTATTATTTCACTTTTGTTCTAGCATATTTGTTCAACAAATATGATACTTGTATTGGAATTTCACCCAAAATTATTATTTCACTTTTCATGGTAGTGTTCATGTATCAGCTATGAAATATTTTCCGTGACAAAACTTGCTACATCTGTAGCATGTACGTATAAATGTATATATGTAATATATATTTAAGTGTTAGTAAATATTGACTTTTATTCGGTAATAAGTTTTTCGATAAACAATAATAGTGCTCTCTGTTTTATTTCCAGCCAAACTGTAGATGAAAGTAAACATTACAGCTAATGTCCCTTTTGCGGTAACATAAGAAGGTTTCAGGATGACTTCCCTCACCTGTCAGGAAAACTGGGCATAATTAATAAATCAAACATATTTGTATAAAAGGGACAGGTGTACCTTTTGGCCAATCAAATATGTTTCGTTCTGTGTATCGACTGCATTTTCTTGTCCTACTCCAACAGCATGCTAGAACAACAAACTTCTGTTTTGCAAGTACCCTGTATATGAAAGACCTAGTGTAAATACCATGATCATTGTTATTGATGACAAATGAATTCTAGTCCGGACTTGAATTAAATTGTAAATAATAACAATGCAGACAGTAATTATATGGCCGTGCTGGACTTTTCATCACGTTTCAGGGAGTAGAAGAAGAAACTGCAATGGATACACAAAACAAAACCGCTAAAAATTAGCCAAACGCTATGCTTAACACTTTCACCGCGGGAGGGCGCATTCTGCGCCAACGCCAGACTGCGGGAGGCGCGTAAACGCGCCAAGAACGTACGCGTTTATATGCGTTCGATATACGTTGCTTTGTCTGATCTACATCTTGTTTGTTGACTATTTCCTCAAGCCTAGTGTAGCGTACGAGGTAGAGGTCAAACCTAAATGAGCATGCGCGCCAAATTTGTAAACAAATGCCGCTATACTCGGTCATTTCTCCGCCGTAATTTGTAAGGATCGTGTGATCAGTTGTTATTTTTCTGTAAAGGGTATTTAAAAATGGCGACGCGGGCACATTTTAAACTGACTAAGCCCTTGAGCATGTTTTCCTGGACAGTGATAGTGGAATTGTCACAGATCGTGAAACTGAACTCGACGGAGATAGCGGAAGTCAAATTTCAATAATAACTCTAATACCGAACTTGAATATGTTCCCGAACCAGTTGAGCAAAGACGGAGATTGCAAGCAAGACAGAAAGGTAGGCCAGCTGAGCATGCTGAGAGGAAAGTGCTACAAAGGGTCGGTGACCGACGTCACAAATGTCGATGGGGTATCATGTGGATGTTGTACGACATCAACCTATCAGTGACAATTACACATTGTTAGCTACAAGTATATAAGCATATACCCTATATAATATATCTCTCTTTTGAATGTCAGATGATACCTGTTGTTCGAAGATGAACTTGTAATAAATATGCATATTTACCTCTTTATGTTGAATTTGTTTTTGAGTATGTGTTCCCCTGCTTAATTTGAGTTAATATAATGTAAGTAGAATTTTTTTAAGTGTTACGCTGAGAAATAATACATTTATATATTGAAATATCAAAAAATGCAACATTTTTTGAATTTTTTTGTCAAATCCAATATGGCCGCCATTATCACGTGACCTTCCAGATGAGTCACGTGACATTTTGTTCATTTTTATGATGCTCTGTCATATTGCAATACTCACTGAAAAAATTGTCCCGAATACACGTATAGTTACAAAGATACAGCTAATGCATGTAAATCAATATTTATAAGGCCATATATCCATAGAAAGTACGCACAGGAATGCACGTATAAAAATTAATTACGCAGTGAAAAGTGTTAAATTTACAATCCAACACATATTTCATATCAATCAGAGACTCTGAGTTTTCTTTCGAGTCCCCTATTAAGTCTCCAAATCCTTTTAAGTGCCCTCGAACATACCCTTGATATTTTCCCGCTCCCCTCCAGCGGTGTTTGTGAATGCAGCCTTACCTGAGTTTCTTCCAAGAGTTCATTGGGATGACGAAATGATGAAACACTCAATAATGTTTGTGCAGCTTTCTCCAGGCACTCTGAGCTACACCTAGACGCGTTGAAGGCCGAGTATGATACATTCATTAACAAAGATCTCGCCTGATGAAAAAATAGTATGTCGTCACACAATCGAGCACAAGTTGTTTAATAGGGGTATATCAAACTTTTCATGAACTGTACGTTTTAAAGAAACAGACGTCTGTCTCTTATCACTGTTGCCCATCTTTGTTTCTTACACAAGTTTGCATATATTATTCAATCGATTACAAAGTAATGTTGAGACTGTGTTCGAATGTCTATCTGGGAATGGCCTGATTTAATGCATGATATGAAAATTCTATACCTTGGCATTATGTTTACTACAGATTTCGATTCAGTGTAACGTTTTGAGAAAGTGGGAACGACGTCTTTGGTGTAGATTCAATCTCGATAACATAAACATTGTATCGCGGGGCTACTAAAATAATTAACTTGGCGCTATCAGTGTCTGAGGAATGGGGGATCGTTTATAGCAGTCTACGAACAAACATTCAACTGTAAACAATACAGTTCATTCCTGAAGCATATTTTACTTCCAAACATTTGAAGCCAAAAACCAACGTTGAAAATCCAACGAAGACATGAACATATTTCACGTTCATTACCGAAGTTGTGAAACATCAAACCATTGAGAAAACATGATGACTGGCATGTCCATGACCTGAAAATTTCACAATTGTGACATGGTACAGGTTTTTGTCATCACATGAAATGAAGATCTGGATTAACACATAACTTATGATTATCACTTTAATTGAACAACAGTCTTACATTTTGAGATTGGAAACTTTTCAGGAGTAAGCTTACACCTTAATCGGAAAGTTGACATCAGTATAAAAATCAGACAACTATGACAATATCGCGATTTAAAATCGGTACACCATTCTTTCACTTTCGAAGGGCTGTCGATTAGTTTATCCACAAATAAAAACATGAAAAAAGGCACACCACCACCGTCTCATCTTGCGGCGTGCGTTGTCGGCTTGTATGAGCATAATTCCTATACCTTAAATTAGCTGAACTTGATAATTTGCGTTAAATAACATTTCAAACTTGAAGGAATCCCACGGTAGAAAAATAATCATGGCAGTCGGCTGCCGTAATGCCAGACATTGCATGAAAAATGGCGTACGATGCAGCATGTCTCTATATTTAGGACACTTCAAGTCATTGAATAAATAGGATTTATATCAGGCGAGTATGTCCGAGTGAAAACATACTCGACTCCTAAATTGTCCAAGGATTGCCGAAGTGCTCTTCCACAATTATTGACCACTACACGTCACCGGGCCGTGTTAGCATCAACAGCTTCGGTTAAAAACTGCAAAAACTGAGTCGTGTTGGATGCCCCCGCGATTATGTTTGCGTAACAAATTCCGTTAGCACCCATAAGTACGTTTACAGGGCTAATTATAATCTGCGAAATAGCGAAGTGGCGAAATGACGAAATCACAATTTTTTCAAATTGCACAATGAAGAAATAAAGATACTACACATAGAGAAATTACCTGCCACCTAGAGTATACTTTATAATCGATGTTAAGCCGAATACCCGGGTGCACACACAGTTACGAGTGTAGTGAAGTAGTAAAATAAAGGTGGTCAACTGTGACAAATTTTGTTTTATTTAACTACAGGGAATTCCCCCTTACCCGTTTACCTATTGGGCATGCATGGAAGAGGGAATTTCCCACTGAGTCAGAAGGGGAATCCCCAAAGGGGTAATCCCCCTTACGCGTTTGCGCATGCATGGAAGAGGGAATTCCCACTGAGCGCTGACTCACTGGGTAATCCCCCTAACAGAACACCTGTCGAATGACATTCTATTACCGGATGGAAGGGAGATCATTTGCTAGATAGATTCTGACTGTGCTGCAGCTCTGTACCGTTCCGGAGGTGCTTCTGGATGTAAGTATATACTCCCTATCGGAACGGTTTTCTGGTTGTGTGAATTTCCTACGCCTATCGAAACGAGATTTTAGTCCCTACCCTACAGTAACCGTTCCGATCTTGAACACTGTTGCGCAATACCTTTCCAGCAGGGACTTTCCAGTAGGACTTCTGCAATACCATTCCGGTAGGCTTCGAATGTTGCTTGCTTGTGATGTCATGTTACAGGTTCTGTCTTATTCTACAGTTTTCATGAAAAATTTTCTACAGAATTTTTTCTGAACGACTCTAGTTAACTAACTTTCATATCCATTTAATCCATAATGTCGTAGGTATCTTTCTAGCGGCGGACTAAATCCTTCTTGTTTTTGTATTTCTAGTGCCTGCTTGAAAATGTCCTGAATAAGTTCTGAGGTGTTTTCTGTTGTTGCACCTTTTTCTTGTATTTGTGTAAGCAGCTGTTTATATTGAACGTAATAATGTTTATACTTCTCTCTTCTTTTTGATACTCCTGTTTTTCCTTGTATTACATCAATAATAACACCCGGTATAGGAGTTAAAGCTAAAAGAACTGGAACTGTAGGAATTGCCGCTATTACAGCTGAACTTACAAGAATTCCCTTAGTCACATTAAGAGCCATATCAATTCGACCCATCAATTTGTAACTTCGTCGATATGCAGCGCTGGTTCTTTCGATATAGTCGGCCAATTGTTCAACGCTTTCAACAACTGAGACGTGCATTTTTTTTACTGTATATGTAAGGGATGATAAAAAATAATTGTAGTAATATAGAAAGACAATATGGCAGAAGGAGGAGAAGAAATATACCACTCCAGGATTTCGATGATGCAAATTTGAATGATGATGACGCTACTGCTGAAACATACTTTATAGACGACGATAATGCCCTTGCAGAAGCCGATCCTTTCCAGGGTAGCTCACGCGATAGACCCCCAGGTGATTCGTTGATTGGACAGAGAGTAGAACTTGAATACTAATGGCTGAACAATTCTTAAACGAGAATAAAATTAAAGATCGGCAGCACGAAACGAATTAATTTTGAATGCTATGATTAGGGGTGGAAAGCTGTATTATAAAGATCTCAGGCTATTAAAACTTTCAGAACGTGGATTTAGATCGCTCAAGACATTAAAAAAAGAAGCGGGAGGATATGAATTTGTAAATAAAGTATACAGATGGAGTGGAGCCGAATATCACTCTAGCGCAGAGCCCGAATTTGTGAGTTCTACATTGTATTCTGAAGATGTGAAAAACGATAAAATACGGCTGAGAAGATGACACCAGAAGACATGGGTGTATATAAAGATGAACTGACATTCTTACGGCAAGATGCTTCTGGTAATGCAGATAAAATACAAGCTTTTGAAATAAAATCGAACAATGGAACAATCTAAACCCAGATATAGAGCTATTAATGATGAATTAAGAATTGCGAATATGCGTATTAGCGATCTTAAAATGAAAAAGTTAAAATAAGGCTAGAGAAAAGAGAAGTTGAAAAACAGTTAGAGGAAATTCCTGTAGAACACACCCAAGCAAAAGAAAAAGCTGAAAAACTACTAGCTGAACTTATAACAGAGAAGCTAAAATTGACAATCGAATTGAATACGAAAATGGTAAGATTAGCGGGGCACGTGAAAGTCTCGCTACGACTAGGTCTCTTCGTGATGTAATTTCCGATCCAGATTTGTCACTTAGGTTGAAACTGACAGAGTTATTTAAGCGGAACGGTATTACAATAGCGGCATTACTTACTGCCCTTGGAATGACAATATCAACAATTGCCCTAGCTGTAACTAAAGGAGGAGGAGGAGGAACTGGAGCAAACACAGGTGGTTCAGGTCCGCCCAAAGGCTCAAGCGATAGCTACACAAAAGCGAAAGAAATTGTAAAGCAATTTGGTGAATGGTTAAAAACATTGGCCGCAAAAAGTGCTGCTGCAATACCAGGTTTAATCGGTTCACTTGTTAGTTTTCTATTAAAAACAGCAGGATCGGTGGTTGGATTTGTTGGAGAACAGCTATGGATATTTTTAACTGGATTAACATTAGTCATTATAAATAAAATTATGTATTAATATATGACCCCGCATGTTTGGTGAAAAGAATATTGCAAAGTTTCTTTCTAAAAATAAGACCTGTTTGGTTTCTCTGTCGAATTGGAATGGTGCAAACTTCGGCGGGTAAATCGACATATCCTTCGAGCAAATCCAGGTGTCCGACTCAAAGATGATAATCTATATCATAACATATTAGCTTTCATTAAGGAATGTCAAAAGACTAACTTCTTTAAGCGACTAGAATTCATAAACGTCTTTCAGGAGATTGACAATGATGAAATGGAAGTCCAACATCTACAAGAATATTGGGTTCTTCGATTGATTCGCGACACAGGTAATCGATTTATCTTTCAATCAGACGGAAATATTTATGTAAAGATGTGATTTATTTTCTTTTTAACTGTAATTTTTTCTACACTACTATATACATTACACGAAAATGGGGTACGATAGTTCATTATTACCGAATTTCACCAACCGAATACCGAATGGAACGAAGTCAAAAGAACTCATCATGTGGTTGCTCATAATCCAAGTGAGGCAGATCCAGGCCAGACACTTATCATACGATGTCCAAAGTTAGAAAAGCGAAGTAGTACTAGTTCCAGATACTTTCGACCTGGTTTTTGATCTCGAAGTAACGGGTCACGAAGAATAACCGAGTAGTACAAAATGTTGCAAAAATTTGGTGGAGCGTATGGCTCTCACATTTGAGGGCAGCACTTTTCAATTTGAATAAATATATTCTTATTGAATGTTATTGCGATCTCTTCAAACATAAAAAGGAGAGAACGAACATGACACTGTACGGAATTCAGAACGAAAATCTAAGAAAATTGAGAAGTGGCGCGACCGATGCAAATGACGACAGGCTTTCAAAATGGGACGATATTTTACTTTTCGACGCGTATAAAACAAAATATGCTATTCGTCTGTCCAATCCCCTCATAACAGGCCATGGGGTTGCATATCCATCAGCGTTAGGGAGTCATATTGAATGGGAAATTACGTTGGCACCCGCCTCCCAATTACTTGTTAGTAATAATGTTGTTACACCCAATTATAAATTAAAAAACATTCAAATGGAATACGAAACATTAAGTGATCCCGTACTCGCGAGAGATACTGCTGGTTATTACAACAGTGGGAAAAGTTTTCTCTACGAGCATATACATTATTTTAGAACAATCCCATTCAAAGAATCAACCACGGTTATCAATGAAAATATAAATGTACCACGACGTAGCATTAGAGGTATTGCGATACTCTTCACTAAAAATCAGAATCAGTCAGAACTTAATAGTGAACTTTTCTTTAACCCATCCATTGAATCTGTGTCTGTAATGATTGAGGGCATTGCGAATAAAATATATGCTCAGAAGATGTTACCAAGACAATTTTGGCGAGAGGCACGACGGTATTTTGCTGAAGATAAAGATTGGTGTGAAATTGATATAGATGAAGTCGATTATTTGAAGAATAAATTCTGTCTGTTTATCGATCTGCGTAGTTTTAAAGATATTGAATTTCATGGAAATGGTCTTAGAGTAATGAACACAAAGGATGGAATTCAACTTGAGATAATAAAAATGGACACTTCAGTAAAAGGTGGCGACGACGCTCGCGATGATAATATATTTGCCCACGTTTATGTTATCAGTGATGCCCAGGTCAACGTTAAGAATAGTAAATTAGATTCTTTAAAATTTTAACCGTGACCGTAGGGCCATGTTTCTGTCAGCCATTCGCCCGTGACTTCGTCGATATGCGGCCATGTTTCTGCCAGCCATTCGCCAGTGACTTCATTGTATAACTGTACACGTTTGATATCATTTGCCGCCATCATGATTTTACTGCGCTTTTCACTACGGATTTCTCCAGGTTTTTTCCGTACAAACTGTACAAATTGTGCCGGCTCCGGTTCCTTCCCAGTTTCAAACAGATCTTTATAGTCTTCAAAGTTCAAATGTTTTCTAACACAAACATCTTTTATTCCTTTATTTTTTTTCGTCTCCGAAGTTGGAGTCCGAAAAGCATACACTTTCGAACGAATGCCAACAAATTCAAGAATAGGTTCTCCATTCAACTCATCTTTAAATTTACCTATCACCTTTTTATTAATCTTTGGAAAGTTGGCGGGGCTGCTCATCCCACTAGTATCATATATAGACTCATTACCATTCTTTTCCACATCTTCTCGGACTATATCATTGAAAGTTACGTCGCAGAAGGAAGAGGCACACTGTAAACAAAACTGTCAGTATCTATGTAGGCTATAATCGTATTCCAGGGAACTGCTTTCGAAAGTAATTGTAATGCGTCTCATACATAAGCAGCTTAGAAAGTTCAAGCACTGCCGCGCCAATGAAAACTGGCTTTTTATATTCATATTGATCCCTTTTCAGTTCCAGTAGGACACTGTCGCAGGAATCACCATCCTCTTCGGAAGTTATGAGAGTTATATGTTTCATCTTTGGATTATACTTCTGAATCTTTTTACGGCCACTATCCGTACCGTTCCGGCCCGAAACAAATCTAAAGTCTCTGTACTTTCGAACGTCTTCTATTGTCTTACCGAACATCGCGTTATTCATCAACTTATAGAAATTCTTTTCAAAATCTGTCTTTCCCTGTGCCCTCATTTTAGTATTAAAGTCAATGTAGTCGGCGAGACATGGCGCCTCTTCGAAGGCAAGCGCCCGATAAATCTTTTTCAGTCGCATTCCCATCCGAAGATAGAATTCAAGCAACTTATAATGTAAGACGTAACTCTTTCTGTCCATAAGACTTGTAATCAGTCGACTGCCATGCTTCGGAAATTCATAGTGATGCGGCGCTAATGGCAAATCGCTGTGTTCTTCATGTAATTCGGCCGGATATTCTAAGTCTACTTCTAGAAAACTTGGCGGAAAGGTGGCACCGGGTCCCCACCCCCCGAGCCTGCTCCGCCATTCTGAGCAGACCATTCTAACCACTCTTCCATCGTCATCCAATGAAGTCCGCCCGTGGGCATTGCCTGACTCATTGCCCATCCATAAAGATTATTAGCATCGAGATATTTTATTTCAGTTAACGGCTTCTCCGGATCATAATTCCCGCCAGGCTCGTCTGTTGCATAAGCTGGATGATTTGTCTGTAAATAATGAATATTACACTGGCTGATACCACCTCGAATTCCCCGTTGTACGAAAGTCATCTGCTCAGCATCTTGAATGAGTTTAAATTTATTACCTGTGTAAAGTAACATAGCATCCCATGTCAAGCCGGGCGCTGACATATAGTGGGCTGGATCTAACTTATATGCTTTTAAACATGTGTCACGGAAATTTTCGAATATATTTGCAAGAAGGAGAACGTCCGTCTCACAATAGAATTCCATATAATCTTTAATTGTCCGGCATCCAACTTCGTCCCACACCTTCAATGCATGTTCATAATCAGACTCTGAAATCCCCTCTTCCGTCAATTCGCTATAAAATTTGCCTCTCTCCGGGAGCTCCTCCTCTCCCAGTCTGTCAACCGAGTCTAAATATTCGTAGGGGAAGAAACCTTTCGCCCGCTGAATGTCCGGGTACGAAAGTGGTACTGCCGTCCATCCATCCTCCGGCACAGTCTTTGCCAACTTTGCGAGCGACCAGACATCAAGACACTGAGCACTGTCCATAAACTTTATAGAAAAGAAACGTTTCTTTATCTCCCTCTTCCCATCAACAACAATTGAGGCACTAAAAATAAATGTTTTCATAAGACACATAATTCCACCATTGCCCGTCTTAGCTATGATATTTGGCTCTGGTTCCCCTCCGGCGTCAGCGTCCCCGATTTCATGTAACTTATTCAAAATAAAAGAACCATCGTATCCCTTGAGGTTGTGAAAGTAGATAGGAATGGTTCTCGACGGGCGGCATCCCTCACAATAAAAAGTCGTTCCGTCCTTCACTATTCGGTATCCGGCGGGTGTCGCACATGCAATACAGTCTGGATCGTTGTAATTAGAAGGATCTTTCATCGGTTTTATTTTCCAATAATATGATTTCGAATAATTCTCAGCCGTTTTCTTCATATCCTTTAGAAATTCTGTAACACAGGAGAGGCCCGTGAATGTTCTGTAACCATAAACTTTTGGCTTACTGTCCAGTCCCCATCGTTCCACCATAACATACGAAATACAAATTGGAATGTGTCGGCCAGTGCCCTTCTCAATAATTGCCTCAGTATCTGCATACACGACGTAGGGACAGGGCACCTTCTTCTTATGTCCTTCAAATTGACATACTTCCTTAGGAAAAACTGGCTGAGCAGTGTCTGTTCCACAGTATACCTGATGTATTTCTAATTCTTCTGTTGACGCAAAACCTCGCTTACAAACCATACAAATACACTTCTGTCTGCGCTCATTCTTTCGATTATTACGAGAATTAAGAAGGCGATTTAACGAAGTAATTGGTACGAAGTGACCCGCGTCTTCGCCAACTATCAGTAAGATATATGCTATTTGATCCGTTCCACCTTCGGCTCCGCCACTATATAACTCAGTTATGTCGGACGAGGCGGGATCATTTTCGTAGATCTGAAATACTTGGAGTTTCGTGCCTGAATTTTGCTGCTCGAAGCGCTTGAATACAGTCTTATCGGCGGGCGTAGGAAATGGTATTCCATCCCAACAGTAGTCAGCCATAAATTTGTCATACGTATTCCATTTTCTCCTTACCTGACCACATTTCTTTTTGCGAAACGCGGGGTCGGCCAACTTTATACTTGCTACGACGGCATACTGAAAACAATTCTCGCTGCCAGAAGGTAGCACCAGATCGCTCACACAATGCTTATTTTTTAACCATTCAGGCAGTTGGACTGCGCCAGCCCCCGGGCCGGCCCCGAGTAAAACTTCTACTAGAATTACTTCAAAATTAAGTATCTCCTCGAGAACGAGACCAGAACCCTCAACATCTTCAATTGTATCAAGCATATGGTCGTAGCGTTCTATTAATTGTTGTTTCACATCCGCCCCTCCTACATCTTTTGTGTATGTATCTTTTAATTTAACAGGCAATGTACGATTTTGTGTATTACCGTTTTTCGGATCAACTAATTTGACTTCCATTTCTGCATAAACAGAGTACATCTTTCTTTCTTTGGCCATACCTTCAATATCCACCAGCGCCCCAATATCCTCGACTCGCTTGACTTCAGGAAATTCTTTTCGTAAAACTGCTCCCTTGAATGCTGTACGTAATCGACGGGCCATAATAATCTTTATGATATATACTATCCTAAAAATTTTAAAAAGAAAAAAAATAATTATTCTATGATAGGTCATCAAAATCTACTATAATATTTTTAGCAGCATTTATTTGTTTATATATCTCACCTAATCTTTCTAAGTCGACTAGTTCTTCCACATCTTGAATTTCTGGTTTATTAGCCGTGGCACAAAATAACCTCTCAACAGTGAAAGAAAGGGCACGCTTATTTAAGCGCGGTTTAAATGCTAAGAATTCTATCTTACTACCTTTCCGGATATTACGAGGTACAATAGCAGGATTTTCTCTGGCTGGCAATGGGCTCACTGCTTTAAAACCGCAGTCAATTTCTTGAACCATATCAATACATGTAGCGAAATCGTGATTTCCCCCTCTTTTAAACCGAAATTTAAAATACTTTATCTGTGCCCCGCTCCCTCGCTTCTGATACACTTTAGATGGATTGTAAAATCCGGTAGTATTCTTGGAGTGAGCGGCCAGGCTTGCAGCATAACTTTTAGCAGTGCTTGCATCGAAACTTTCACCTAAGGTACGGAATACTATTAAATCGGTAAACTTTTGAAGACTTTGTTGCCAACGGACACACATTTCATCGCATGTAGCTGGATCTTTGGATCCATATTTAGGTCCGATGTTGAAAACCACTTCTAGCTCACTGTCTACATATATAATAGGATCTACCAAAGATTCACCAAATATGAGTTTGTCGTCACTGATTTGAATTTCTCCGGTTTCAAGTATTTTTATTGCATCTGAAATAGAAAGGATTGCCATTGTCTTATCATATATATCTTTACGAAAAATAATTTTAAAAAATTTTTTCTATGATATAGTATCCCAAAATGTCATACATATTCATAAATGGACCAACTGGAAGTGGTAAGAGTTACGATGCAGTAAATTTGGCTGCGACTCACGTACCAGAATTTGACACTAGTTTTTCTAGCAACATTGCCGACTTTTATAATGGACGTGTCGTTTCGATCGCCGATTTTCAGAATCAGTTTATAGAACATACTCTTAGTTTACAATGTCGGGCTGGGAGGGCCCCCCCTTCGGAACGCTACATTATTTGTGACTCTTCCATAATTCAACATCTAACTTTTTCTAGAATCCGGGGCGTTTCCGTGGCAGCGGAAGAAAAAAAGATTGTTTCTAGAGCATTTAACCATTTACATAGTTTCATTATCATATTCAAAGATATGCCTTTTGATTATTGCAGGCGGAATATTCTAACTCGAGCCAGACAATATGAAATAGCCACCTTAGAAGAACTAGAAGAGATTCATAAGCAGTTCAAACAGACTTTCTTAGAAATTTGTAATGACTACAGGCTTCCATGTTTGGTAATTCATCAATCTCTTACGCCTGCCCTTCTCAAGAATATACTTAATCCAACAATTGATACCGAGACAGTCGGACCAGTAGATTTTCCACGAGCTTTTGACTTTGGAATTGCATGGAGCGGCGGCAGCCAGGGATTTTTAATAGACGGTTTCAGCAAGGAGGAACTTGAAAAAGCTTACTATCCACCTAATCAAGAACAACTAGAACAACCTCGAGTCTCACTCAAGAACCTACACAAACTTCTTAATGCTTGTGAAACAGTGTGTGCTTACGTTGCTCAGTTTGACTTACAGGCACTTGATATGATGAAGCGTTCCGTAAGGGACTTTGAAGTTACTTGTCTATGGCTAATGTCAGTTGTGTACATTATACTTCAGCCAGAACTTATAGATAAAGCTGAAAAAGGGGGACTCGAAAGAACACCTTGTGGCAACATGAGAAGTCGCTTTGAAGATCTTGCAAACTTAATATGTTCAGGAACCGAGGTACCACCTCATCCACATACTGCCGAAAAAGATGCAATAAGTGAACATTACTTACGACAGTACATGATAAATACTTGGCCAGGTGGTTGGAAGCGGGGTGGTAAACTGACACTTTCGGCTTTCAAGAAATTAAGACTTCTTCCATGGTACTTATTGAATAACTTTCGTAAATACTTACGTTAGTACTTGCGCAAGTACCAGCACAGGAACTTACGAAGTTCTAATAACATTTTCCTCTGGCTCCCAACTATTGAAACTTTCCGGATAACCTTTCCATTTTATCAGATAATATTTCTTTCCTCTAATTTTTTTCGTCTTCAAAATTCGTTCTACTCTGTACAGCTCGTCGGCACGTTCCGAAAGGGCACTCTGCAGTTCATCAGAATAGAAAGTGCCGAGTATTTCCTCTCCATTCAGATCTTTTATTTTGTAAACTGGTGGCGTTCCCAGTCCAGCTGCGTACACCACTTTTGAAACTATGAAAATCTCCTCGGTCCAATTTGGTAAATATCCTTTCTTGAAAGTGGTCTTGTATTTTGTAATTCGGACCCGTTCTCCCGGCTTGAATTCAGGGTTAGCTCCCATGGCTGCCAACTCAGGGTAAAGTGTATAAAATGCCTGCCAATCGTTCTCCTCTGTTACATCGACGGGTTTCATTTTGATACTTCCGTGAACGGCGTTATTGTAATTCTCGAGAAGTTCTGGTAGAATGGGGAGCCATTCTCGTGTCTGTCTGTATGTGAAGTATTTCCACATCATCGTTTTTAACGTACGATTAAAACGTTCAACAACGCTAGCTTTTTTGTCACTGTAGGTGTGAAACCAGTGAATTCCCGCCTCCTCCAACCACCCCTGCATTTTTCGGTTCGTAAATTCCCGCCCCTCATCTGTCTGAAGTTTGTCGGGTTGCCTCCCGGATTTCTTAATTATGTCTTGTAGCGCCTGTAACGTATCATCAGCCGTTTTTGACTGTATCGGCCTGGCCCATGCATATTTGCTGAGCACATCGATTACTGTTAGCATGTATCGAATGTTACGATTCTCTTTTGCGAACTGTGAAGGGAATTCCACAAGGTCTGCTTGCCACTGTGAGTCTATCGATGTTACGAAAACGCGCCGGCCGCCACGAGTACGAGGTACCGGTTTATGAAGATTATAAGTTAGCTGAGTTTTTAACCAGTCCTGTACCTCTTTCTTAGTAATTTTTAGCCCGCTGGAGCGTGCTGCGTCATATAATTTTTGTACACCTCCAAAACCAGTTTTCGGGTTGTAATATAATTCTCTAAGAGTACCTTCGGTAGAACCTTCGGTAGAACCTTCGGTCGAAGCCATGATTAGCTATATTATACGAAAAATTTTATGTCGTACGGATGCCGTAAATGAAATACTAGTTTACTGAATGGTGTATTTTCAATTGCCTGATTAGGGAAGTGGCCTCCCGTTCTGACACCTCCATTCCATATTCTTTTATAATAGTCTTGTTGTCTGTCTTGCTCGGTGTGTAAAAAAGTACTAACATCTGTATGTTTTCCCTAAATGGTTTACTAATACTAGTATATTGTTGAGTCAGAACCCAGACAGATAGTCCGTCGTGTCTTGCGCTGAAACCAAGTTTGACTAAAACGTCACTGCGCTTCTTCATATCTTTGGACGAGGCGCAGTCGTCGAGGATTATTAAAGTGTTCGTGCCGGCCCATTCTTTATGCACAAAGGCTAGTGTATCATCCACAGCATCGAGTCCGACCGGAAACACAAACACGTTGTCATCCATGAAAATGAATCTTTTATTATACGTTTTATTGTTCATGAATGTCGGACAAATGAAAACTATATATTCAAATTTCCTTAAGTACGGACCGGTGAGGAGATCCATTACATATTCTGTTTTGCCAGAATTTGTCGGTCCAGTTACAATCATGTTGAATGGCACGGTTGCATACATCGGATCTATATACTGTACATAAATGTAATGAATATTGCTAAAGATAACAAACCAATTTTACCATATTCGTGAATAGGGTCTGCGCCGGCGGTGAGTGTCGCAGATGCTGCCCGTTCCAATAGGGGAATCCGACTCGTATCATTGTGAGTCGGCCCGGCGCGGGGGCTCGTCCTGCCACTTCACGGGATCCTCTTCCCCTTCCATTTCATGTATAGCACTTTCTCGAACTTCCGTGTTTATATCACCGTTCACCCCGAAGACCATAGATTCTGTAGCGTATTGCAATTCATTATTATAACCTGCGATTGCCGGGCCCGAAAGAATAACCATCTTAGACGGCAAGAGAAGTAAATTGGGTGAAACTGCCATATCAAGTTTGACACCAGTATTCATTATTGTGTCTTGATATCGCCTATAACTGATTACTTTGTCAGTATTGCGAATTTCATCTTCGAGGAGAACGCCGAATTCTTTTCTTACTTGCTCTGCACTGCCAGTATCGCCTACTATGGTACTGCGAATATTTGCTTGTGCGCCGAGTATGCAATATACGTAGGCTTCAAGGCTTTCATTGAGGCGGGCTAGGCCAGCCTTTGTCAATCCTGAGTCTCCCTTCAGAGGAATGAAACTATTGTATTGTCCCTCCGATCCATCATTTCTAAAGAAATAATAATGTGGTCTGTCTTTGTCGGGCAGTACATGTTTTTTCTTTCCAAAAATGGTATGTGTATAGAAAACGCCTCCGTCGGCGGAGAGGAAAAAGTCATGACCATTGTATATTGCTTTTGGCTGTCGAACGGGGCCACGATTAGTGTAATATTCATAACCATAACCAAGACCTGAGTTTTGGCCTTTGCGATATCGAAAGTCGGACTTCGTTGGGCTTATATTTCCAAATTCTGTACATAGAAGTTCATATTGGACGAGATTGTATGGATTGTCGCCGGCTTTGAAGGTGGGGGTATCGTCTGGAAGTGCAACGCCCATTTCATGAAGGATACGACGTATTGTAAAATATACATGGAAACGGCAGAATGATCGTATTTGGGGCGGAAAATCCCCCCCTTCGGAACCGAAGAGATGGGCGAATGATATACCACAACCAGTAGTGCTGCACCATACGGCGAAATTTAATTGCTGGTCCCAATATTTCATGTGCGGGCCGCCCAGCCAGACATTACTTTCTTTAGCTGTTCGATGAGTGATTACGTTATCTTTAAATATATCCCGTGGATGAAAAGTAAATTTATCTGTCGGCGTTACATATATTTCTAAGTCCATGAGAATAGGTTTTATTCCCCCATTCGGTTTGGGAGGAATATCAGCATGCTGTACTGTCGGTACGCTCGTCTTATTCAATTGAAAAGCAACTGGGAATGCGTCTGTACTCATAATTCGTGTTTCTATATACAGATAGATTTAAATGGAGGAGAATTTTCCATACTTCGGAATCCCTATCAGTACGGTTCCGTTAGGGGTACTAACATTCCAGACTATGTTAATACTTTATTTCGGATTCAGGTTTAAACGAATTTTTTATTTTTTACTAAGAATAGATAACATACTGCAAACAATGGAGAATTTAATAAAGTCATCGGCAGCGGCAAATACGCGTTCCGAAGGGGCACTACCTTCGGCGCCTTCGGACGCTCAATCCATAATAGAGACGAAACGTGAAAAAATACTCTGTGTCATCGCAAGTGGTCAAAGTAAGTTATTTTTTGTAAGGAGTTTACAGTTAAAGAAGTGGAAACATGGAAAGATGAATTCATAACAGAGCCTTCAAAATGTACGAAGCGAAATACAGTTCTCTTATAAGTGATACCATCACTCAAAGTTTCATAGATCTAGGAGCCCGTGCAATAAGTCAGGTAGTTCCAATCGATGACCGAGATAACTATGCCACTGATCTTAAAAAGGATTTTATTCTAAACAGTGAAATAAAACGATTATCAGGACGGATAGCCTACACGTGGGGGCCCGTGATTGCTCTAGTTTCCACCGGTTTAATTACAGGTAAACATTTAAATTTTAAAAAAATCGGGCTTAATATAATACCTGAAATAAATGGATTCAACTTCGCAAGCACCGACTCAGCAAACGGCTCCGCCAGGGACTCCATCACCGACTCCGTCACCGACACCGACACCTCCTACGCCACAGCGCAACATAGAGAAAATTACATTACCGACGAAGCATCCAGGGAGAGTTGCTGCAGGGAAGCGACTAGCGGAATGGAACAGGCAAAACAAGGAGAAGAAGCGTCAAGCCATCCAGACCAGCGCCGTGAGCTCCGCGATAGCGACTGAAGCAAACTGTATAGACCCCCTTCGGGACCTACCGCCTACGACGGATGGCTCACGCGATAGCTGGTATAATAAATGTTATCTTGTTTTAGGAATTGTGGGAGTTTCATTGACTGCATTAGGGCTATATTGGGGGCGTGCTCGGCATATTTGTCCCGTTCGGAAAGATCCTCCCCAGAAAGCGAAAAAAACAGAGCCCGTAGCGGCTCCCTCCGGAACGGTTCCGGGGGGAGGGGAACCCAGCTCCTCTACATTGCATGAGATGGATTAACTCCGTAATTTTTTTATTTTTCTATTTTATATACTTGTCAGCAATCATGGATACTAAAACAGTTGTAAACACAATGTACGATGGTATTGTAATCGCAGGACTTGCGATGGGATATCTTATGATCTCCAGCAAATTTCTGAAAATAGATATGGGCGATCCAAGTCGACCAAATTTAATTCGATTGGCAAAATTAGGCGGTGCGACTGCTGCCGCGGTTGCAACAAAAGATCTCCTTGAACAGAAAAATATTATTCCTGCAGAACCTTATACTTTGTAATGGGCACCTTCGGAATAATAATATTCATCGAACACTTATACTTAGTAATATATACATACAACGTACAACGATGATCATTTGGATTGTAAGCAAAACAGGTGAACCGGTTACTGTTAATTTTAACCCTTGCATTGACATATCACAGTTTACGAAGATAAGACTGCTAGAGTGTGGACTATATAATTCATGGCATAACATAACGGGGACGAATAATGTACTAAAATACCAAGAAGGTGACCAAGCGAAGAAGACTAAATCAATACGTCCAGGTAACTACAATATCGATACGTTAAACAAAGCAATCGGGTTGAAGCAAAAAATTAATTTTGAAAAACATCTGCCGACAAACCGCGTTCTTCTAACTTTGGCTAAAGATATTAAAGTCTATTTCAATGCCACAGGTAGCTTCGCCAACGTCGTCGGCTTTTCAGATAAACCTGAGGACAACCCCGTGGAAAAAAGTACTATGAGTCCGAAGACAGCAGATTTCTTAACAGTCACTAAATACATAGTTCATTCAGATGTCGTTGATGTTACTGGAAATTATGTTTCATTTGGCTCTGGTGAATACATACAGGGAAAATTATCGGACTGTTTACAAATACTTCCCGTCAAGGATACAAAAGAAATAAGTGAAAAGGTCACCTATGATTTTAAAAACGGGGGCGCAATTTCCATGCCATTGAGAAAGGGTTCAGACTATATGAGTTCAATGCGTATTTGGATAACAGATCAGGATGGAAACATAGTTAATTTCAATAACTGGCCAACTAGCTTTTGTATTGAATTATTGTAGTTAACCCTATCAGCGTAGCGCCCTACCGGTGTAACATAAACCATCCCACGACCAATCCTCCAGCAATATAAATCATTTCATATTTCTTTTGCTCAGGACTGGGTTGATAATAATCTGAGAATTGAACTGCTCCTTCGGAACCGTTCCGAAAGGGGCCTGACGTAGAGTTGCTTTGCACCGCTTCTGCTTCTTCCAGGATTTCTGCATCTGTATCTCTTAACTCTGCCGCAGCATGCGCGTCCTTTGCCCGATTTTCTCTTTCCCAGTCAGCCTGTAGTAATCTTTTTTCTGACCAGACGTTGCGATCATGTTCAAATTTTTCTAATGCTTTATCATGTCGGACCTTCTCTTCAATAAGAGCGTCACCATTACCGGAAAGCTTTTGTCCGATAATATTTCCTCCTGTGAATGCCGTTGCATTTAATACAGCACCGAGAACTGTCATTCCTATAGCTGAAGCCATGATTGTGTATTGTATATTACAAGGTATTATTTTAATTTTCACTGTATATAGGTCCCTACGGAGTATGTCTGGTCCAAGTAACTTCGGTCTAGGTGCAATTCACGTACAAAATCTTGAGCTTGAAGATTTAAGTGATGTTAAAGTTAACAATAATACTAAGATAGCAGGTAATCATAATAAGGATTACGTCCTTCGTTATAAGGACCGCGAGAAACAATTCGTGTTATCGCCAGCGACAGCACAGAAACATGAACATGCTGTAGAATTTCCGAACTTAAAGACATGATGAGTCCATAATAGACGCTACAAAGGCTTCAAATGATCCTACTCCTTTTGCTCTGACGTGGGATTCGGTTAGTCAGAAATTCAGGCCTTATAATGTACCCGTAACATCTTAGATATATTGGATAGTGAAATCGCAGGTGGAGTTACTGAACTGCCAGGAACTCCAAATGTTATATTTTGATAGCAATGTTAACAAATATAAGTTGCTAGATTTTCGTCATTGGCTTACTCCTAAGAATCCATACATTGCACTTCTTGGTATACCGATTCACCTTAAAATTAGTCCTCTTAATACAATAATGAAGGCAGATAATACACTGCGAAGGTGGATAAACGAGGGGGAGAATTATTGCTCGTATACAGCTAGCGGGGTTCCAGTTAGATTATTTTGGGACACAACTTTAAAGAAACTGGGCTTGAAAAGTGTCGGTGAGGAGGCAGCTGTTCTCACTTTACAGACAGTAAATCAACAGATGACTGATAATATGAAAATACTTCAACATGGTACAGTTCTCATTAGATGTGTAAAGTTAGCTACGGGAGACGAGTTTGACGATTTGGTTGGATATTATGCTATGAAAACAGATAACAGAACATCTTGTGATATTATCATAAGTATTGATAAAGATCGCAATGAAATGAGTATTGAATGTTTTGTTGGTGGGAATAGAGTAGAGAACGACTTAGGAACTACATTTGTACGTAGAGATAAAAGAGTGAACACTTTAGATATCAGTGTTATTCATCTGAAACGTCTCATTTTATTTGAAGTAATGGTCTTCCGTCACATTTTAAGTTCAGAGGAAATTTCTAAAATTTTATCTATCGGTGAACAAGTTCGCACCGATAGGAACTCTCGAGTTCAGAAAAAATTCTGTAGAAATTTTTCATGAAAACTGTAGAATAAGACAGACCTGTAACATGACATCACAAGTTGCTAAGCAACCGGAACGGTATTGCGAAAGTCCTACTGGAAAGTCCCTGCTGGAAATGGTATTGCGCAACAGTGTTCAAGATCGGAACGGTTACTGTAGGGTAGGGACTAAAATCTCGTTCCAATAGGCGTAGGAAATTCACACAACCAGAAAACCGTTCCGATAGGGAGTATATACTTACATCCAGAAGCACCTCCGGAACGGTACAGAGCTACAGCACAGTCAGAATCTATCTAGCAAATGATCTCCCTTCCATCCGTTAATAGAATGTCGTTCCGACAGGTGTTCTGTTAGGGGGATTACCCAGTGAGTCAGCGCTCAGTGGGAATTCCCTCTTCCATGCATGCGCAAACGCGTAAGGGGGATTACCCCTTCGGGGATTACCCATCTGACTCATTGGGAAATTCCCTCTTCCACGCATGCACAATAGGCAAACGGGTAAGGGGGAATTCCCTGTAGTTAAATAAAAACAAAATTTGTCACAGTTGACCACCTTTATTTTACTACTTAGTGATACATAGCGGCCGCCGCGTAGTATACATAGAATTGATAGGAAGTTTGGCAACGAAATGGCCGTTATACGCACCAATCGCCGAGTTAGGAAGTCGATTTTCCTCACAATAAGCCTCAATTATTCACTAAACCAGTATCGATGGCCTCCAATACATCTTAGAATTCATATCTACTCCCCTCTTTGCGTCAAAAACGACCTTCTGTCCGTTTTTGGGTTCGATTTCCGACGGGAACCCTTGCTTTTGGCGTGAACGGTACACTTTCGTTCTACAGCCGGGAAAGGGGGGGGGGGGTTCAAACCAGCCGCGCTGTGATTGGCTATTTTTTTCTGATCGACCCCATGATGACCTCTCTTCTTTTGATCGCTCGTTTGAGACATAAATAAGGCCCGGTGGTTTCAATCGGGTTCGAACTCATATAGGAAGGTACCTTGTCACCTAGCGGAGACATTAAACGAAGGCTATGGAAAGGGATTGCTGATTGGCATATTCGAGAAGACTGTTACACCTTGACTCAAAAGCTACAACCACTGCGGGGCGAAACTATGCCCGAGTGTTTCATATTCCGCGAAGCATATTTTTACCTTAGAGCACTTTCGGCCGGTTGCTAGTGACGACAGCGAACACATTGTATCAATTTATTTTCGATAGATTATCATGTACCTATGCCCTGTATTGTGTCTGTACTGAGTTCAGTGACATGATTTATCATGTTGATTTGCATGTCAATAAAGTGATACGCCTTGTTGATTTGCATATGAAAGGAATGATCAGCGCGTCTTTCTTTCATTCAATTGAATATTTGCATATGAAAAAGTGATACGACCTGTTGATTTACATAACAAAGCCTGATACGGCCTGTTGATTTGCATACCGGACTACTTACATGGTGGTGCCCGTCTATGATTTTGACTTTGACTACGATATCATGTCCGATCTCCAAAAGTGGCAGGGTTTTGAAGCATAGGGAAATGCGGGGTAACTAAAAACACGTGTCGATATCGGATTAACCTGCTATTAGTGCTACCAATTTGAACAAATTAAAGAGCAGAGCATCACACCGTACGGGCACTGACAGAGCGATGACAGACCAGCTGTTCCGTCTGTGCTTGCGCAGACGTAAAGCAAAAGTGCTATCGGACATGTCGGAGGACCGGCAAATTCAAAAGCACAACTTTCAAAAATATCATGTATTCATGGTAAATGCGTTCTGGAAAATAATACAAAACACAACACTTGCATGTACCGTACGGATTCGGTAGATATCCTACATGTTTCAAACGAAAGTCTTCCAACTACGCACGACACAGAGTTCAAGCATTTCTCTGCTCAACCGTAAAATAATTGTCAATGAGCCAGCTGATAGATTACGTCAGACGCTAGTATATCAATCCGCCTTAGCAAGATGACGCAAACAAATGTAGTCCATCAAGAAAAACCACAGTGAAACGTATCATATTTTAATATAAGAGATTTATTCATTCAATAACATGGGCATAGGTATATGATAAAGAGGTTATCCCTCGATATCACCTCTTGGTAGGGTCGTATTGCTGCTCGTGCGGTTGTGGGCCGCATCACACTCGTCTTCGACTCGTGTGATGCGGCCCACAACCGCACTCGCAGCAATACGACCCCACCAAGAGGTGATATCGAGGGATAACCTCATAATATCGATCGAAATCTGCTGGCGTATCGGCTCATGTGTTCAGGTCGCGTCATGAATATGTCCACAATAACCCGTATATATTGACTTACATACCATAGCATCAACGTATCCGTAGGTTTCTTGAACTTAAATCGAATCGTCGACACTCTTTACAGTTTTTGTGATATGTTTATGTTTCATCACATTTTGGCGCACGTTGGCCAAGTTTTGCGCCATTGTGGGCTGGGAAGGTCATGCGAGTGAGCAACACAACATTGTATCAATTTCCAATAAAAACATTATCGATCGATAACGTTCACCGCTCGATTACAGTGGACACTTTGCGCCCGTTCGCCTCCGTTCTGTGCTATTTTTTCAAATTTACTGGAATTTTCATTGTTGATATTCGCCCAAATTTGGTCTATATTGCAACAAAATGACAGATATTTGGACTGTACACTTATGAGACGCATACTGCTTAAAATACGTCAATTTAAGACCCTTGTTCTGTTTGTACACGCCGTAGGATCGCCAAATTATGGACGGCAATCCGTATATTTCAGTAATCGGAATAGAAAAATGCAAATTAAACAATTTTCGTGAAGAAATTCATCATTATTCATTCAATTTCATGATTATTCGTTCAAAATTGAGGAATTTGCACCGGCGATAAGTGTGCAGTCTGTTCGGTGTATTATACGCCATTGTTTTCTATGGGAAATCAAGCCTATTTGCCGCGGCGTAAAATGAAAAATATATCTGAAAAAAAAACGCAAAAAAACATTGATCTAACTTTTTCATTTCGCTGTAATTTCTTACAGTGTTCGAGATAACACAGCTCATGAAACTATCGTTTTATTTTTTTTGAGTTTCCCTGTTATTTTTATGCAATGACAAGTTAACGATCGTTTGGCTGTTGACTGTGTTTTTCACCTATTTGTGCATATGAATAATTATCGCATAGCTATTTTCAGATGCCAAAATGTCATAATTCAAAGGTCAACATATAAGAAAATTGAATCTGCAACTCTTTCATCAATATTAAACTGTGCCGGGAGAAAAATTGGCGAATTTTAAACACAGAGTTGAAGTCGGATTTGACTCTCTGTGATGTACTCGTTACTTGTGGCGAAAATTCACGTCACTGTGACACTGAATGTACGGTGCTCACTACGAATGTACGGTGATTATGGCTCTGTTGAGTGCCGCGACGTGAAGGTACCTTACACCAACTGTTTTTTTTACTTGAGAAGTCCTTCCCACTCACTGTGTGGTTTAGTTGCCGCTCGTCTGTGTTGATGTATCAACTTCGTTCGGTGTCTCTCTGCTGTCTGTTTTGTACAAACATTATAGTGAGTCTGCAGTGTTTTGTTGTTTTTTTTCTACACAGGATGTGTGTGTTTCACAGTGGGACAAGCGTTGTGGGAGGGAGGACGGCGCGCTTGGAATTAAAATCCTGAAATCGGCTCTATATACAAGACAGTGAAACAAAAATTACACATTACTATACATTAAACGCAAACCACCAATATATGAACGATGTGTACGTGTGGAGTTGCTTTCCCTTTACTATTAAACCAGGGTCATAGCACTATCGATTCCCCGGTGTCTCGCCATTTATTCCAAACAAAATAACTACAATGATCCTGTTATTCACCATATCGTAATATAAAACAACTTTGGTAGAGCAGATGTGAAGTAGCCTTTGCGATCGCAAACCTGGAAGTTGACAGCGCACAAAACCACATATACATCGAGGCTTAAGGACAGACCATTAGATCTTGGGAGGGGGTGGTCACGATCGGATTGTGAAAAAAAAAATTGTACAACTGAATTTTTTTTTCAAATGAGAATAGATGTGCAAATTATTTTTCTGAGTCGTGCAGATTTATTTTACTCAATTGTGTTCTAAATATTTTGTTTATTTTGCAATGTAGTGTGAAGATTTTCCCCCAAAAACTTTCTGTTATGAATTTGTTTCCGTTTCTGACCACCCCTCCCAATATCTAAAGGTTCGTCCCTCAGATCTCTTGTACCAAGATAAAAATGTTTTGCGTAAGCGTGCACGCGTACACGTAGTTTGGCAGGAGTATGTGATACCAGATATGAACTGAATGTGCTCAAGTGTTTTACAACAGGTTCATTAATATTAGCACGCCTCACAGAAAGTTTTCTTGCCAGTAAACAGACTAGTAGACTTTAGCATTTACGCAACAGAACAACTTGACATGCTAATGTGACCCGTGAATGGAAGACTTTGAGTTTGATAAAATTACAAACTTAGTTATCAAGCATTCAAATTGGCTGCTGATGACTCGACATGTATTGACATTATCAGACACTACTGGACGCATGAAATAATACAGTATGACATGAATTACTGTATAATTTTTGACTGTTATGAAGTTGCGTAAAACAATTGCACCTTTGACCTATCTCAAAAGACCTGTGACAAAACAGCGAGCAAGGAGATATTACGCAACATTTGCAGACCTCAGGATAATCACTAAATTAAACCAAAACACAAGAACAAAGACAGACATTGTATATTCTGATAGCAGTTCAATTGAGCACACAACGCAGAGTGGAAGACAGACATCTGATAAGACTAGACGTGTATACGGTCTACTGCCAGAGTAACTATCTCTGATGAGGATTTATTGTATTCTGTTTTTCAATATTTCTGTCAATAAACCTAAATCATACCAATATAATCGACATTCGTGTCAGGCGTGTAATAGCAACAATCAGATATCTGTTATATCATTATATGTAGTAGGTTTCATCAGCTTTCGAACAGTACTCTCAGAGTTAAATCACTAATAACAAAACTGTATTTAATATGTAAATGAGCTATTTATTAACTTTACACGCCCAATGCTCAGTACAATTAATTATTATACACCTACTGCCGTAACCTATGGGAGTTTGACCGTCCAATAACTTTCCGTATTTTGTATAGTACGCGGAGTCCCGAATACGGGAGACGCGCGACGCGCCCGTTTGATCTTTGACCTAGCGATTATCGGATGTAAACAAACTATTTTACGGTGAGTTATAGACATAATAACAACTTCCACCAAAATTTATTCGTAGTATAAGGTTTAAAACACGCTAAACACAAAACTGAGTCTAAATGCAATCGATTTTTATTTTAAAAAACTAATTAAATTGAAAACATTCAGCGAAGTTTGCTTGTACTGCACTGAAAATTAATTGGCTAAGTGCCAACGCAATTTTATTTCAACAATCGCGCGCGTTCCACTCATATCGATATCGCGCGTGCCGCATCCCTCAAAATTTACCATAGAATTAGTTTATACGGACGATTAATGGAGGGAGGTGTATAATAATAGGATTATACACAAAATACGGCCCTGTATTGACTCGGGCTCAGTGAGTGACGTATTGGACTCGCCTTCGGCTCGTCCTATACGTCACTCACTGAGCCCTCGTCCATACAGGGCCGTATTTTGTGAATAACCCTATAATATTTATCAGATTAATATCTGTAGCAGATTTCATCAAATGTAATGCTGTAATTTTTGAGTAATATCACTAATTTCAAAGCTCATTAAATATGCAAATAAACCCTTAATTAACTTCAACTTGACACTACTAAGTGCTTTACACCACAATTAGATATCTGTCGGATCAGTATCTGCAGCAGATTTCATCACATTTGGTGCAGTTCTTTTGGAGTTATATGACTAATTACAAAACTACATAAAATATGTAAATGAGCTATTTGTTAAATTGACACTGCCAAATGCTTGTCAGCACAATTAGATATTTATCAGATCAATATCTGTACCAGATTTCACTGACTTGGGTGCCGTAATTTCAGAGTTATATACCTAATTACAAAGTTCATTAAATATGCAAATAAACCCTTAATTAACTTGACACTACTAAGTGCTTTACACCACAATTAGATATCTGTCGGATCAGTATCTGCAGCAGATTTCATCACATTTGGTGCAGTTCTTTCGGAGTTATATGACTAATTACAAAACTTCATAAAATATGCAAATGAGCTATTTATTAACTTGACACTGCCCAATGCTTCTAAGTATAATTGGATATATATCAGATCAATATTTGTTGCACGTAGCATCAAGTTTGGTGCAGGAATTTCAGAGTTATGTCACTAATAACAAAACTTCATTGAATATGCAAATGAACCTGTCAGATAATTGACATGACACTCACAGTATCATCATAATGTTCTGAGATTGTCATCTGTGAAAACTTTCATGGAATTTTGTGCAGTGTTTCTTGATATATGTCTACACTGTCATTACCGTCTCCATAGGGAAACCATTGTACGAAAAAAATGATATTGCTTAAAGCCGCACTTTTCAATCCCAGGTTCTCGCATTAGTGGAGTTCTCCTCCTAGTCAAACACTTTGCCAGTACGATGTTTGATTTCTATAACATTGATTACACAAACTGATCTCAACCTTTTGTCATGCATACCACGCGGCAGCCGCTATGTATCAACCGCACGTGTCTGTGCTAGTCATCTATGCGAATTCTGGTGGAATCAGCAAACTTTGTTTTCCGTTTTTTCTCCGAGTCAGTAAGACTCGGCTTTCCCCCACGGGGCATGACCGATCACCGACGCGAGTGGTACTGTGGCGTACAGCAGCGTTAGCATAGACTCGTACTCCATAGCTCAGTTGACAATGGCCCCAGTGCCGAACGTTCGATGTTCGGAAGCTGAATTTAGGTGGGCCACCGGAATTCAAACTTTTACTTTTTTGAGGACATGTTTTTATCGATATCTCGTGATCCGCGCGCAGTCGCCACGTCAAATATCGACCGTTGGCATTTAAAAAATGAGTTTTAAAAATGTTACCAAGTGGGAGTGCCACTTTAATATGCAAGCCACACTAACCAAAATCTAATCAGTTCTTGCAAGTAGCATATGGTACCTGTGTACCAAATCTGACTTGAATCTGTTCAGGTGTTTTTGAGTTATCGTGTAAACAGACAGACAGACAGACACACACACACTAACACACACACACACACACGGACAGACAGACAGACATCGCTATGACATTAGCCCACGTGTTCTCACACGTGAACTAAAAACGGCGGCCAAAGAAATAAACTAAACCGACAATGGTATCATCGCTAATCAGTGCCTTTTCTTTATACTGCAAAACACATGCCAGTAATAAACTTGTTGTGGTCGAAATACTTTTCATGTGACATGAAATGACTTTGGTCAGTTTGGAAAAAAAAAACATGTGTCAGCTGTTTATTCAGTTAATCTAAACTGAATCTGATTCCGAGGCCAATTTCAGCGATGTTCAACATGGCGTTTTACAGGTAATGCTGTACTAGAAAGAGTAGGAGACGATTTTAAAGCATACTCTTGGTGGGAGGTAATTTCCCTGTGAGTAGTTTCTCTATTTCTTCATTTTGCTATTTGGAAAAAATCGAAAATCGTGATTTCGCCATTTCATCATCATTCCAGCTTTTGGCCATACAAATTTTGACGTGGGCACTATCCGGTTCAGGCCCCGAGAACCGGATAGTGCCCACGTCTATGAATATTCAGCGTGAACGAGGGCGATAAAACTACAAAGAATGCTTCGGATAAGGCTGGCAGGAACGCAAACAAATTATCTCCTCTAAGTCCCAAATTCTACACTTGGCTCTTCTAAGTATTTCTCTGCACTCCCACCTGGTCAGTCCACAAGGATTGGATTTTTCGATAGTTGAGAACGGCGACACCAAACGATGTGTCCATTGTCCATTGAATTGAAACGGATACTAGCAAACTATTAAAAGTACATGTTATGTTGTAAAATACCAAAGTCACCATTTTTGGTCGAAAATGAAAAGAAATGCGTTGCGACACACGATAATTTCGAGTATTTAAGCCCCACAGTCCCTCAAACCACGGCCATACATGAACGCGCTAGCTTATGTCGGTACGCTCCGAGTGCTAAGCTTGCATCGTGTCGATCGGTACGATGGTATGACATGAATCAATGGTCCAGTTCAAGTGACGTGAATGACTATATACAAAACTGTTTTGATGTTTTCTGCTCTGTTATGGACAAGGGTCCGGCATTCACAAGTGCAGAACATTTCGGTCAAGGGGACATAACACTAAAACAAAACTGACCAACTTCGCCTTTTGTAAGCGCTAGCGTTCCCGGGACAAGGACTCGTTCCGCCCGTACCTCGATCCCAGCTTTGTACTTAGCCGGCGGTTAACTGTTTTTATCTTTTATCTAATGTAAGCCTAGTGTAGCCATGTGAGATATATATACGGTCCAATTTCGATATATTGTAGTCTAATTTTGATATGATGGCTTATTCACTACCGTATATCAAATCACAGACAAACAGGAAACTCAGCTCACTGCTAACATTGCCGGTCAACTTCAAGAATCATGTCTCAATTTTCTTCATTCTGTTCCAATAAACCCGAGTCAATTTTACTGACAGTATTACACTGTTACAAACCAGTCTGTTATGATGGACTGTATATACACTAAAGTTTTCGATTTCATAAACCAGAATTCAGATCTCTCCGTTCAAAAGACGAAGTTTCTCTTAAAACTAAACCAACAGGACTCAAATTATGATGATCGTTCTTTCTCGTATGTCGCTGTAGCAGCAGCCATAGCTCTCGTACGTTGCTACTGAAAAACTCTTTTTCCGTTGCATGACTTGGGGTTTTCCCGTTGCAATCCATATTCGTCCGGGAAAACGAGAGCTACGGCTGCACAAATGAATAGACTTTCTAGTCATATTCGGTCAGCATCAAGTACTGAAGTTTTGAAATCTTGACTAAAGACCTGCTTCTTTGAGAAAGCATAGTCATGCGACAAGCGCCAGTGAAAATTTTCTTTATGCTTTGTCTGGAAAACTTAGGTGATTTTGCTCAGCTCACGTTGCACTAAAAAGCAAGTTGCACTAAAAATAGCGTTTAGGACCTGATAAACAAAATGTTACACTTTGTGGGGGTGTTCGTGATAAGTGGAAGGGCGTTTCTGTCCAATCACTGGCCATGCTTGGTTTAGGCGTCAAATTTAAAATTCATCGTTATCAGTGCGTACATATTGACACACACACCCACCAACTCATTAAGCTGGCAAAAGCTCTCGCAGAAATTTGTATGGGAAAAAGCTGTCATGATTTTGCCATTTCGCAATTTCGCAGATTATAATTAGCCCGTTTACAGTCATTTTTAAACTCAGTGCATATCGTTGCACTTCAACGCATCGCTCGCCAACGGGCGAATGACAGTAGTTTTGTGAGCCGACGGCGGTAATTGAATTCCAGATTCGTCCATAAACTTTACAGTGTATGGATTGCATTGTGACAAGAAATCAGCATAGGCATGTGTGTAAACCATATTTCTCTCTGTGAATCTCCCATAGGCATGCTTAGTTATCTTCTTTCTTGTCCACTCGCCACTTGGTAGTCGATATTTCACGTATTTACAAAGAGCAGACGTCGAAATTTCAATGTCTGCATTTTGCGCCAAGTTTGTTTTAATTTTGGCATATGAAATCGACGATTTTTCACTTTTTAGCATCTCTGCATACAGCAGGTCGTGGTTATTGGATTTTCGCTGACGTCCACCACTACAAGGCTGTCGTTGTAGATGCCCTTGTTCACGATACTGCTTCCATAGTTTTTTAACAGTCACATGATGGACCTTTGTGTTTCTGGTAACTTCGACAATCTTTTCCGTGAGGTATTGCTCCGCTTTCGTCATTAGCTCCTACGTCCAACAAAGACTGCAAAACAACTTACAGCTTGCGATAGTCAAGACTGAGTTCTTTTCCTCTTTGGAACATTCTGCCTCTAGCCGACATTGTTTCCATAGTTTTAGTTGGACACTAAAAATGCCGCTCAAGAAGTGTGTAAAGTCACTCTCTTGGAAGAGAGACAGGCATCTAATTTTAGAAACGTAATTACTGTAGTTTGATTAGGGACGGACCGTTAGATCTTGGGAGGGGGTGGTCAAAAACAGAAAAAAAAATTTCAGAGCAGAAAGTTAGGGAAAAAAAATCTTCAAACTAGTTTGCAAAATTAAAAAAAAATAAATAAGAATACAAATGCGTAAAAAAAATCTGCAAAAGTCTTTAAAATCTTCAATTTTTTTTAGATTTTACCGACAGGAAGCAGCTTTCTGTATTTTTAGTACATCCTCCAGGCACATTTTTAATTTTATTGTATACATTTAGAGTGACTGTATCCCTTATACTGGAAGTTGTGATCATCTTATCTTTTCAGGATTTTTGTATTCTGATCACTTGAAAATTATAAAATTATAGAGCCTGTTTTCTACTTGTTTCATGCGTACAAACCAAGCAGGTACACTAGGTAAAACATTGAAACTATGGTATGATGGTCAAGACAGAAAGTTATATTTGCCTTTTAAGATCAAGGTGAACAGATGCAGGCCACATCAGGTGCATTTTTTTCACAGGATTTTATTGCAATGATGAATGCAAGAATGGGGAAACAAGATAAATGTATGTCTGTCGCTAAGTTTTCGTTTTCAAAAAATGTAATCTTCATTGAAATCAGTAAACTGGAATAAAAGTTATGGAACACTGTGGCAGATTTCTTTATTTTTGAGTTTTTTATACAAAAAAAGTCTGAAAAAATACTCCCCAAGTGCCACCAAATAACACCATTTCAATTTCTGTTTTTCAAAAGCTCCAACGGTAGGAGGGGGACACGTGTCCCCCTCCTGACCTCCCCCGCGACCGCTTACGCGGTCGCTTGTGGTGCTTCGCACCACTTCTTTGCCCTCTTGTAAAAAAAAATCCTGGGGAAAACACTGATTTCTCTATAGCAAATACTGAATAAATCTGCATGATTAATCATTTGTGTGTAGCAAATGCTGGATGACAATTACCTGAAAAATTTTTCCACCACAAAAAAGAGCATGATTTAAACAAATCTTAAGGGACTAATGTAGCAAATTTCAAAGAAATTGGACAAGCCCTATCAGAGATTACAGATTTTTTGACCATAAATGGCATAAATTGCCCTAAAAAGACAAATATTGAAATTTCACCATATTTATACACATCCAATCAATTTGGACATGCTGCTACAGAGAAATAGATGTTTTGATCAAAAAAGGGCAAAAAATTGCCCTAAAAACACAAACATGCAAATTTCACTTTATTTTGCAAGCAGCTTCTCAGCTTGTCAAAACATGATCTGCAACATTTCACGAAATCTATCAGCAATATAAATCACTAGGCCATATGTATGTTGTAGTTACAGCACGCAATCTTATTTGCGCTAGTGATATGGATGTACATTGTATCCTCAGTCAGCGTCAAACTAAAAAAAATTATAAATCTGAAAATTTACTCAGAAAAAAAATTAGCACAACTGTTCTCATTTGGAAAAAAATTTCACAATTTCATTGTGACCAACCCCTCCCAAGATCTAATGGTCCGTCCCTTAGTGCAGGCTACTACCAATGTGAAGGGATGTGAGAAAGTAAACTTTTTCACATTTAGCTTTATATAACTTTGCGTAAATTGGACACAGATGAATCGATGTTGCTGACAAAACAAACGTCCGTCTTAACTTGCCCTTGCTAAAATTCAGCGGGGTAGAAAACAGTTCATATACTTCATAACAGTGGAACGGTCCTAAATACGTCACAAGTCTGTATCGCACACGAATGTCGTAAACGTCAGTTTTTGGCGCTATGCGATCTGGGCCCGGTATAGGGGCCTCGCAAGTGCAATCTATCCAGACCAATGGTTTATAGCTGTGAGAATGGCGTTGTCAAAGTCTTTCGAAGTCTTTCGGGGATTCTAACGAAAAACTCGAACTAATAATTATCCATTATGTGTCTTACGGACAAGAGCGATGCACTCCAGTGGACGTAAGCGTGACCGACTTCTGCAGTTTCTACTGCGACAAATCTACCGCCTGTGCCTTCTCAGCCTTCCCAGCAACAACCGCCGCCACCATCACCTTCACCGCCATCGCCGTTCCAATGGTTTTTTTAGTTTGAACGGTCGTAGAGCAAGTATAGTCTTTTTCAGGCATTTTCACATTTAAGCAGTCGTGTTTGTTATTCCTGTCGACGTGTTTGTGTTTTTGGAGCGTTGAATCATTTCACAGATGACTCATAACTCCCCTTTGCGACGATTTGCGATACAAGTAGGATGTTTTGCATTTTCTACAATGACATTTAGAAGATGGATTCACTTTTCACGTAATGTTTAGTTTTCTGTTGTCTGAGCGAAATATTCATTTCTTGTGTTCGGATAAAATGTTTTTCAGGTCAGTCTAGATTTGAATTATCGCGATATAGTTGCAGTCGTCTGACTGATTCGCAAAGGTCAAGTTCTGGTGAAGGTTTTCTTTTGAATCGCTGTTACAGTGCTGTAATCTCAAAATGTTAAAGTACATAGTCATACCAATTACCTATACTCTGTTGTTCTGATCTTCAGTCTTATGTGACAAAGCCATTACCACGTCACAATTTTGAAAGTTTAGGTCATGGACGTGTATATCACCACGGTATCTTTATTGTTTGATATTTCACAACTTTATTAATCAACGATGAATACTTAGATGTTTTCGTTGGATTTTCAGTGTTGTTGTTCTGTCACTTTGATTTTGTTTCAATATTTGAAAATAAAATTTCTCACATACATTGATTGTGTTGTTCCACTGTTATCAGTGCTGTGAAAACATCGGAACTCAGAGTGTAATAAACATCCCCCTCACTTCCACAGACACCGATAGCGCCAAGTTAATTATATAGTAGCCTGGCCGATACAATGTTTATGTTATCGCGATTAAATCGACACCAAAGGACGTTCTTCCTACTTTCTTGAAACGTCACACTGAATCGAAATAATAGTACGTTACATCATAGCCCGAAAATTTAGCCGTCTTCGCTGTTTATCAACTAGCATAAATGTCATTGATTAGAATGAGGAAACAGCGTGGTCATGATATAGCTGCAGCTTTTTTCTAATCAAGAAGGCAATAACTTTTGTCTGTGTGCGACAGTTAGGCATTTATAAAAAGTTTGCAGATGTTTATTTCACATTTTTTATTGTTGGAATAACCGCAAAATCATTCGCATTTCTATTCTGACGTGTGTCATTCCCTTTCACCGATAAGAAAATATAAGCTTACCTCTTGCACGGTTTTGATGAGAGGACCAACTTGAGCCTAAATTAAGATAAAGAAAATAAAGAGCTGTAAAGGTTTCGAGAAACAAAATTGTTAAATAAATTTCTTTATATAAGAACTGAAGGTTCGAAAAATGATAAAATACAATTTATAACAATACAGCCACTGGAAAATCCTACAAAAATCAACTAAAAAAGTAATTAATTGCTTAAAATCAAGTATCGTAACAAATGGATTGTTGATGAAACGGAGAGGAATAATCGCTTTCAATGGACTGGTACCCTACATAATATTCGGCTCGTTCTTTTGATCCGTATGCCAAACAGTGTCTCTGTATGGATGAATTGATGGCTGGTGCTTTAGGCGGACAGTGAAAAAGACAAAAAGCACTTGTTATGCACTGACTGCTTCATAAATATTTTTCATACAATACATAAAATATAGAGCTATTTCATTGTATATCGTATTTCATGATTTCTGAATATTTTAAACATATTTACATATAGAGGGCGCAATATACAAATATACAAATAAGCTTTTTGCACTTCTCACTAGATAATTCGGCAAACAATGGATCAGCGTACAAAATTATGTTCTTACGATTGACCCAGTCTGCAATGTGCTGATCGAGAGATTGTAATTAACAACAATTAAATGCGTTTAAAATTGAGGCTATTGTGTGGCTGGCTCGTTGACTTTTTTTGAACGATTAATACATGTCGATGATATTCAGCAACCAGTATGCTACGAGCTTCCAAGACGATGCACTTTGAAAGTTGGGAAACTGCATTTCTTTTTTTGACAGCCAGTCAAATATACATGCAATAAAGATAACGTTGAATTGTTTAAAAAAAAACAAAATGAAGAAAAAAAGTAACGCCAGCATCAAGATAAAAATTGGTGTGAAATTTCTTCCTTACGTCAGAGTAAATTCTAGATTATCCTGTTTCGAAAGGACAACGGATTTATCTTTATATGTATACAATTTCGTCGTTTTCATGAGCAAAGCTGAAGGTGGTTGCCAGATAAGAGGAGATTTCTGAGTATTTGTTACGAATGTACGCTTGTTTGATGCCGTCACAGAGTATTTGCAGTTTTCTTCATACTCTTTCCGTTGAATACTTTTCTCTCTTCCCGAATGTTTACAAATGTTTAGTCTACTTCATTTTTGAGGTTAGTGAAACTACAGTAGTTCTGTCTAAAATGTATGCTCAGCGCGTTTCATGTGCTGAGGCCTGGGGGATGAACATGGTCGGCAACACACGACTGTTACGGGGCAGACACGTACACTTTCAAAGGTAACTATCATACGACAGGACCACTTTGTAGAAAAGTGTCCCGAAATGTGTGTCAGTCAGTCGTCTTTTTAAAAATAAAACTCAACTTCAGAAGAACAAGAACGTTAACAGCAAGTACTACGATTACACTCACATATGGTGTTCTGAAAGGGAGAGACTTGCATACATCACCGACCCCCCCCCTGCACACACACACACACATAGTAAATAAGCCATACTCTTGTTTAGGAGAACACAATGGCCTCAAAACAAATTCAATAATCCAAATAAGCCATTTGTGAGAGACTTATTTGCTAGCAATAAATAAAACGTAAGGTCATTTCTGTGACAACCACTTGGATTAATTAAGGTAATATATTTCATCCTGATAATAACTTGTTTTCTTTGTTTTAAAATTTCATTAAAAAGCACATGCTACACCGATGAAGCAAATGAAAACGCTCAGCACCCACGTGAACGTGACACACCTGCATATTAGTTTTTTGAAGCATATGCGCCGTTCACAAGGAATCAAAAATACTTTAATTAGGGGACCAAGCACTGTTGATTTCGGCCCCTGTTATTTTCAAAGGAGTTCAGTTTTCTTATTTTTCTTATTTTTCTTATTCTTCTTCTTTTAAAAACATCGAACTCCAGTAAAGACAAATGCATATCAAATTACTTGAATTTGAAAACAAGACGTCTTCTCCTTCATCTTCTTCCATAACTTCTAGTCGAACCAGAACTCGACAAGCTGATCAACGTAAACTTCTACAACCTATGAGGTTAGTGTAATATGAGTACTACTACACCTGACCCTTCAAATTTCGATCGGTCACATGATCTTGCGACTGTTCTATTTGCAAAGATCATCTGGTTTTGTCACGTGGTTTAGTGGCAATATTGCCACATGCAAAAATACTACAAACTAGAAATAATATTTAAAACATTCTCTCAAGAACCAATGGTGCATTGTGGCTCAAACTTTACTATCATTAATTTTAGCTTAAGTTCTTTCAAGTTTGAAAAAAGCTTCTCCATTGGTCATGTGACTTGACAACCGTATTGCCGTTTGCAAAACACCTACGATAACCTTTAAATAATAATTATTTAAAAGATCCGCTTCACTAGAATCAACAATGCATTTACCCTACATTGTCTTTAGTGCAAGTCTTTTTAAGTTTCCAAAAATCAGTCTCATTGTTTGGCCGACATATTACAATCTGCGAAAAACCAACCCGTCGTAGCCTTAAAATACTATTCAACAATCTTCTTCTCCAGAAATACCAATCCATTTGAGTTCAGCTTTTCTGATATCATCATTATATAATAATTTGAAATACTCGCAAGTTTGCAAAATATTGTGGATCAGTCACACAGCTTGGCCATTTGAGATAAACATGTTAACATCAAAATAATATTCTAAGATATTCTTCTCCGGAATTATGAACAATTTAAACTGAAATTTTGCCCATATAAGTATTAGTCTGGGTACCTGTAAGTTTGCAACAAAACCTTTGGATATGTGGCAAGGTTTGTTACTTTTGTGGTCATATTGCCATTTTCAAAAAAATATCTAATTTGAGCTAAAACATAGCACAGACAAGTGGTTCTACTCACATGTGGACCAGTGAAAAACATTAGCAACCGTAACCACTCACACAGCAACATGAAAAGTAATGTGTTTATTGCAAAGTTGAACACATATATGCTGCACCACTTACCAGACAGTTTCAATATTAGCCATATTTCGAAGCAACAATAATCACGCTCATGGCAACAAAAAATTAATGTCTTTGTAGCTCTATTGAAACACGGTAAAAGATAAATATAACAGACAGCTTAAACATATTTTGTACTTGAACCATGGCAACCGCTTGCGACCCACAAACGCTGCTTGGAGCTTTAATAACACATTACTGCTGCAAGCTATTTGTGTTCTACATAATTCATTGTGGTTATTGACGCGTGTAATGCAGTTCCAAAAATTGCTATAATTATGTTCGGAAAACCGAGTGTATGTCGTGCATTATCGATAAATTTCATGCGTTATTGTAGATCAACTTGAACACTAGCTGTATGACTAGATGAAGCAGGAATGATTCCACAGAGTTAAAAAATCAATCAATGTGAACTAACCTGTGTCAACCCGTTGATGATTTCGGCAACGTTGTAAATCTTGTTTAGGACAACAGCGGAGTCGGCAGTGTTATTAGATTCAAAAGCTCTTACCCTTCCTCTAAATTGTGAATAACATCTTTCACTTCAGCTTCACTCATCGATGACAAATTGTAAACCTTAGTGATAGACAAATTGTAAACCTTAGTGATAGAACATTGTGCGAAAAGCATTTAAACGATTTGTTTCTGAACAATCATTATAAGGATAAACCTTAGAGTTTTTTACATTTCGCTTGCCGAAGACAATCCCTTGGTACGACGAATTGAAGTCCTACTTTATAAACTGTCCAAGACGATGGTCTGGCAGGTGTATGCTTTATGTTCAAAGTATATTCGGCAATAATTTAATGTAAAGCTTCTAGAAATCTGTAGGTTGCGCCCTTAAGGTACATATTCCGAGGTTAGTGAGAGAGTTCGTGATTTCTAAATGACGAAGGTAATGTAAAATTAAAACCGAATAAGAAATAGTGTCCGGATAAAATGAAAAGTCTGTGCTAAAATAATTGGCTCTAAATTATTGACCTGAACGACTTTACACTGAAAGCTGATTTTTTTTAGCTAAAATTGTGGTGATCGGAGCATACAACAAATGCAGAATATGCTTCCAGTGACAAAAATAACATTAATGGTCTAATATTGACATCCTACTGCTGCCATATTGAAAGCAAATCGATACGTGGTCACCAAATATACGAGTAAGAAAATAAATAAAAAGTAAATGACAACAAATAGAATAAATGACTGTTAATATTTTAAAAGTTTGATATCGACTCAAATGACATGCGTCAAACTTTGCATTGTACGTCGACGGTATATCCTGGTGAAGTTTAAAGGGTATATCTCACCTAGAAAATATTTTTTTTTATTTTTTGTCAATAAATTGTCAATAAATAATAATACTATTTCGACGCTAAATGGGTTTTTTCCCTTTTTCCCGTTCATAAAAAATTTTGTGAGAATGAAAAATGTTCATTGGTTGACGAAAAAACCTCCATGAGGAACTCGTCCATTTCTGTGACGTCATAAGTGGCGTTCGTGAATGTAGAACGGAGTAGCTATACGCACCATCGCAGAATGACATTTATCTCAAGTTCTTTCTATAATTTGGAAAGTGACAATCACTTCAATTTGCAATACAATGTTGTTTGGTACGATTGGTTTAGAGGGTAGCCAGTGGTGGAGAGTCTAGTGTTACTGTTGAAAATGATTCCATCGGAAATATTGTGAGCGGAGATTTTGTGCCTCAGTTCACTCAATTCGACGTGAAATGTCTCCAGACCAACCGGTCGCTATATAGTCGAGTATGTCAACGCAAACGATCCGCAGCTTCCCGGGAAATCTAGAAAATGTTCGCCGTGTTCTTTACAAAAGTTATTAGAGCAGAATATTAATTTTCAGGCCTTACTGCCTGCGGAATCGATCCAGTGCTTTCCTGGAGTACATAAATAAAAACACCTGATATGCCAGGCTGACCCCGGTCGCTTGGCTTTCTCGGCGCGCGGCAGCATACAGCTTGCCAAGGCCATCGCGCTGACACCTCGCCTCCCATCGAAACATGAGCTTACTAGAGTACACTGCTTCAATGTCACCTCCTCACAAACGTGAGAGTCGATTCAAATCCGTTAAGTTTATTCTGTTTTCATATTTATATACACTCAAACTTGGGGCTAGTCTAGTGAGACACCGACAATATGCGGAAATATTTGGAGCCAATATGGCCGCCAACCCACGTTTTGATTTATCGCCAATAAATTGGCCAATCCCATCATTGATATTTCTAATTGGGAGAACATTTTAGAGCATGATTTGAACTTAAGACGCCTTTTTCTTGTAAAACTAAGCATACGAACTGAAGAGGGTCCCAACCCTGAAACTGACAAGATGCAGTCCATCAGAAGGTTGATCGAAAATTGCCGGTTGTCTAGTCCGGACTCTGCTGTATGCTGCACTCTAAACCTTGTGAAATTTTGAACCCGTCCTTACTAGGTTCTGTATATTTAGGGACTGGTCAGTTTCTTCGGCCTGGGGGGCGGGGGGGGGGGCGGTGGATTATTTTTTGCCGACGTCAAAAAGTGGCTGACCCCCCTATTCCAAATTTTGAAAACAGGGTGACCGCCCCCCTATTTCAAATTTCAAAAACAGGGTGACCCCCCCGGCACCGACATAGGTAAAACAAAAGGTGGACATAAATTATATATATATATATATATATATATATATATATATATATATATATATATATATATATATATATATATATATATATATATATATTTTACATTTTACATATATTTATATTTTAAATAGTCATACTATGTTTTAATGAAATTGTTGACATGTCAGTTGTAAGATAGGAATTTCAAAGTGTCAATCTTAAAGTTTGAACACAGTACATTTTGAATGAGCTGTATTTTGAATGAGCTGTGAATGTATTTCACACTTTCTATGCTTAACCAGATGTCCTGAACTGTCAATGTCAATCATTAAAATCAAAGAGGAAAAAGCAGTGAATCAAAAACTTTGATGGGTGTTAAGACTTGCCAACCATCCAATTAAATCTCCTGCGGAGCCATAGAGAGCTTTTTTTAGCCAAATCTGATGTGTACAGTGTCTGAGATGACCTTCTCTAACTTGTAACATTGAAACCATAAAAGCACAGCTAATAATGACAAAAACTGCCTTTTTTAACTGTTATTTTGTTCATAAAAAAGCATCTTTCTACAGAAAACCTGTGAGACAAAGGAAAATAATTGCATCAATGAGAAGGAAAGATATCTTGTCATTTTTCTATCTCTAAAATAAGTCACTGTATCAAATATATATTGTGAAATATTTGTGCATGTTGCTTTCTCATACTGAATTCTCATAGAGTGAACAGAAAAGTATCAGGAATTTGTCATGCTTTTCATATGAAATGCAGATTTCATAATGGTACACTTTCACTTAGCAAACATCAAGATATCTCTGATTTATTAAAGTATGGCGCCCGAAGGGCGCGCCGAAAAATATGAAACATCCTGATATCTCTGATATATATGCCTTGTATATTAACGTCATGTACCTGAAGGGCATGCTGAAAAATGTCTGATATATTAAAGTAATGAGCTTGAAGAGCACGCTGAAAAATATTGAACATACAGATATCTCTGATGTATTTATGCTTGATATGTTCAAGTTGGGCGTGCTGAAAAATATGACTGATTATTATTCAAGTTACGCGCCCGAAGGGCTCGCCGAAAAATACAACTGAATGATGAAATTTGTGGCTGAAACTAGCATTTTAGGCAATGATGAGCCTGTTTCTAAATTCAAAAACACACTGACCCCCCCTATTGGGCATTTCAAAAACATGGTGACCCCCCCTATCACCAAAGTCAAAAACAGGGTGACCCCCCCCATGAATCCACCGCCCCCCCCCCAGGCTGAAGAAACTGACCAGTCCCTTAACTTACTACAGTTATGTAATTAATGATGCAAATAGCAGACGACTATTTATAGAGCCCGGAAAAAGTGCAAATTTTACACAGTGTAATTAACTGAAGCGGCGAGCTTGATATTCGACCCCTTTCAATACGTATCACTCCTAATGCAACGTTCTGGCACAGTCCCTATAGACTCCAACGTCCAGCCTTAGTCCGATGGATGAACATATTTACAGCTGTAGTATTTTAGGCGTTATGACATAGTGCAGTTTATCAAGTAGTACAGTTTAGGGAGCTACTAAATGTGAAAGGCAGTTGAAGTTGCAATTGAGTCTCATTCATAAAATATCCGGGGTGGGTCGGCTCCATGTCCAGTTATACTATTCCTGTACAGTACACAGCGTGGGGGTCGGCTGCTGGCACACACAACTCTGCCATGCTCTCATGGAAATATTTATAGGTCCACACTAAATTGACGGCACATATACTAAAACCATCCTGGTTTGTGTTTTTGCAGTCCAAAACCGCGCATCTATTCATCAAAGCGAACTATCTGAAATTTTATTGAAGTTGGTACCCAATGTGTTGACTGTTGCTCTCAGGGGAATGCTCTCACCTATTAGCCACATCTGACGTCACGCACGTGACCAATACGTCATGAAAATGAACTCGAACGTTTCCAGACAGGGTGGATTTTCCACCACTTTGACAGTGATATACACTATTTTAGAAAAAGTTACAACGAGAACATTAAGGATTTTTCGAAATAACGAATATTATTTTATTCGATTCAATTAAGATCAGACAAACAAAGAATAGGTGAGATATACACTTTAACATTGCACAAAATGCAGTCTTACCTGAAAAGACATGTTGTGTGCTGCGTATTTACCATACATGTCTACTATTTTGAAAAGTAATTCCAAGGTAAAATTACTTTCACTTCTTCCTTTTGGTAGTCGCAACATTGGGAAAGACGAACTTGAGTTACTGTAAACAAGTTGTCCGGTGTCTTGAGATGACTTGTCAAGTATCCTGAGTTCATAGGTCAGTCCAAATGTATTGTTGTTCGTGTCGTGTCTCTTTTCTGGACACGTTTCTAGGTTACCTTCATCTTTCCAGTGATAACACGCTATATGAACCTCTCTTGAATAGATTGAGCCTGTCAAGAGAACGTGCAAACTTAAGACGAACATCATCATTCTCCACTTAGGGGAAACCCAGGCACTTTGAAATTCAGATTGTTTTAAAGATATTTTTGGATTTTTGTTACCATGAAGAGTGACCTATATATGTCGTTACTCCTCTTTCTCCGTGTCTATGCTGTATATCATTTTATTATACAACCATGCCCTTATCGCGTTATGCCGGTGACGTTCTGTGACATGTTGCGGTAACCGTCGAGATATGGCATATAGACGATAACTGTCTTCCGTCGTGGAGTTTCCCTAACCACAATTGCAACTTGAACGTGAAAAAGCAAACAAAGAAAATGGTTGCCCAGGTTGCGATTGGACGATTTAAAAATTTGAAGAGCTTTAAGGAGCTAGGATATTTCGGGTAGCTAAATACGGGAATGATAAGTCCAATCTTGTAATGTTATCCTGTGGTAATTCAATTAATATTCTGACACCGTTTGTAAGGCACGGCCCATCTCCGAACAGGTGGTAAGCCCGTGGCGAGACAGCAATCGATCGAGAAACACCTGTTGACATGACAATTCTCTTTGCAAACAAACGAAATAACTGCCTGCCTCCACTTACCAGCATGAGTGTCATTTGTGCCCATGTACCATTGACTGCGACCGATGACATATTGGAAAATAATAGTTCTTCCCGTGGGACTGTGTTTCAGTCCTGATATGTTTTCTTATGGTTTTCACTGATACAAGGAAAACTTGCCGCGCATGGTATTGATTTCGAAAGGTCAGAAGGTTTATGAATGCAATCTGTTCATGCAAATGTGTCCATATTTATGCGCAAGGTGGGATAAAAGTAAAGCCTCAAATTTAAGGCTTTCCTTATAATTTGTAAAATTATTGGTATTGGTACCTTGGCACTAGTAACATTCATGCTGGTAAGATACAGGAACTAGCGATATTGGGTAATAATGTCTAATTACTTGCAACAACCCTATTTTCAGTTAATCCCTAATATTTACATGCTAGTTGTGTGAGATTAAATGCCCGATAGCTGTATCTTTTAGCATTATTTTTTGTGATTTTGCTTCCAAACTATAACAAGTTCCTGGGAATGTACTCATTGAGGGGTGTTTATACAGGTAGAATACACTGTCCACTGGGACTATATGTGCAATTTTGAGCAAGATAAATAATAAATGTTTGCCCAAACATAAAATGGCGCCCTCATGCAGATAAAGCAAAAACACAGTACGCAGTGCATATATGCATTGGAATCTTCACAGAAATAACAGAGTAGTCCAATATAATGCATATACTGCTGAATGTTTTCCTTTGGGACACCATATGCTATGTTTTCTTTGTAATATTACCAATTTTTAAAAATGACGGGAAATCAAAATAACGGTCAAAATTTAAATTTACTTGTCCATATTTTCAGTAGTAAAAGACTATATCCTTTTTTTCTGTAGAATTTAAAGATGCACTAAGTCATCTTCCACTCGTTCACTGTTACATAACAAGCAAACTGTTTCACACCTGGGTAGTTTTATTCTTTCTCCATCAACTTTTTTCAATAATATGAAAGCGGCTAAATGATTGTAATGGCTCATTGCAGCTCTAAAGATTTTTATGTTTATCATGTAGGAGCATATTCTTCATAATCAACATTAAATATAAATCTTAAGATGTACCTTTTTTGCCAACTAAGGTTATATGAGCTAGCGTCGTTTGCATATATATATTAATGTCACAACACCTTTGTTTGAAGACCCAATACTACATTGACATTTACAACTCCTTGCTGTGTCAGCATATTGGCAAAACTTTGCTTGTATAACTATTTCTCTCTAGCCCTGTCATATTGAGATTTGTAGCAGATCGTCACGTCACCATAGGAAAAACAGTAACAATTTTTAATGTTATCGCTTTTTCTGTTGTTCATTGGTAATAAAGTTTAAGAACATAAGTATTTTCTTTTTGTTTCATTTATACCGTAAACGAATACTAAATGTCTGTAAAAGACGTAATAATTATAGAGCTTGCTTGGCTTTGAGGTGCATGTATAGTACAGCTGCGGTGTCCATTTTTTCCTATATACACACCTAGCGCCAGTTTTTATTTTTCCGACATACATACAAGGGGGAAGCTTCCACTCAATAGTGACAGCGTATCAAATTTTCCATGCATTTAAACACTTACTTGCAATCGATCAATTTAATAATTGCATGACTACACCCGACAAAATCGTAAATGATCAAATTTGGGTTTCATTTTATCTACCCTAAAGCCGATATACCATGAGAAATTAAATCTAATGTCAATCTCCAATTTCAATCTTACCGGTAGCGACTGCGTGCTCTACGTCATTCTAAGATTTCAGTATACCTATCACATGCCATGTAAGGACTACTTTGTTTTTAAGTTCGTAACGAGCAAGACGCAGGTACATGATCATGTAAATCTTAAAGTGACGTAGAGCCCGTAGGCCTTTGATGTAGTATTGTAAAATACTGATGGCTTACATGATTTTTCATGTATACAAGCAGTAAATGTCCGATTAATTGTCAAGTAGTGTTGGCACAAAGATGCTGACTTATACGTTTTCGTTTCGGGGTGCGTTGTTATCAAAGACAGGAAAGTAGGCGTTATCATTTAGCGGCATTTTTGTAACATTATTTTACATATCTTATTGTAATCTTCTACCGTGAAGTTATGGCTGGATACTGCTAAATTTTAAAAAGAGAAAGTTCACGGGCTTGATACGAAGAATTCAACATTTGTAGGGTAGACGCGAAGTAAAGGTATGTTGTCTTACTCACTCACTCAGTCTACGGAGTCTACAATATGAAAGCATTGTGCCAAGCCAGTATGTTCACTTCGTTTAAAAAGCGACCGTTCTCACTGGGTCAGTTTACAAGAGTACAAATTACGTACTATCAAGAATTTTCTGAACCATCGAAACTGAAAATGCTCTAAAAACGTCATTGCTTTTCACCAATTTCGCGAAATCTTACCAAAAGTACAAGTCAACCATAAACCCTTGGTACTGTAAAAAAAAACGTTTAAAGGATGTTCTAAACATTGTCACTTTGATGGTAAATTAAGAAGAATATGAAGAATTGCAAAAGAAGAACAATGATGAAAGGTTTAATTAAGCGACTAGTAGAATCTGTTATGAACGCTGACGCACAGATTATTTTGAATGATTAAGGGTCGGCCATCTCGATACTATTCCTGTGTAATACAGTCAATGTTAATAAGTGGTAACGTCATTTCAACGATTTTATGAGGTAGTACACCTCCTAAAGTCGTGATTCGTTAATATACAGTTACTCAAAAGTAGTAAGCGTCATTGAGTACTGATAACTGCAAAGAGGCGGTAACCGGTTAATAGGTTCCAAACTCAGTTCAGGCAAGAGTTTACTTACTACGCTTGAAAGCGCATTGGCGCATGCGCACATTCTAAACCGCTTAGAATATGATGTCGTTTGCGACCGAGACGAATTACAGTGGAGGGAACTTCTCGATTTTTCGGTCAGAAAATGTGTTATGATGTGTTACAAACATAAACTGACTAGCCGTATTCAGGTAACAGCATAGTTTGGGACTCAGTTTGACTCTCAGGCCTTCATGCAAATCAACGTCTGTTGCTACCCTCATTGCCAGTCAATATGTTTACAACATCATGTCAGGTGGCGATTTAACTCGGTCTTACTATATATTGAAATAAATATTAAGTACCTGTGCCAATGGCAAGAAAATAGAAGTTTACCATGCGTAAAACAAACGAATTTAATATCAGCATTCCTCTCCTACTCACCTTCCCATTGTCCATTTACTTGACAGTAACCACCGTACGGAGCTTGATTTCGCCCATCTAACAAATAAGGAAACGATTAGTTAAAAAAATACCGTTAGTTTACAATAGTTTCCCACAGCAAAACAAACGCTCTAGATAGTTTACAGCGCTTGTACAGTTGTCAAAATTTAAATTCTTAATGTTTTGCATGTACCTGTAGATCTTTAACTTACCGTCGATTTTCTCAATATAGGTTAAGGAATTTTTGAAACTTATATTTCACAATGTTATATACTACATTGATCTAATTAAGTATTCACGACTCCCAATTTAGGCATCATTGTCCAGCACAGATTAAGACACTCATGTAAGAAAAAGAAACATAAGAACACCCACTTAACTACTTTCATTAATATGTGGCGGGACATTCCTGTGAAGGGGGTCCACTTAGCATTCATCGATCCAGATAAGACAAACAAGGCAAGAGTCAAGACAAATGAATATTCAATATAGAAAGTGTGAAACTCCTGTCGAAACTTAGACGCTCGTGATATGTTACAGTAAAATGAACAGCTGACTTGCATAAAACAGGCTTGAAATATCCGCACCAACAACTCCACATGAATATCGGCATGTTCATCAAGAAAACGTTATCTGCACCTTCAGTTGAACGTTGGCTGATGAACAGTGAAATTCTATCACGGACAAAGAGAAAACAGACTAGACAAGCGGCACGCCGTTTGATGTCACGGTCGTCTCTATAAACTGCGGCCGTTTCATGTTAAAATGAGCTTCATAGGTGCCAGACGTTTTGGAGACTTCGTGCGTGGTTGATAATTGCAAGATATTATGCGAAAAGTAGGACGAGATGCATCGTGATACCTGTCGCGTAGTAACCATGTTTACTCTGTGTGCTCTCAGGGCAGAAACACTACTTCACGCCAATTAAAACATCCTAACATGCCAGCAGTTTCATAAACACTTTCTCCCATGACGAACTAGTGCAAGAGGATATGACTGATCGTCATATGTCATAGAGAGTGTTTACTTCCTGTGTCATAGTGTGAACGTAGCTTAGTTCTCACTTCCTGTATCCTTTTGTTTGATTTGTTTTCAGTTAATCGTTCTCAACATACTTATTACAACATTCTACTCAGAGAATTTGTTGTTCTCAGTCTGGAAGACATGCCTATATTCGAATAAACTACGTGAAACTCAGATCGGATATTTGCTTCGTCTTATTTAAGAGGGAACGCATTACGGAATATCAGCTGTAGACCACTATTCCAAAGTAGTTGCAGACAAATTATTTTGAGTCTTAAGGAATTTGTTTGCGTGCTACATTTCTCATTATCGATTTTATATTTGACTTGTGATATTCACCTAAGCCAAACCATGGAAGACGAAGAACAGAAATCAAAAGCTTCGTCACCGGAAAAGGAATTGCAAGAACCTAGGCGTAGCTGCCGTGTCAGAACACCCTCCGAAAAAAGACTTAAATATGTATTAGCCAATAAAGCTAGCTTCTTAGAGAAAACAACGAGTTCACTAACCCAAAAGTTTTGTGAAATACAAGAGCTCATTGCTGATAAGGCAGATTTATTCACAATCAAACTGAAGTTTGAAGTGTGGAAGGAGCTGTATCAAGACTTTGTAGCCACAGGCTATGAATCTGGTGCCAGACAAACGCCTTCATTGGCTGGTCCATGTTGAAAACGTTTTTGGGACCTTCCGTAAAGACACCGGTGCATGGTTGAGCAAACATGAAGCAAACCCAAAACCAATTCATCCACAAGAGGATGTAGAACCAGAAGATAGTGTCTCTCAAGTCGGCATACCGAAACCGTCTGTAGTTGGCAGACTGAGTGGAGTTAGCCACCATACGAGCCACAGTGCACTCTCAGCTACAAAACAAGCAGACGAAAGGGAAAAGGCTGTACTGTTGGCAATGTCAGCAGAGCTCAAGAAGAAGCAAGAAATTGAGCGTGCCAAGTATGAGCTTCGACTAAAGCAAGAGCGACATGAACTTGACACGAAGATTGCCCTAGCCAAAGCCAGAGCTAAATCTCTGAATAAGTTTTGGTGACGAATTCGAGGACGATATCGCCATCAATATCAAGACTGAAGCACTGGAGGACAAGTACATTGTGTCCAGAACAAAACCACGGAAGACCACAACACCGGTACGAGTGTATAAGAAGAAAACCTACAATAGAAAGGGAGAGTGACAGCGAGGCGGATGATTTAGAAGAGGCAGTCAGCATAGCAGCTTCCAGAATTTCCATCAGAAGTAGTGGCAGTAACATGAGTAAGACAACACGTGACTCTGCACAGTGGGCGATGATCAGAGCAATAAAGAAAATGTCCACCGTGATAAAGAAGTTTGACGGTTACATCTGGAGTACAGATCATTCATAGATGAGTTTGAGACCAAACTAGTACCGACTGCCGAAGATGATAAAAATAAACTCACTATGCTGAGACAGTTTACGGAAGGCACAGACCATGAAATCATTCAAGGGTACGCAGGTATAGATGCAAGTGAAGCATATCAAGGTGCCATTCAGGAGCTGGAAAAGCGCTATGGTGATCCACACAAGATAGCCAACGCCTACCTGAGGAAGGTTTTGGACTGGCCTCTAATCAAGCCAGACAACGTTGCCTCATTAGACAAGTTCGCCATCTTCTTGAATCGATGTAAGACAGCAACTCGATGTGTTGATGGCCAGAAATACTAGAACATTCAGAAAATATGAAGCGGATCGTCAAGAAGCTTCCATACTTTATCCAAGATTATTGGAGTAAAGGCACAGCGAAGATACGCAAAGCCAAGAAAAGAGTAAGATTCGAAGACCTCGTCGATCTGGTGAAGTCCGAAGCAAGCAGACTGTTATGCCCGGACTACAGCAGACAAGCAATGGCTAGTCTCGACAACCCTGTAAAAAAGAAGAAAGGCACGGACAAAGTGGAACAATCCTTTGGCACTAGTGTTACGAACACAAAGAAGATGAACTAAGGGAGCAAGAGGAGCAACACTTCGACCTCCAAACCACACAAAGGTCAACAGAAACCATGTCTGCACTGCCAAGATGACAACCATTCTTTCAACAGTTGCGAACGATTGATTGCAGCCAGTCAAGAAGATACTGTTAACTTCCTGAGAAACCAAGGTGTGTGTTTTGGCTGTCTGAAACCTGGTCGTCGGAGTAAGGAATGCAAGCAGAAAGCTAAATGCTCCAAATGCCAAGGAAAACACCCAACAGCGCTACATGAGGATCGTCGACCAACAACTGATAAAGATGAGGATTCATTAATATCATATTGATGCCATTAATATCAGCAATATACTACACAACAAAAAGGTTACATCAACTATACCTGTATACTTTAAGAACCAGTCTGTACCTATTCTGTCATATCAATATACCAAGACAATCTCCAATAAAATATTCAATTACAATAAGGCATTGCGGCACTTAAAAATTGATGAATTCCTTCAAACACCAGCATCCTGTGACTGCTCTACATCTCCCTTCAAATATACTCCAGTTGGCCATGTCATCACTGGTGATCTGAACTTGGTTGAACATCACCACCTTCGTAAGATATTATCTTGTGGACCCAAGTTCAGAGACCTCGCAGGATCAACTGGAACCATAATTTTAAGATCATTATGGACTCAGTTGAAGATTATGCCAGGAAATGGGCTAAAGGGAAGATGTAGAGTTGGACACACTGTCAGAATGGGTCAAATCTGTGAGGAAAATAGTGCGTGGCCGTATTGGTCGACTAAGATCACATGTTTGCAGAAGACCCTATTCTGTATTTAAAGATCCTGATGCTGTTAAGTGTTTGAATGATATCCATGACAAATATGTTGTCGTCCCTGCTGATAAATGCCAATAACATTGTATTTGTCTGTAAGAAGTATTATTTTGAATGTCTTATAGACGAACTTGGTGTAACTAAGACCTCAACCAACTCCACTTACAGACAATCAATGTTCAGCAAATCTGAAATTTTGGCAAACCATAAGTCATTCATGGATAATTTTAATATTACAACAAAGGATGACCATAATAAGTTGCCTAGCTTATACTGGATACCAAAGCTCCACAAAACACCTTACAAAGCTAGGTTTATCGCAGGATCTTCAAAATGTTCAACAACAGAGTTATCGAAGATACTGACTTCTGTTCTTTGTACTGTTAAACGGGGACTTCATCATACTGTGATGTCTTTTCTCGGAGTGGTATAAATCAAATGTGGATATTAAAAAATTCGAAGGAACTCTTGGAAAATTTGAAATCAAGATCTGTTTCAAAAATAACATCTATTAAAACTTTCGATTTTTCCACATTGTATACCACAATACCACATGATAAATTGAAAGAACGCTTGAAAAACATCATCAACCAAGCATTTTTCTACAAAAACGGTTCACGCCGTTACAAATATGTGGTATTAGGGTATAATTCTACATATTTTGTTAAAAATACAACTAATGCTAAAGTGTTTTATACCGAGAAAGACATTATCAGTATGCTTGATTTCCTCATTGACAACATATTTGTTGAATTTGGAGGACACATTTTCCAACAGTGTATAGGAATTCCCATGGGCACTAACTGTGCTCCCTTACTTGCCGACTTATTTCTGTTCTCATACGAGGCAGAATTTATCCAGAACCTTATCAAGCAGAAAAAGGTCTCTGTAGCTCGTACTTTCAACCTAACATTTAGATACATAGACGATGTTATTTCATTGAATAACTCTGAATTCAGTAAATATCTCGCTATGATTTATCCTCCAGAATTGGAGATTAAAGAAACTACAGAAACGGCCTCTTCTGCTTCATATCTGGACATTTTACTTGAATTTGACTCCAATGGTCACCTTTCTACTAGGCTATATGACAAGAGAGATGATTTCAACTTTAGTATAATTAATTTTCCACACCTCATCAGTAATATTCCACTCTCACCTGCTTATGGGGTATACATTTCCCAGCTTATACGATATGCAAGAGCATGCAGTTCATATGGTGATTTTGTAGAGAGACATGGCCATCTCTCTTTCAAACTGTTAAATCAAGGTTACACCAGAGCAAGACTTGTCTCTACATTCAAACGCTTTTTTGGCAGGTATCGCAAGCTGGTAGATAAATACAATATCTCTCTTCGACAAATGATCACTGATGGCATCGGTGACATTGGGCCTTAGTTAGTGACCACTACCTATCTGACTTACAGATTGATATATGGCGGGTGCCACATGTGGGGCAGGATGCGCTTACTATTTTCGAAACACCTGACATCACTTCTTGGTCTTTTGGCCAGAGGTCCATATATCTTTCTTTCATGAATTTGACTTTGTTTGTACCGTCTATTTACTGTCTGTTCTGTGCTGTTTTGTGTCTATGTTTACAACTATTGTCTTACAAATTTTGACCTAGTGTTATTGGATTATGGATTGGTATGGTTGCGATTATTCAAAGAGACCAGTACAGACGGAGAGTGTCGCAGTACACCGCACCATGGCAGAGGTGGACCAAGTACAGTCCTTGATGGGGACCGGTGGTCAAGACGATGACACCGGTGGTGATGATGATAACTGCAAGGTCCTGCTGACTATTATCCCTGTCAAGGTGAAGTTGAAAGGCTCAAATATAATGGTACAGACTTATGCCTTTTTGGACACAGGTAGTGTCATACCATTCTGCCAAGAAGCGTTACAGAGAAAACTTGGAGCCATAGGCAGAAAGACAAAGCTGACGGTAAATACAGTGAACGGCTTAGGCAGCCACACCTGCAAAAAAGTCACCGGCATAGAAGTTTACAACCTAGACTGTTCAGAGCCACATGTAGAGCTGAAAACAGTATACACTAAACGAGAGATAGGCGTCTCTGAAGACTACATTCCCCATCAAGAAGATCTCATTAGATGGCCGCATTTGAAGGACATAAGGCTTCCAAGAATAGATGCCGAAATAGGACTGATGATAGGTACCGGAGAAACAGCAGTATTTATCCCTCTGGAACGATACGTGGTCCGGACTCAACCCCTCACGCATGCAGAACACGTGTAGAATGGATCCCCTGGCACGTAGTCAGATTGAACGAACAAGGGCAACATCCTCCAAGCTACAGAACAGAAGTTATGGCTGTAAAGGATATGGAAGAATTGGATAAACTAGACAGGTTAGTGCGACATTCCATTGACCTTGATTTTCCTGAGCGCATGATAGATGACAAAAGGGAGCACTCCCAAAAAGACAAGAAGTTCATGCAGAAAGTAAACAAAACCATTGAGCTAGTAGACGGACACTACAAAATGGGACTTTCATTCAAAACTGAAAGAGTTCGACTACCCGACAACCAGCAGTATGCCTTACAAGACTTTAAAGGCCTTGAAAGAAAGCTGAGAAACAACCCAAAGTTCCATGCCGACTACCAGAAGTTCATGGCAGACTTAATTGAGAAGGGATACGCGATACAAGTCCCTAACGATGAATTAGATCGAGACGATGGAAAGGTGTGGTATATACCCCACCGTGGAGTATATCATCCGAAGAAACCAGAGAAGATCCGTGTTGTCTTTGACTGTTCAGCATAGTTCCAAGGGGTGTCGTTGAACAACCTATTACTACAAGGGCTGGATCTGACGAATAATCTACTAGGAGTGTTATTACGATTTCGACAGGAACCAATCGTTTTAATGGCAGACATAGAGACTATGTTCCACCAAGTAAAGATTAGAGAAGAGGACAGTGACTGTCTACGCTTCTATTGGTTGCCAGATGGAAACATAGAAAGCCCTCCAAGAGTCTATAAAATGATGGTTCACTTGTTCGGTGCAGTATCATCCCCGAGCTGCGCGAACACAGCATTACACAAGATGGCCGAAGACAACAGCCACCTATTCAACAAGGAAGTTGTCAACACAATAAAGAGAGACTTCTACGTAGATGACTGCCTCAAGTCAGTAGAAAATGCGAAGAAGGCAATCAAGCTGACACAAGCTTCTGCTCTCAAGAAGGGCGGTTTCCGTCTGACGAAGTGGGTGAGCAACAGCTGTGAAGTATTGGAGACTATACCAAAAGAAGAAAGAGCTAAGGAAATCAAAGACCTGAAGCTGGAATATGACTGCCTACCAGTAGAGCGTGCCCTAGGTACTTCATGGTCGGTCGAGTCAGACACAATAGGATTCCAGATGAACATTGAAAACCGGCCTGCAACAAGAAGAGGCATTCTATCAATTATCAGCTCAGTATATGACGCCATTGGACTTGCAGTTCCATTCATTCTACCTGCAAGAATACTACTTCAAGACTTGTGTCGTAGAGGTATTGGCTGGGATGCAAAGATCAAAGAAGACGATAGGAAGAAATGGCTAAGATGGCTCTCAGATCTTCCAAAACTAGAAAACGTATCAACTCAGAGGTGCTACAAACCAGCAGACTTTGGCGAAGTCAAGGTACGTGAAATACATCACTTTTCTGTGAATACGGATATGGTGTCGCATCGTATATTAGACTCATAAATGAAAATGGAAGAATTCACTGTGCCTTCCTATGGGAAAAGCAAGGGTTGCACCACTGAAGAAAATTACCATCCCACGCCTGGAACTAACAGCAGCTACAGTTGCCGCGAGAATGAACTTTGGAGGAAGAATTCGACATTGAAAACGACAGGGTATACTTCTGGACAGACAGCAAATCAGTGATTAAGTACTGTGCCAATGAAACCTCCCGATTCCACACCTTTGTAGCGAACCGGATCAACATTATACGTGAAGGTTTGGATAGTAAACAGTGGAAGTACGTCGACACGAAATCAAACCCAGCAGACGAGGCATCTAGGGGACTGATGGTAGACAAGTTCCAGCAAAACAGAAGATGGCTGCAAGGACCAGATTTCCTGTGGAAGCGAGAAAGCAAGCGCCTACTCAACAGGACATCTCCAGAGCGCTATCTAATAAAGACCCAGGAGTCAAGCGGGAAGCATCCGTGTACAGCACCGTACTAGTAGAGCAAGAGTTTGGGGTAATGAAGATCTTACTACGCTACTCCAGCATGATGAAACTAAAGAAGATAGTTGGATGGTTCATGCTAGCGACGAAAAACCTTCAAGATAAATGCCGCAAAAGAAAACGAGGCGATGAGGACACTAACGCAGATACTGGCCAGAAGAGCTGTGGAACAACAATCCTACCTGTTTCACTAGATAATCTACAAAGGGCAGAAGATGCCATCATGAAGTATGTGCAGCGAAAGCATTTTCCAGACGAAATGGCACTCCTACAGCAAAACAAGCAAGTCAGGAGATACAGCCCATTATATAAGCTGGACCCAATTTTGGATAAAAGAATAATGCGAGTTGGTGGACGCCTGGAACGTGCCTCAGTGTCGCCAGATAGCAAGCACCCAATAGTGCTGCCTAAAGTCTCACCAGTGTCAACAATCATACTCCAAGAAACCCACAGAGAAGTCAGACATCTTGGAAGGAACTTGATGCTGGCAAAGCTAAGAGAGAAATATTGGATTCTACGGGCGCCTACAGTGATCCGCAACCTCGTAACCAAATGTGTCATCTGTAGAAAATATAGAGCAAAAGTTTGTGAGCAGAAGATGTCAGACCTATCAAAGGACCGCATCACCCCCAAAGAGCCGCCATTTACTCGCACAGGCGTAGATTACTTCGGACCAATGGAGGTCAAACGTGGCCATGTCACTGAGAAGAGGTATGGAGTGATCTTCACATGTATGGCAACTCGTGCGGTACACTTAGAGGTAGCCTGCTCATTAGACACAGATTCGTGCATCAACGCCATCAGAAGATTCATAGCACGAAGGGGACAAGTTAGGTCTATCAGATCAGACAACGGGACTAACTTCGTCGCAGCCGACAAAGAGCTGAAGGAGAGTATCAGGAGATGGAAACAAGAGAAGATAGCTGAGATGCTCCACCAGCAAGACATCAAACGAAAATTCAACCCCAGCAGGTTCCCACTTTGGAGGAGTATGGGAGCATCACATCAGAGCCATAAGGAAAAATCATCTTTTCCTTGCTCAAAGAACAGCCACTTTGCATGTCAGATATGAAGCACTCCGAACGCTGTTCTGTGAAGCGGAAGCCATAATAAACAGCCGACCGATCACCAGGCTGTCAGAAGATCCAAACGATCTAGAGGCATTAATATCCAACCACCTGTTAATGCTGAAACCAAAACACTCGTTACGTCAAGGCTGCTTTTATGCAAATGAGATTTCGTCAACAAAAGTAAACGTTCAGTCACCGTTAGAGGGCGTTTACTGTGGTGGGTCATGTGACCATCCCACTTATTATGACCTCTGACCCCTGAGTCATCTCAGAGGGAGTATTACTTCCTGTTAGTTACTTCCTGTTTCTAATTTCCTGTGTCATAGAGTGTATTTACTTCCTGGTCATAGAGAGTGTTTACTTTCTGTGTCATAGTGTGAACATAGCTTAGTTCTCACTTCCTGTATCCTTTTGTTTGATTTGTTTTCAGTTAATCGTTCTCAACATACTAAGTACAACATTCTACTCAGAGATTTTGTTATTCTCAGTCTGGAAGACATGCCTATATTCGAATAAACTACGTGAAACTCAGATCGGATATTTGCTTCGTCTTATTTAAGAGGGAACGCATTACGGAATATCAGCTGTAGACCACTATTCCAAAGTAGTTGCAGACAAATTATTTTGAGTCTTAAGGAATTTGTTTGCGCGCTACATAAACTATTGTCAGTATCGATAAAAGACTTTCAAAATTGGTTGGAACACAGTCATAATATATTCATAAAAAATATGAGAGGAATTTTTAAAATGGTAAAAGTCACCTCCCAAAGCTCAAATCTTTTCCCGTTTTCGCCAGCACGCAAATTCCGCTCAGCACTACACGACAACAACAACACGAACCTTGCCGAACGTACTTTCCCTTAAAAATTGGCGATAGTCCGGAAACTACCGAAGGGTGAATGTTAGGCACTCTTCGGAAAGCAGAGTCGAGAGCTACCTTAGGCGAAGCGTGTGGAAGGGATTACGCAACCGTATCATGCCTTCAACAATGCCCGTTTCTAGTCTGTTTTCTCTTCGTCTTTGATTTTATATAAAGATATAGTTATTGGTTTGACTAATCATAACATTTAGCATCTTTTAAAGAGCAAGAATACGTAACTCAGTTTACGTCAGCGACAGTATTAATTAATTATTTGCCATCCTTCATCTGTGCAAGAATGGTCTCAAATTCTGGAATTATCTGAAAACACTTTAGAATTTTGAACAATAAAAACACAAAAAGCGGGTCACAATATCACAATGCTAGCTTCCAGACTGTATCAATCGTAAATACGAGAAAACAACATTAGGCTGATGAAGAAACCATATTTTTTCTGTTTCAAAATGCAAGCTAAGACAATTGATATTAACAACTAAATTACATGTGACAAAGTTCATCATATATGAAGTCTATATACTACAAATTGGACAGCATTTTGCCACAGTTACCCTAGTCAAAACATGACTAACATGCAAAATATTTGTCTAATGTGTGAGGGTCCCTGCTGTTAACTAGATTTAATATAGTCGGCTATTTACCGATGTGCATAACAATCATGTTAAATGTCATATTTTACATCAACATGAACCCGCCTCACAATGTAAGCAAATTGACCTTGTTATCGTTCATCAATGATGCATTCCTATTCGTTCCCTCGATCAACCCCGACGTGCTTCTCCTTTTCAAGTCTGAGACCACACATCAATGTCAGAGCTGTTGTGCTTGTGTTTAAATTCCCGGGTTTTTTAAAACAAATTTTCATTGCGACACAAAGCCTAGCTTTTATATTGAGCTTTATAGACTTCACGTTCTTAGTGGAGCTTAAATTTTCAACACAACATTAAAATATAAAATGTTTTGCCCTGATATATACAAACGCTTGATTATTTAGCATTTGTTCTAATTAAAGATAATTTTTTCCGTATTATTTTCAATATATACAGTGTCAACATTAGTCGGGCAATAACAATTAGTAGTCAAGGAGATAAAGAGAACTGGCAAGCTGAACATGCCAAAACAAACAATATTTGAAAATAATACAATATATATATTCTTAATAAGTCTAATGTAAATATCCGTAATTATTCACAATATTCTAATGTCCTTTTCTACCTCAAATCAACATTTTGTCAACAGCAATAAGTATCCGTGTCGTCATATACAAAGTAAAAATAGCGTACGCCAGACGCATCTTTACGCGTTCAAAATGTAGATTTCGGTGTTCAAATTTGAACGGCTAGTGTTCATATTGTTAACACTAGTGTTCATATTATTAACAATGATGTTCTAAACCTGAACACAGAGTGTTAACAACCATCTCCTTCAAGTGTTCAAAAAATCAGCAATATAGAAATTTTACAATACTGTAAAACGATTAACAAACTTTAGTGTTTTGCGCTTTACTATACTGCCTCGCTGTCAGGCAAACATACATGAATTTTGTTGTAACGAATTATTTCCGATTAAGGGAAAAATATCTCCTGTGTAAAATTGCTGAAAGTATGTTTACTCCACAAAAGGAAGTATACAAAATAATTTTACACGTTTATCACGAGTTGAAATTTTGAAATTTTGAAAAGAAAATTAGATAACCACTATGAACGTTTTTAATTTTAACATCGGCGTGCAAGAGGCGTTCTACTCCAGAACACACGATGTTAAAGTTTGGTGCTTTTTTATCCCGTCATGCATCAAAACGGAAGTTGCGACATTTTTCTTGTAAACGCACGCTGAAGTTGTGATCGTGCGGAAGCAAGACCAGAAAGGAAAAGGTGTTAAATTTTGAAGTGTCTGTATTATTATCCTTCGAAATTATTTATATAGTACTTTGGAATAGCTAAAATACGTGAAGAAACCTTTTTTCCTTTCAGTATTTGGTGTACCATACACTAGCTGTGAATACGCAGAGGTGTTTTGGGCCATGGCGTATCGATCTCACTCGTGTCAAGGGTCATCACAGCAGAACTGTGGCGATGACCCTTGACCCGAGCGCGTGATTGATATGCCACATTACCGCTGCGTAATCACAGCTAACATATGTGTTTTAGTAATCAAAATCGCATGTAAAACATTAGTTTAACATCTTAGAGTGTACACTCTATTGTTTCAGCATATGAGAGTTGGCTTTCCGTTTACTTTTCATCAGTTGATGACAAGAAGAAGCCAATATTTTGTAACAGTATCAAAAAGAGGCACTGTATACCAAAGTCACCCCTTTTCCTTAACCTAATAAGGCCACCTTGTCTTTCATTTAAAGTCTCATGTCGCCATATTACCTATTGTTGCATTATTTTCAGGATGTGAAAAGTTGGATTTACCTGGTAATCGAAGAGCTATTACAGACGCTGGTGTACAGAACTTGAAGAAGATGAATGTACATGTAGCAGCCTGGAAACAAGCTTGAGAACCTCAGTTCATCTCTAATGTTGATTTAAACTTTCGAGGGTCAGTAACTGAATTTTGATAAGTTTCTGTATTTTTGTTCTGAATTTATCTAAGCTTTGATAGAACGCTATGATCAACTAAATGTTACTGGAGAACAAGCTTTCAAATACGTGTAGTCTCCCTTATCAGATGCAAGGATGGAATGAAGAATTAAAGCAGAAAGCGACAGAAAACTCGGAGTGAAAAATGTACACTCTGAATTTCTGAATTTTCTGAAATTTTCACTCTGAATTTTCTGTCGCTTTCTGCCTTAATTCTTCATTCCACCCTTTTAAGGCTTATGCTCCAGTAACATTTAGTTATTCTACTACCAAATCTTAGGTTATTTTGTATTGTAGATCAACACGTCTTTTGTTCTCGATTTGTTACTGTTTTTTAGCTCTGCTGTTAGCGACGCGGAGTTTATATAATAAGTGAATGTGTGGCATCGTCCTGAAATTTTTACATCCCAAGCTTTTTCTTCAAAACGGCCAGAACGATTCCTTTAATATTTGGAGTACAGGTTTCCAGGGATTACCCTTATCATATATGTTCAAGTTTTGGTGAAATACGCAAATTTGTATTTTTGAGGCGAATTTTGCTAATTTTGGCTAAAATCTCCTTCTCCTTTACTGATGATTCGATCTTCAATATTTGGTAAACATGTCCCTAGAATGACCTTCGTCAAATTTGTGCTAGTTGTGATGAAATATTCATTGTTTTTTTTTCATGGCAATTTTTGTCGTTTTTGGTCAAAAATCTTTAATAATCTTCTTAAAAACTACTTATTTAACAGCTTTGATATTTGGGACATAAGTCTCTGCGTATAGCTTTTTTTTCAGATTGTTCAAATTATGCAGAAATATGCAAAATTGTATTTTTGAGACATAAAAGACATTAACACTATTTGAACTAATTTGGGATAATTGGCTTTTCATATTTTGCAAATTTCTCAAAAGTGTTAGGTGCCATATAGCTAATGTTGCAATATTGCAAATTACTCATGAAAACAAGTGTGTAATATTGAAGGGCCATTATTTGTAACTTTTGACCATATTTTACCTCGGAAAATTCCATGTTGGAGGCTCATATTTGTTGCAAAATGTTGTTTTACGAAGAAACAAATATGATTAGTGATGTTATAGCCAAATAAAACTGCTAATTTTGTTCAAACGTGTTGCCCTTCCGAGCTCGTTTGTTGACGTCTGGCATGCTCAGCGTGCTGGGGAGAACAAAGATAATGTTGACGCCGTGATCACCCGATATGTACAAGTTCACATTTATTGCGGGATCAAAACAACATTGCGTCGTAGATTGCCAGACATCTTGCTACGCAACGTGCTCGGACAATGGACTACGACGTAAGTACCGGGCATAAGTAATGAATATTTATTTTGAAATTGCTGTAAATGGCTCGCGCAGGTGCAGAAGAATGCTTATGTTGCAATCCGCGTGTCAACAGAGTTTGTATTTCTGTCCGGACAAAAATTGAAATTTTCGTTGAAAAAATCACATGTTATTTAGTTGTAGGGCATGTAATGTTTCCGAACAATATGCGATTCTATGTTATTTGACAGGCTATTCAACATGAACCAGTGATCATTTCAATCAAAACTAACGGAAAAATCTCCAGAAGATACAGCTAATGGAACTTTAAAAGAAAAGCAGATGAGATAACATTAATTTTGTAGATTAAATCGACATTACTTCAACATCCAATTATCCCAAATTAGTTCCAATCGTGTTCATTTCAGACATTTTTAAGACATAAGGAATTATCAGAATGTGATATATTCAAGTTATGATGAAATCTGCAATTTTTTTATTTTGGAGGCAATTTTTACTATTTTGGGTCAAAAAATTTGTAACTTAAAAATTACCCGTCTGATAGCTTTGATATTTGCTACACATGTTCTTTAGATGATCTTAATTTGATATGTCCAAATCATGGTGAAATCTTCAATTGTGTATTTTTTGTAGCTATTTCCCGTTTTTTTTGGTGAGGCCATCCTGAAGTGAGCCGTCATATATCCTAAACATAACACTGCGAGCTCTTTCGACGTCTAAGTCGCTTATTGTATTGCTATATTGGTGTTGAAATTGCTAGCATTTAAGTTTGTTGCCATTGGTTTTAGACTTCTGCTTCCTTTTACAAGTGAATTTTAGTAAGGACTGAAATTTCCAGGTTCAACAGCAAATGCTTATTGACACACAGAACAAAACTTATGAAACGAAGTCAAAATTAGTTAATGTGTTATTAATTTCTGAGAAGTATAGTTTTGAAATGTCACTGATTTATTTCAGGGTTTATTTAAAGATATTACAAACAAACAAACCTTTTCGTTCATGAAGGACTTTGTTGGACAAGGAAATGGGTTTTACACCTCCAATGACCCCTTTACCCACTTTTTGCATGTTGTGCCTTACTGTGACAACTTGACATGTTGCGTTTACTATAATGTGGACAACCATGTGCATAAGAGAAGCCTTGGCTAACTTTTTTCCAAGTTTCCAATTGCTATACAAGAGGAAATGTCTTAAACCATCCTACAAAAACGGAGTAAACATTTCATACGAATACGTGTTTTCAACACAATAAGTAAGCCAAATTTTGAGCTTTTTCAAAATATATTTTTGTTCGTTTTGACAATTATGGACATATAACGTAATCCACAATGTTTTAGTTAAACCTGGTTTGTCATTACTTTGTTCATATTATTTGAAAACGATCGACATTGTTTATAAGGATTTTCTTTTGTTTATGTTTTGATAGGAAGGTGTTTATACCCTTGTCGTTTTCCTCTGACAAACTTTACAAAGTGGCCATGTTTATTTTCCCATTTTACACTAAATATTTGTTTTACTCAAGGAAGTTTTGTGTAATTTTTAGAATGAAATAATTTACTGAATATATCAATGGTCCGTTATGTTATTTCTAGGCTTGAACACCCCCTGGACGCACAAACTTGTACAGAATTTTCATCGAACATAAACACCCAGACTATATCATTAGCCTTGCTGCAAATAAACTTCACATTAAAGTCTAGTGATGCCCTGTAAAACACGACTATACCCCCAGGGTGTCTTCCATACTTTGATTTTTTTTAAACCTGGCTTTTTGAATGATTTAAAGCCAGGAATACCTATGCTTGAATCTTCTGAAATCCATGTTTCTACCAGACAGATTAAATCAAATTGTTGAAGGTACATGACAAAATCAAAATCACTCAGTTTTGACACTAGTCCATGAACATTCCAAAATGTACAACCCAAATAATGCTTGGTTATGTGATCACAATGTGGAGAAATGATACACTCTGTTTCATTATTGCAATTCTTCTCTCTTTGAACTTGGCCTTCATCCTATCTACGATCGCGGTTCACTATTCTAAAGGATAATGGACGGATATTGTCTCTCGCGCTATCATAGACATACAGGACATACAAGACATACTTTCATGAAGTTTACTGTTTATTATCTCGTGTATAAAGATTCTGTTTACCTTTATTTTGAAATTGTTAGGGTTAATTGTCGATTAAAAGTGACGTGCAAACCCGGAAGTTGTTTTGCCGTATAATAACTACACGGTGCATGTGTGTCGGCCAAGCCACAGACGCTGCACAGACACGCCTGATACTGTGCATGGAGAGGCATTCCGTATAGATACCCATGCACGTACCCTGTAACTGAAGTGGTACGTCCACGGTCAGTGTATACGTGCGTGTAAACTGGCGGCCATCTAAGTATGAAAAGGGAGTGGCGAAGTCAGATTTAGAGCAAAGTTTCGCCGGCGATTTTTCAGTACCTAGACGTCGAACACCAAAAATAATCGGTTACACAAAGTAATGCAGGTCTGGTCTTGGAAAAAATAGCCAATTGGGGTCGTCAAAGACGTGTCAACGAAAACGACGCAATAATTAACGTGACCTTTCACTGGCCACGGTCAAAAATAACATCGGGGATTCACGAAAAACTACTCCACAGAAGTTGATTTTTTCACTCCAGACTATGATAACATTTATTAGGAACGCATAGAACGAACAACTTTAAAATCTATGGAGTGCTTTAACGAAAATCTGTATTTTCCCACTACGGAGAAAACCGGCCAACCATCACTTGTGAGCGCAGGGTGTGCGTGTTGGTTTGAAGCAAAATCCTCATTATGCATGCAAATTAGGTACCCATCTCTCAGCGTGGTATTATCATACTTGGGTATCATTACGTATCATAAAAAGTAGAGCTTAAATAAACATCATCAGGGAATGCATTTTAACATTTAAATCATATTGTACAAAATATTATTTATTCTTATTCTTCTGTTTTGTTCAACTCTAGCTAAAATTTTATTCAAACGTAAGTAAGTACAGAAACTCACTTTGAATATTCCATGTGTCTTGGTCAGACTCTGTGACATCAAACAATTCAAAAGCCGAATATTTCCAAGATATAATCGAATTTTCATATTCCATAGCACACGTACTTTGCATCAGTGTTCCTATTTCTTGCTTTGTAATGAACCTATTCCATAGATTAAATTCAGTTAAACTTCCTTCAAAGGCCTGGTGCAAACTGAAGCCGCCTCCAACTTCGTCCTGGTCTTGTCCAAATATCAACACACCACCTCCTTGAATCATTTTGGGATTAGGATTGCTGGTGCTATTCTCTTCATCGCTTATAATCTGACTTCCATCGAGATACAACAGCCAACTCTCTGGATTCATGCTCCAGGTAAAACACCAAAATGTCCACTCTTTGAAGCCAGGGTCTTCTGTGAACCAGAACCTTCGTTTAGTGATAGTAGCCAACAATCTGTACCTCAACGTCCCGTCTCTCTGACAGAGGTTCTCGAAAAGCATTTCACCGTCATCATCAGGGGTTGCATATGATACAAATGTGTAGATCTGATCTTCTATAGGTTCCGGTATTCTGACCCACAGACATGTTGACATTTCGGTCATATCCGGAATTGCTCCATTACACTTTAAGTAGGATGAAGTTGACAGCGTTGGGAATGTTATTACCTTTCTGGCAAGATTCTGTTCAATTACACCTGTAAATTCAATAAAACCGATCAGAATCTTTTCGTGAGTCCTTCGCTCTTTCTCTTGATTTCATGAATGATAACACACTGGACTAAGCAAAACGAAGTAAAGGGATCGAAGACCAATACGATTGATGTATACGAAACTTGAGAAAGGTGATAACAGAACACACAGAGAAATAATTGCATTTAACCTGATTATATTTCTGCAATTTAACAATGGACGTCTTAGGTCAGTGCACAGCAATATTTGTAAATATAAACTTGGCATATGAACGTTGCATTACATACACACTTGATTTGCACTAGTAACCGGTTCAAGACCAGAACTCTATGGCGAATCTTAACAAAAACATCAGGAGTACTACTAATGCCCTAGCGCGTTAAAAAGTGGATCTCTTACGATTATGTTGATTATTTTGCAAAATATTCGTCATGGGTTCAGACTTATTCAGACTTGCAATACAACCGTATAATCATTTTTCTTTAATTTGTGGCAAATTTTACTTCAATTACGAAAATAAGCTGCCACCCGAAATATAGAAATCAATATTAAATATTTCACTCATTCAGTTTAGTTCGTCACTTTAGATCACTAGACACACACTTATTGAAAGCAGAATTTTTGTCACATTGCCATGTACTAACTAGTGGCGTTAAGAACTTAGATGTAGTAAGTGCCGCAAAAGTTAGACTCAAACTTTGCTCAAACCTTCCTCAAGAAATCTTCGGACAATTCTCTTTCAAAATAAAGGATAAAAATCGGGGATCACATGGCGAATTTTGCCACTCAAGAAACAGTACCCAAGATTTACCGATATTTGACATTCAAACCGGCTGCAATAAATGTGTGAACTCTGTGGAGACAAATACAATTTTCGATTTTAGAATATCATGACGGCAGAAAATATTTTTCTTAGTAAACACCAAAAGCTTTAAAATGAGCCCCAACAAGTGTTCAGAAATGTTTAAGGGTCCAAATATCAGTCTCGAAGGTACATTATATCGAAAATTCGCGATTGCGATGTCATAAATGGTTTATTTTATACATGTATAAAGTACACAATACGATAGATAGCAAATTCGGTAATTCAGACTTCCTTATTTTATAAGTAATCATAACAGAAGACGTCAAAAACACGAAACGAAATTCAGAGAATTCGAAGTGCTTGGCAAACGTCAGACTATTTTAATTTGGCAGCAGATACAAAATTATGGCACTGTATATAATGAAAGCGTAAGGAGGAGCGGGCTCTCGACAGATACTGTACAATGTTATACAAATGGACATAAGTTTACCAAGATCAGAAAGCTTCAGTGACTCCAAACTATACATTAGCATCCAAAATGTTTAGACTTTGTGTACAAGTAACCCGAAATTATCCCTTTTTGCACGATTCACCTAGCCTGATGTTGCCCCAAGCTGATGACGGTCATATCAGAAAACGCCTGTTTGGAATAAGGAATTATCCCCTGTGGTAAAACCTACGCTTACCACATATCTGAGGTTGTGTAACAGTTGACAATATATTTAAACTTTGCGCCAATCGAATCAAATTAAATTTACCGTTTTATTGATCTTAACGTCTTACGAAGACAATTTGGAACCCGATGGACGAAGAAAGTTGCGTTGTCTGTACAAATTTACGAATGAAAAAGTACGCGACTAGGTAGGGCCTAGCCAACGCTGCCAACGCCGCGCGATTTCCTCGGTTGTTAATTTGAACTTTCGTCTTAAACAGACCACATACCTTCAGTTTGATATACTGTTGTCAAAAAGGTAACTATTACAACATCTGCCAGAAAGCTTCTGATGATGACTGTTGAACGACCCATCGTACGGATACTTCTAGCTCGATCAGTTGGCAACATCTAACCGGTGTGTTCTCTTTACACACACCTTCAATCGGTGATATATCAGTTGTTCATTAACATTAAACAACTGAAGCATGGTATGTTTCACAACACTAATGACACCGACCATCACTCACTCGGTGTTTGTAACTGTCATTTTGTTCAACACTGCAACAGCCTGCGGATTGGTTGTACTAAACGCACCGTGTATTTATGCGATTCACTTCTTTTCTTCTGAGTGAGTGCATTCGTCGATTGTAATGATCACTGGTGTCGTATATTGAGACAAAAAGCAATAAACCAAGATTGATCGATGTCATATTAATGCAATATCAAGTAGTAAGCCACAACATTGTCCCCGATACGTGCATTTGTTATTTTTTCGTCATGCTAGATACGGTATACAAAGTAACATAAAACAACTGTCCATGGACATTAAATCACCTCTGTGTAGTTCTGAGTTGAGTATTTATTGAAGACAACTTCAAGAAGCATTCGTTTCGGAACTTTCGAAGAACTTAAAATTAAGGAACTTTCGAAAAACTTAAAATTAAGGATGTACGATCGGAAAAAGTTGTAAATTTTTTCAAATGGAGTTTTTGAATACCTACATATGAAAGTAGTCCAAAACTGGGAAAACAAGATGTTTTTTTTTACAAAATGGCATTGAAAATTCACGGTTTTTCACAAAATCACTAAAAGTCAGTAAAAAGGGTCATCATTTTCATATTTATATCATGATTGCATTTTTCACGTTTACACTGTAACAAATTATAAATTTAAGCTACTTTGAAGATTCAACATTGCAACAAATATGCCCCAAATTTGAGGAATGAGAGAGGTTAATTTATTAATTATTGATCGATAGTTTCTACTAATGTCAATTTTCTCAAACTTTGCTAAATAATAGCTCTTTTTGTGAACTTTTCAAACCCACATTTTGTTTAGTAGGTCACCGAGCTCGATTTTTCACAATTTTGCAAAATGTAACTAGGATTTATAGGTTCTGGCGATAAACCATGCTCTCCCGGATTCGTCGCGCGGGAGCGCTCATCAAATGCTGCTAACCTGCAGTGGCCTTGTCCAGACCTGGTAATGATTCGAGCTTATCTGTAAACTTTAATGAGAGAGAAATTACAGAACAAAGCAAAGGCTTTCAGGTTCTTCTACTTTTTGGAGTCTATATACAGCATACAAAAAATCACACAAGAGCATTAGACCAAATAGGCCAAACTATTATCGTGGGGATTAGGTTCTGACTTCGCTGCAGGCTAAGTTGTCACACACTACGTGGAGCCAGGAGCCGAGGCCGTGAATCGTTTCCCCAACACACGATGACAATCGTAAGGCAAGCCAACAACTGACACAAGTGTCAAGAATTTCGGCTAGTACACTCAAATCGACAATGCGACGGCCATTCTTCCATTCTCCGGTGGGTCTACTAGCGACACTATTATTGGGATTGTAATACTCGTCTTTCACATTGCATTGTCCCCTCCTCTCGTATAGCGAATCGGACGTCACACTTCTGACTTACGCTTTACAGGCAGGGCTCGAAATTAGCGGTAGTCCCGCGTCCACAGACTGCCAACTTTTCCCTGGGGCAACCAAAATCCATGAAATGGTAGCCCATACGGACTACCAAAGCCTGAGACCTGAAATTCAGTCAGTTCTTGGCATGCCATGCCCGGTCGGTCACTTTGGATTGTAGTCAAGCCATGAATGTATTTTTGTATATCCATCGTCAAACCCAACTAGACACAGAAAGGCCAGACTATAACTTTGTTATACAAATTACTAAGGGACCGTTCAGTTTTTACGGCCTGGGGGCTGGCAAACTCTTGTCGCCGGTGTTCAAAAAAATATAGACCCCCCTGCATTTTTCGTGAAAAAAAGATGACCCCCTTTGTCAGACGAAAAAATTTGATGACCACCCCCCCATCCCCCCCCCCCCGCTGAAAAATAACCAAAACCCATATGTCAAATTTACCCGCACGGTTTGGATTTGAACTCCGGTACGTGGCGCACTTAATTTCGTGTAGCAGAGATGCAAGTGCATAAACTTCTCAGCCACATCCATGTAAACGTCTGTTAATTAGGACGACTGTAAGGCAATTTTTAACTTCATTTCCATAGACAACTTATGTCCATGGACATTGTATAAAGTAACCTTTATTGGAGTGGTTCGCCAAAGGCAGCCCTCCGGTAAAGAGGGTCATGGGCCATTACGTAAAGTCAACTTTAAAAGTCAACTTTATTCTAGTGAGCCATCAAAGGTGGCCCGCCGGTAAAGAGGGTCGATCATGGCCGTGGTATAAAGTGAACTTTATTTTAGGTATTATGTTTTTGAAAATGTGGTGAACCCCCCCCTTTCCTACCAGTGAAAAGCGATGACCCCCCCCCCCTTCGCGGATTCCAAAATTACGATACCACCCCCCCCCCGGCCGTAAAAACTGAACGGTTCCTAAGACGACCTGTCGTGCGGTGGAACTTCGCAACAAAATTTCAATAGGACAGCCACAGGAAATGATGGCCAACGAAATCGCATTTTCGTTGCATTTTGATCATAATTTATCGATCACAATTACATGGAAATTATGCCTCCTACCTACACAAAGGCCTGTGAGATGTTCTTCCTGCTACAGAGTGTCTCAGTCCTGAGAAGGTCGTGCCGTTGTCATGACGACTATCAAAATTTTCATACAACTCTGAGAGTAAAACCGGGTTGTCAATAGATCCCAAACTTTTGAGTATAACCATCTTTCATTATAGCTCTTTCCTTAGCTATTAAAGGTGTGCAATATTCACATCAAATTGACTAGAAAATTCACTTTAGGTGCAGAATCTAGAAAAATAGCCTTTTCTTGTCTGGGCAGCGACTGTCTATGGTCTGGGTTACAAAAAAATATATCCCTGAACTAAAAATATGCATGGGCTACCAGCCATTGTCACTGGACTACCAACTTCAGAAAATGGTAGCCCAAGTGGACTACCAGGGAAAAATTAATTTCGAGCCCTGACAGGCTATGGTCATGTTGCAGTTTTTTATCTCTTTGCTGAATTCTCGTACATTCCAGCGTCTTTTGAGGGCACGCTGAACATTTTCTGGTAGCGATTTTTCTCCGCGAGATAGAAATTTTCCTTTACCTGCAGACGACATTTTGTAGAACGCAAAAACGTTCAGAACGTCACTATGCGCGCTTGGTTACTATGGACATATTTCTGCGCGGAAATCTGCGCAGTACGCTAATATTTTTTCCGATCTTTAAGGGCATGCACACCAATATTATACAGTTGTACATTAGTGTCCTTTTAATAGAAAACTGATATCAAGAGAAATGTCAAAGTACGCGTTCAGAAGCACGGGCGACAAAAAACTGGATACGCTCCGGCATTTACTGCCGCCGAACATATCAAATCAGTAACACATACTTAAGATATTACCCTACCCATCGCCACATAACGTTTTCAAGAGGATACACTAGCTTTTGAACAGCCCGTGTTGTTTTCTAATCATAAACGCTTGCAACTAGATACGGGAAACCGAGATGGGGTAAGGCGGAAAATACTTGCACTGGCGTGAGGGCGCATTCTACACTTGCACTACTGATACAGAGGTTTTTGTGTCGACACCAAAGTGAATAAACTGTGTAACATTAAATTTGGACATTAATCGAGGCATAAGAGATATATGGTATACTAGAGAATTTAAATGTCAGATTATGGACATGCCTAGAGGAATAATCAAAATTTAACGAATTTTGACACGATTAAAATTAATAGGTAATCATCATCATGATCTTATTTTGTGCTCGATATCGATTGTCTCGGTTCCCAGACAGGGCAACCAATGCGTTTGTACTTAGTGCACGAAGAGGTGAAGACAATATCTACGAGTAGCCGAAGTTTATACGGGGTCTGGCTTTGGAATGTGGTGACGTAAGAGCGGACTGCCTTTCCTGTGTTAATAGGTATACCTTAGACCATTGATGACAGCCCATACTTCACTGTACACGTTCGATATCGTCATTATGTTAACGCGGTGGAAAATTTCAGCATAATTTATGACAATGCTTATAAAGCGAGGCAATTTGACTTGTCGCACTCTTTTCTTCTTGTTTCCCATTTGTGCAACACATTCAGTCGAGCAAAGTGTTTCACTGAAAGTAATTACTTTTGGCTCAGCCTATTTGCCTGAATAATTGACGCTCGTTCCCTTTGATCTTGACTTAAATTGAAACATTTGATCCCGGAGTATTTCTTGCGCGTTCGGGTTTATGCCAGACCTCGCAACCTGCGTCGTGACTTCACCGCTCATGGCGTACTTCGATTTCGTGCGCCCGGCACACACGCAGGTCCCGAAGTCTTGCAAATGAGACAATGTCGTCGATTGCTGTTGAACTACTACTCGAAAACTGATAAAGATTAAAATTTCACAAATACACACAAAAAAACCCGAAATTATGATATTTTCGGTTTGTCTCAAGATAAGAAAAGCTCAACAAGTTTCACAACAGCAACAAAATTCATTTTAGTTATTTCTGCTAATATAGACTTGACTGTTTTTACATTATTGATTTGTATACCTGAAGTTTCCATTTAAAACCTATGGCGAGTCAAATAATAACGTTTTTCATCACAGACTCTATTAGGTACTTTCCAATTCAAAAATCAATGTTAGTTGGGGGCAAAAAGGTTCCGATTCCCAGCTTTCCGGTATTTTCACTAAATAGCAATAATTTACGCTTCTGCATGTTTACAGACGTACTTATCCGAAATGTGTCTAACATGCATTATCAATTGACCGACAAACAAACAGATTGTTTATCCATTTACTCTCTGCGCCAAGGCAGGGTGGCTATTTTCGAGGTCAGGACGATTTTGATCGAGAAAAAAATTGCAATCAAAATGACTGGATATTTGTCACACATATATCTTACATACTACAAGATAGACACAAACACCGTAGGCAAGGGACATTGTTCAGAGGTGGCATACCGAAACACTGGAGCACGCTCAGTGCATAGCAAGTTAGAGAAGATATTGAGAGAGAGACTACATGGACAAGCAAATGTGAAATGAAGAACCGCGACGGGCGCGTTAACTTACAATTAGTGTGTGTGAATGATAATTCATCGTGCTAGCATTGTTTCTCTTTTTACAAGCATCCGACGACGAAACGCTATGATTTTTCTGGTTAGACATTCTCTTTCACAAGTGTTAAGTTTGAATGATATAATCACCAACATCTTTAAGAATTCCTGCAATACGTTCAATGCATATAACACCTTATTGTTCGTGTTAAATAGAGTAGTAGTGCGCTGATATCGGTGTATGTCTTGTCTTCTTTTGCCTCTCTGGTGTGGCGAAAACGTAGTAATTTTGCGGCAGGCATGCGACAACTTGCCAAACTATAGGAAAGCAACAGATTACCTTTATTACATGCCTTACCAAACTTTACGGTGTATTTGAATTTAAAGAGATTAGAATTTCAATCTTTATAGCTGCAAGCAGATGATAAAGATGACTTCCTACTTTGCGTGACAACGTACATACACAGGGAAGTCCTCGATAGAAAGTCCATAACCGAGGGGAGGCAGTTGCTCAAGATAATCTGTCAGAATTCTAAGACCATTCACATACTTAACTGTGCTTCTTGTCCGCTAGGTGAATAATTCTACTTTTTCCGGTCCGGAATCACCAAATAGTTGAATAGCTACTGTGCTCGTACTGCCAGAACCGGGTCGAGGTCAAGTGAAGACAATTATGAGATAAAAGTAACTTTCATCGGACGTGTTATAAATCTGAGCAGCTGATCACCACACAAGAAAGAAAGATATAAAGATTTGTACACACAGTACAAAGATTTGTACACACAGTACAAAAAACTTGCGTATTATATTGCTGTCAGAAAAAAAAGTTAAATGCCCAAAAATATTGAAAATTGGATGTTTTTTGAAGAAATCCACCACCAAAAGTGACTGGATATGTAGCTGGATAGCCAAGTATGAGGAAATTAATCAGTCCCCGATTTATTGTGTCATATAACTTTGATTGTTTTTGAACTCTAAAGAAAGCAATAAATATTAAAAGAGTCTGTCATTACAATAAATAATCTAGTAGATAACGATTTTCTTCTCCTTTTTAATGTGTTGCCAGAGGAGTAAATGGCATTGAGTAATACCGCCATGTCAGAGAAAGCCTTGTTCGCATTTCCAGGAATAATTCGATTCATCACACTATTTAGCTAGTGAACAATGACTAAGACTGCTTCGGTTATTTCTGTCCCGTGACAACTAAAATTTCGAACATATGAAAGACATTCTGGGTCCACACAGGAGTGGAATTACTTTTTTCAAGTCACTAAAAAATCAATCGCAAAGTATGGGAGTGGCCATAAATAATGAAATAACCCACTTCTGCATGAAATGTAATCAAAACAGTGTTGCTTGAATGAAAATTCTGTAGGCTTACATGACAGACGATGTTGTTAGTTTTTGCAGTCATGTTCGTTGCGCTGAGTAATCGTGGAAAGTACAGAGAGGTCAAAGGCAAAGGGGGCACACGTCCTCTAAATCGCTCGTAAACAGGGTACCGTTGGCAGTAAATGAGTTTTGGACACAAAGGCACTTCCCAAAAAGATAATTTCCAGAAACAGTATTCTCGCATTTTGGTCCATGTCAGGGTGACAAATCATTTTTGAGTCACTAGTCCCCGGTATACTAGCAAAAAAGTTACCAGCCCAGCCTCAGTTTACTTTCCACCAGCCCGTTAGAGACTTGTTAAATTTTGGGAAGTTCGACTGAAGAGTGCGCCCTATAGATCACGTACGCAGGAGCCCCTTTATGTACTTCGGCGCCATCTCGTTTAAAGTATTGTATGTTAAACCCTGAACCTGAAGCTTTTCCGTGGTAAAAGTGGGCGTAAAAGTCCATCGATTATGAATGATGTAAGGTGATTGCAGACACAAATGGTGAAGTCGTCGCCTGATTCATTCGTATTAGGTTAGAAGGTATATAAACATGGTACCAAATATTTATATGTATTTTCTATTACGGCCATGCACAAATTTTGAATAAATCAAATCTACGAGGGTTGGATGAAAAGTTTTGAGCTTAACTATGGAGGAGCGATGCCAGATCAATGGAGCCTGGTTTACATTTATTTCAACTCTCTCTTCAGTTATCAGATGACTACCTGAAAAAGGACAAACAATCAATAGGGATACTTTTTCTAACTTATTGAGGCAGTTACGAGAGGCTATAAAAAACGACGAAAAAAGTTAAGAAAAGGTGCCTTGTTCCATACGGACAATGTTCCACCCAACAAGTCTGTCATTACCATGGCAACAAACTCGTTCGACACCCATCATACTCTCCTGACCTAGCACCATCAGACTTTCATCACTTTCCCAACATGAAGAAACAGTTAGCTGGAAAGCATTTTGACAATGTGATGACGTCATATCCGCCGTTTAGGTTTCTGTTGACGACCATGATGAAGTCTACAAAGCAGGGATCCAAGCGCTGCAGCACCGCTGACAGAAGTGCGTGGACCGCAAGGGGGACTATGTGTTGAAAAATAAATAGCACAGAAACTCATTCCAGTAGGACTTCATAGTAAGACTCGAAACTTTTCATCCAACCTCGTAGTAACGTTAAACAAACAGTATCGTTCTTTTGAAAAGAAACACACCACTTCATTCTTTCACTTGTGTGTATGTTATTTAGGAGATATTAGGTACTTTAAAACTCGCGAATGTAGAATTTTTCGGTCAGGAGGTTTCAACAGGGCGAACTCAACGTGTTAGAATATTATTTTGGGCGTAGATAACACGAGCTATTTTATTCTCCAAAATGAGCCTACTTTTCTATATACGATGATTTCCAATACTCAATGATTTTCTGGCATTTATGATACAAATAAATATGTGAGTAGTCAAACTTTGATACGAGACAGTAGAAACCAAACCGTTTTAAACATGTCAGGTCTTTACGAGCAATGGTGATGTCCTGCGAGTCGTTGACGTCATCGTAAAGCCATCAAAGTAGCGCCTAGTTTTAAAATCGGACGCTATTTACATAAACTTTTCGTCGATTTCTTTGAAAAGTTTAGACAAGAAACGATAGTTTATGCATTTAAAATCTTCGTCAATCAAATGTTTGTGTAAGCCACATTTTGAATCCCCGGATGTAAAACTTTAATCATAGATGGTCGAAGCTAGAAAGCCAAGCAATCCTGGGCTCCTTTCCTGAATGATTCAATTACGATCAGCAGTCAACCAAAGTTACGTCCACGCTATGACAAAACTCTGAGAGTTACATGGAGTATTTGTATAAAAATAATATTGAGTGTATTGGTTTTTGCACTCTAAAATTACTCTATTCCTTTACGCCGATCAAGTGCCCATGATACTTTTTGTGCGATTAGGTGAGAATCATAACCTTAAGATTGCGCAAATCAACTGGCAAAGTCAGAATAAAAAAACCCCATCATTTTCAGACCTACATTGAAATTACTAGTATGTGTACAGCCTCAAAAACATACAGTAAAGGCAGAAAAACTTGCAAGTGTAACATCCAATCTATAAAGTGTAGCCTCCGAGACCTCAAAGTGAAGCAGTAATCCGTAAAGTGGAGCCTCCAAAGTGTACCGTTCAATTGTCTTCATTGACCGCATGTGGCGCCCTTCATCCAATTCCGTCGCGGACGCCAGAGTAGGCAAGCGACTTTACGCTATTTTACCACGTTAGAAACGGTTTTTTTATTTATAAAATTGTACCAATGAACAACCGACTATGAAGACTAAGAACTACTGGCGAAAGTTTCAAGTCAGCATTTAACGTAGTTCTTTCAGGGTACTTCGTTGAAATTTCAGTAGTGATCGGAGAAGGGGGGCCCGGGGGATGTTGACCGGTATGCCTGCCAAAACTGTATCCGTAGACTTTACACGGAATAGCCTTATAAGCTACGAACGATTTATTTGGTCAGGGCGATAAGCCCCCACGTTGCTGATCGACAGAACAACTTAATGAAGGGGATTAGGGAGGGCAATTAACATATATGGTCTGTTTTCTTTGAAATACTATACTGAGATAGCTAGGGTAAGGTAAGACTATAATGAAAAAAGTTTTTTAATAATAAAGAGCGGACACAGTATTGCACAACGGAGGGCGCTACAATAAAAAATACAAACAGAGAATCACTATGCCATGTGAAAGCATCAACCTGCGTTTTCAATTCAATTCTTTTATCTTATTGCAAAACCAGTAATTTTTGTATATATCTAAACTTTTTCGTAAACAAAACCAGGGAAAATCTACTTTTGAGTAGTGATGTCAACCATTTTATCCAAAAGTACAATGATCTAGAAGCGTTCTTGAGCTCGGGAAATACTTCACATTCTGAAAATTGAGTTGTTACTTGCTGATTTGATAATTCGCCATGCTGACACGATTTGCATTGAACGGACGAACAATGGTACTGCTAGACAGAGGGCGCTATGATCGAAAATGCTGACAGGGGAAGCAAAATACCTTATTTTGCGTGTCTAAGACATTTGCTTAAATCGTCACTTTTTCCTTAACAAAACCAAATAAAAATAAATGGTAGGTTTCGTTGTCCAGAAACTTATTGTCATAATAATTGCATAGAGGTTCCTTCTGTATCTATACTGAAGAAATTTTGAAAAACACTAGGGAATAGGAAAATTGCATACTGAGATAATTTCGTCAATAAAGCGACATCTTCAGAATTTTCTTTAAATGGCCTTATTGAGCTTTAAAATGAGCCATGATAAGTGCTAGAGCAAAAAGTATTATTTAAGTTTGAGAGTCCGAATATCTGTCGGCTAGCCGCATTCTACCAAAAGAAACACCAGGGTCGTACCTGTATTTTTATTGAGAAAACCAGACTAGAGTGTTTTCTCTAGACAGTACGATTTCAAATCCCTTGCCTCTGCCCTGAAACTTTGAAGGTTTCCTAAAGTGCAAAAATTGATCGTTAAATCATGTACTCTAAAGATAGACTAAACAGCGTCTGATGTCATTACGTGTGATAATGACCCATGTGACGGTACCCGTTCATTCATTGTTGTTTCTATGGATATTGTCCACCAGAAAAGTAAAAATCGCCAACCACTGTGACTCTCCTTTGACAATGTATGTGATGTGCAGTGTACGCATCAAATATAAAAGAACAAAGAGACAATAACAACACAACCAAGCAAATAATACTTTGTGGTTTTGGCCTCCATTGACATTCGTAGTGTAATTTTACGTTCATCTTTTAAAAGCAGCCTGGTAAAGTTTGAAAGCAGAACTGGAAACCGTAATGATATGTAAATGGTGGAATAAAGCGTTCTATAAGAGTTAAAGTCTGCCTTTTACTTTAAAGAATTGGACACAATTCGGTTTTTCCATGAAAACACAGGAAAAAACAAACAAACACTGACAATAATACCCAGAAGAATCCCCTGTGGAAAGTTTTGCGTATGCACTCGGCTAATTTAGTGCATTAATGAAAATTGTATTTTGCTCAGCTTCGTAAAGAGGTATTCACTAGGTGAATGATACTCGAAAAGTTACGGTGAAATCGACAAAATATATTTGTTTAACCATGGCCACTCACAACACCTTGTCTGCGTCAGAGGAGGCACTAAGTCTCAAGGCGCATCTCGTTGTAGGCCATACAAAAGAGCAGCTACAGACCGTATGGTGGCGCTGTTATATAAAATCCACTGCTGTGCGCGTAAACTGCACTGAAGCGGACAAACGATTTGTCTTCATTTGTTCGTGAGGTTTTTGATGAGAACTTATCGCACTATTTTAAGTGACAGTTCATTCTTTGTAAACAAAAATGTATTCTTATCTTGAAAAATGCTTCGTTTGGAAGAGCCCCTTCAAGACTGTTTGAAAGAGCAGTTAGCGTCATCAAAATACCATAATTGCGTCACTGACGGATTGAAGAATTCGCAATATAATCTTCAGCGAATATACACACAGCCTATTGGTGGCACTCACAGGAAACGCTGTGTACCCATGCTTGTTTCCGAAAAATTTCAAAACACCCCTTATCTGAGCAAGAAAGACACCTTTTTTATTATGAGAAAACTGGAGCAGCCTAAATAAACCAGAACCGCCGTGACGAGCGCGCAAATTTATAAAATCTATACTATATGTTTAGTTTATCCATATTCCGGTGAATGTTATAGGAACAGTAACGATGGAATCGACAAGGTTTTTTTACAAAGCAATTATATTTCCGCTACAGTGCTATATTCCGCTATACTTTTACAGCGTCTATCAAATCTTGGAATCGACTTCCCCCCTTCTATGGCTTCGTTCGTATCTCACAGACAGATCATGAGAGAAAATGCCGAGAGAGTTTGACCGGTTGACCTCGCTGTTAATTTTATGCAGGAAATTACAATAACAATGCTTGGTCGAATGACGCAGTGCCGTGAGGGTGGGATCACCAGTGGTATATGGGGAGGAGTACCTTCCCGATGGTGATAAGTGGTGCAGATTACCGTCGCCTAGGTGACTGGCGTATACGCGTGCCAAAAGACACCTATGGTTGATTTCCTGTTGACCAGTCGGATGGCAGAGTTGCAAATACCTGGACTGAACCATTTGGTTTTTTGTGGGTGTCGGTGGTACTTTGACAATATAAGTAAAAATGCACATATATTGAGTTTATTGTCTTGTTTATGAGCGGCCAGTATTTCCAACAGCATAAATTATGTGCATTTGCCCTTGAAGGAATAAATAATTTTCGAATAAAACATCGCGAATGTAACTACATTCCTTAAGCTCGCCCCAAAGAACCATGAAATCGCCCGACTTTCGATTGAAGAGATGAGTTTTGCCAAACCGCGTGTACAGAAAAAGTGGCAGATGACTTTATTTTTAGAATCATAGACAGTATAGCGAGATGTAAAAAATGTGAAACAGGCTCCCCACCTAACTATCCTAAATGTTTTTGTGTCGAGTTTGTGTTTGATTCGTTTCGAAAATGTGTTCCTACATTCTTATCCGATTGTTTGTGTTAAGGAAATGTTTGTTTCGCTTTGGATATTTGTAGAGAAGTTTGGATTAGTGTGTACGGTAATGTTTTGTTTGTGTGGGGAAAGCTTATGGCGAGACGCAGCCGGACCTATGTTGTTACAAAAGTTGATAGAGTCGCCCTTTGACGCTTGCGTTTCGAAACCCGAGTGTGGTTTCTCATCAGTCGCAGTGTAGATTCTTTCCTTAGTTTGTGTTTGTGAAAATTTATTTTAATGCATTTTAGTGGTCTTGCTTTCCGATTAGCGAGGCAAGTATATTAATTTTGGTCACGTTGTGAGTCCCTTTGGTGGTTCGGTTTGTTTGTTCTATATTTCTTTACTTCGGTAAATTTTGTTTTGACTGGTGTGTCTTTTAGATTTTTGCGGAGGTTTGTGAATTTTTAGGCAATAAGTATACCACTGCGGGGTACGGATTTTATGTTTATTGGATCAAGATACTTGCAAGTATCCTGGTTGATGTGCTTGTTCTCGTACATTTTAATTAATAGTTCATTTACTTTGTTTACTGTTTGTTCTGGCTTGTTGTGTATAATACTGAGTGTTACGTAATTGCCTTTCGCATTCGAGTACGTAATCGTTTGTGTTGACAATAACGAAAAACCGACCCTTGTCGAAGGGTTATTTTCCCAAAATTTGTCCAATGTTTGCAAGCTGGTTTATCGCGATTCTTTTGGCACGCGACATGTTTTGTTTCCTTGTTTGAAAGGGTATCTCTAGAAGTGCGAGTTTAGCAGCTTCAGATAGCTTTCAAGTTTTTGTTGTTTTGTTGTTCGTGGAGTCCAATTTGACTTTTCTTTGAATTGGTGTTGTTGCGATTGTTTGTGTCTCACGATGTAGCGTAGTCACATTATACGACTTTATTTGTTGAAATCCTGAGGTGGTTTTATTCTGTTTGGTTTTGTTGGTGTCCGAATGAATTTTAAGGCTTTGCCTAGTACTATTTTTCGGAGTTTCATAGTTGAGCGATGATAGGTTGTTGTTGAATTTCATGTTGTTGTCGGCTTTTCTTTGGAAATAGCTGATTTATTCCACGGCCATGTTTTCTGTTACGTTACTGTGATTGTTTATTTTGTATTTCATGTTGTGTTTCAGTTGTTTGTTATGTGTACGATTTTTGTTATTTCTTTTAAGTGTTTGTGTGTTCTATGTCATCTTATCGTATTTTTGGTAGTTCCCTTTTGGAGTATTTGGTGGCGAAAAGGGCCGCTTGGTATGGGTTTTTGTTAGCGCTTGGCGCGTTTGTTTTGCGATAAGCCTAGCTTTTTATGCTTCTTTTCGCCGATTCGATGTGCTTGGTGAGTAGGTGTTTGCCGCCTTCTTGTCACTGTGTGTGCTTACATGGACAGTCTGCATAGCCCTTGAATGTGGTCTCGATTTGATCAAACTTACAATTTAGGAGTATATATCAAAACTGATAAATGATTTATGTGATTACTGTAGCTATAGATAGGCTACATTCAGGACGGGCAGCGACGGGCAGTAATTAGTAGGCAAAACAGGTGGTTTTCACCGTGGGCAGAACTCGGTGCAATGATACTGAACATTAATAGTAAGCCTGTCACCTTGAAGGTAATGCTGTAGGTGAAACAAGGACACACGATGGTACAAACAACACCACAAGTGAAACGTACACACAGAAATACACGCGTTCCTACGTTGTGCCCACCCGTGCCACGCGATTAAAATATGACTGATACTGCTGGATAGTGTTAATTGGGTCGGTAAACAGTCAATTAATAGTTTAATTGACTACCTGGGTGATTGGCAGGTCGTGTCAAACGACGCATATGCAAAGCAGGCCAAAAGACAAAAGCCCCCAAAGTTATTGACAGCTGGCCAGGGGTCACCATGAATACGTAATGAAGCTTCACTACGCAGAAACTGCGTAGTCAAGCCCTTCTTAACCGGTCAAACTCTCTCGGCATTTTCCGGCATGATCTCAGTCAGTTTAATGGACGAAGATCACTATCTCAAATGCTGCAATACGGAGTACCTCAGGGCTCTGTTCTTGGACCTCTCTTGTTTGTGATATACATATCACCACTAAGACAGCTCATCCACCGCTATAAACTCCAGTTCCATCAATTTGCTTATGAAAATCAGCTGTACCTGTCTTTCAAGAAATCATACAATGATCTGCCGTATCTTCTATTGAAGAAACTGTCAATGATATTATGAGCTGGATGACACAAAACAAGCTGAAGTTAAACGACTCTAAAACGGAGGTCATTTTAATTCGATCGAATTTTGACCATTCGCCAATGACTGACATCAACATCTGTTCTAGTGTAATTGAAACCACTTCACTTAAGTGGATCATCGGTGTAATATTTGATGAACACCATACATTTCAACAACATGTGCCACTTGCTATTCACTTCGAATTCCTCCTCCGCGAAATTGGTCTTGTCAGAAAGTTCTTACCCACTGCAGAGATTCCCATGCCATTCTCGTCCACGCAGTTCTATCTTAAAAGCTTGACTGCTGCAATGCTCTACTATATGGCTTGCCTGATACATATTTACAGCGGTTACATCGTGTCAAAAACGCAGCACTTAGAATTGTTTCAAAGACCAAAAAATCGGACCACATTCAGCGACCTTCGACTTCACAACTGCGACATGCAGGCAGGCCCACAGTCGATCTGCGACTTACAAACTGCGAGATAAATAATGTCTAGGGCTGGGTAGGGTGCATGGTCACCGAATCGAAGTACAACATCCACAGAATACTTCTTTAGGCCTAAACTAGGTCATTTCGATCTGTGAAATAGCCACCACTTTAGGAAACAACATGTATAACAACATGCTTGTTGAAGTAGGCTAACAATTGAGTGATTACGTTCTGTGGCAGTATTGACCGCTGCCATCTTCTTGATACCCTGCCAGGCTTTGCGAAATTACACTGTTCAAATGTGGATTCAATTTTACTTATATGTCAATTTCGCTTGCCTAATGGCTGCCCTAACCTCCTTGTTTACTTGTTTATTTTCTATCGGACTACCCTGGAAAAACACCCTTTTTTCGCACATCACCTGGGTGACGGACCGCTTTACTCATTAAATATAAGTAATCCGCGTAAATAAAACACAAAATTGCGATAAAAATCATGCAATTTGTTACAATAATTTTGATCCATCCACATCAAAGAAAAAAAAGAAGACTGTTCAGAACTTCTCGCCTTCGGCTCGAAGTTGTACGGCTTCGCGAAAAACACTTGTATACGATGACGTCATATATATATATATATATATATATATATATATATATATATATATATATATATATATATATATATATATATATATATATATATATATATATATATATATATATATATATATATATATATATATATTCATAATACATGTGGTTTCAAGTAGAAACTAAAATCTCATTACACTATTTGTTTCACATTATTGTGATCTTCAGACGAGAATGATCAGCTATTCGACGTGTCAAGCCTTATGTAAGAGGCTAGTACTGAGTACATTTTTCAGTGTTTCCTGATTCAAGATTGATATACTTGCCCAATCATTCATGAGAAATGTCTGTTTTCTATATTCTACATTGTATAGGTTAGCGATAGGGGAAAATGTGTAAAGCAAGCTAATTCTGATTCTATCTGCCAACAAACCCATCTTTTATTGCAGGAAAATAAAAATAAATAATAAATGTGAATAAATGTATGTTTTCAAAAAATGTAATCTTCATTGAAATCAGTGAAGTGGAATATAAGTTTTGGAATACTGTCTCAGATTTCTGTTCCCTAGAGTTTTGAAAAAATACTCCCCAAGTGCCACCAAATAACACCATTTTAATCTCTATTTTTCAAGCTTCAACGGCAGGAGGGGGACACCCCCTTCTGACCTACCCCCTTTGCACGGTCGCTTGTGGTGCTTTTGCACCACATCTTCGCCCTCTTGGAAAAAAACCCTACGGAGAACACTGCATGTCACCAGCGCACTGGCTACAGACCAGTACATCAGCCCCTGTCACAGCAATGGAACCTCTTTCCGACACAGACCTGTACCACAGGGTTTAATCAGGGTCTGTACAGTGCCTGTCACAGCAGCAATCCATTTTACTGCATATATATTTAACTTTCCCATTTTGGGGGGGGGGTCACTCAAACTTTCTGTAGAGAGAGGGGGTTACTCAAGCACGTCATGGTTTGCGGGGGGGGGGGTTACTCGAAATTTTGGAGTTTCTAAAGCAATTCCTCCGACCTCCAGGCCGTAAATAATTAACAATTAGTGTTCTACCCCGATAGGAGAGAGCACTGGCGTACGGTTTCCATTTTTTAAGAGTACTTCCAAGTTATTTATGGCCATTACTGATATGTTCGATTGCGTCAAACTGCAACAAGATATCAACCAGGTTGTGAAGTGGACGAGCAAATGGAAGTTGTCATTACTAGAAAATGTTAAAAAATGTTCATGTATTTCATTCACTATGAATCAAAAGGTCAAAATATTTCCTTACAGATGTGCTAAACAAACTATTTTGACTCGCACCAACTTTGTAAAAGACCTTGGTGTATTTTTAACAAGTAAACTTAACTGGAGTATGCACATTAACTATGTTGTTTCAAAGATTTTTAAAATGCTTAGATTTATCAAGCGTACTTGTAAATATTTTAGTAGTATCAAAGTTTTAAAAACATTGTATGTCTCCTACGTCAGAAGCAACGTTCAATACTGCTCACCCATCTGGTCCCCTCATCAATTATATTTAATAAAGAAATTAGAAAGAGTCCAAATAAAATTTATCAAGTATCTTTGTTTCAATTACTGCCAAATTCGAGGAACGATTCATTTATGCAAATGAGATTTTGGGTAGCGAAGGGTAGCGGAGGTAGCGGACCATAATTTCAAAGTTTCATTTATTTTTATCTTCTTGGTAATTGTTTAAAAGTATAGTACTTGCTCTTTCAAACCTTCATTACTCCATTCTAAGCCAAGTGGTGAATATTTCCTATTGCGCCACTTGCCAACCCAGAGACCGTTAGACTTTTGAAAGTTGATTTTAGCATTTGAAGCACCATGATATACACCTATCCCATAAGACAATGCTTGAAAATCACTGTTGCTTTTAACAAAGACGCTGATGTCATCAGCATACCCAGACTGCGTGTTTTTTTCGTGATTCTGAGCATGGCACCATGAATACATGCAATTCCCGCTGGTAGGTAGCTAGTGTACAGCTGCCCTTACAAAGCACATCCTTGACGAGTACCACGATCAAATGAAAGCGGTGCAGTAAGATCATGATTAACTTCGATAATACTTTGTGCGTTGTTGTAATAAGTCAAATACAACTGATAAAGTTTTCACCAAAACCAAATGCTTGTAATGCGCTAAACAAATAATCGTGATGTATCCTATCAAAAAATCTCTTAGTAAAATTTTGAAGTGTTTGTTAGAGATTGCGAAGGACTGCCCTGAAAATAATTTACTCATAAAAATGGAAATGTGGTGTCATGACTTGGCTTGATCGTTTAGTTGCTTCTTTAATAAATGTTCCACCTCAGTCATATTTATCATTTTTGTTGTATAATCTTTAATTTGTTGAATCTATATATCTCTGGAGAATTTCCAGATTGGATTGCTCATGAAATTCTTCATCAATCCAGAACCAAAAGGAAAGGTCAATGAAGCATTTTCACTGCGGTCTGCCACTCAGTTGACAATATTATGCAAAAATCGATTCACACCGTTGTAATCTCATTATTCTAAATCAGATAGCTTGTTGCTTCTTCACAGTTCGTTTGACCTTTGCAAAAGCTTCTCATCCGGATAACGACAGATCGCTCTGATGCGATGAGGGATGGAGCCTGACACACAGTAAGTGAGGTTACCCATAATTCTTTATGATCTGTACACACGGAGATCACTCACTGAACTGAAGCAATTTTCTTCTGTACATACAACAACGCGGTCCATATTTTAAAATTCTGGTAACAGTTCTGATAATCATAATTTTCTGATTTCTCACTGTGAATAATGAGAAGATCAATCCCTTTTCCAAGGAGGAGATAGCAATTTTGTAATTTTGTCGACATAGATTTTTGACAGCCATACACAATATTTTCAAGGAAACTAAGGGAATAAGTTGCATCTGTGTTGGCAAAAGAAAGGGTATTGATTTTTCTTAATGTTCGTTACAAAGGAAATTTGCATGTCTGACAGGTGGTATGATGAGACCATCTTAGTCGCTGATAACTTTATGTTGACAAGTGTGCAATTTGAAGCACCCCCAAACATCGACTTCTCATTCAATTTACTCTGGAATTTTAACCATAATCAATAATTTTGGAACATAGTTTTAACAAATAATCCTGAACTCAAATTGTAAGTAAAAAATTGATAAGTAACTTATAAAATTGAAAAAGCCTTTGGCAAAAAATGTCTGAGTGAACAAATCAAGGGTAAGTGTGGGTAGCCTCACTTACTGTGTGACATGCAAAGGGCGGGAGCAGGAACCGGAGGGATTTCCCTATGTGCGCCCTCTATCAATACAAGGGAGAGTAGTTTGAAAAAGAGGCGGGATATCCCTCCTGGACTCGAGGTCTGAATCATATGGAAATCTGGTCACGACCTGCGTCCTGCGAAGTCGAAACATGCGACCTGCGACTTCGGCATTTAGACCTAGGTGTAACCTGCGACTTCACAACTGCGACATGCAGGCAGGCCCACAGTCGATCTGCGACTTACAAACTGCGAGATAAATAATGTCTAGGGCTGGGTAGGGTGCATGGTCACCGAATCGAAGTACAACATCCACAGAATACTTCTTTAGGCCTAAACTAGGTCATTTCGATCTGTGAAATAGCCACCACATTAGGAAACAACATGTATAACAACATGCTTGTTGAAGTAGGCTAACAATTGAGTGATTACGTTCTGTGGCAGTATTGACCGCTGCCATCTTCTTGATACCCTGCCAGACTTTGCGAAATTACACTGTTCAAATGTGGATTCAATTTTACTTATATGTCAATTTCGCTTGCCTAATGGCTGCCCTAACCTCCTTGTTTACTTGTTTATCAAAAGCGTTTACCGGTCCGGTGAAACGATAGCTGATGATATTTTTTCGCTCATTGGCATATTGGTGTGTATCTCGAAAAAGATGAATATTATCAAATGTCGATCTTCCTGGAACACAATAAGTCTGATATTCACCAATGATATCCTTCAGAGCGAACTGAAATCAGACAGAGAGCGCTTTTTGTAAAAAAAGATATAGTTTGAGGGAGACTGGCCTCCAGTTTTTCTGAAAACCATTATCACCTTCTTTGGCAACAAAGTGATCAGTGCTCGACGACATGATAGCGGTAGCTGTCCAGTTTGTAATGACTTCAAGAAAACATAATAATCAGTGCCAATGATATTCAAGGAACATTTGTAGAATTTGGAAGAAATTCCGCCAATACCAGGGGATTTACGCTTCTGTAACGTACTAAGTATACCTAAGAAAGTTCTTCGTAAGTAATTGGCCGATCAAGTGCTTGTCTAGTGTCATCCTTTAATTTTGTAACGTCGGCCAATATTTTTTGCAGACTATCAGATCTTATTTCTTCAGGAGTGTACTATGAACTTGATAACGACCAAAATTTCGTATCTCCATCAGCTTCATCATTTGTATCGCGGTAAACAATATTCCAGCACCTGTGTTTCATTTATTTATGCTGTCTTCTATAACAGACTGATTTATTTTTGTTGAATTTTGAGAAGTTTCATCTTCTGTGTCCGATACCGCCTGAAATTTACTCATATGAGTTTTTAATGCCTAAACATTTGATACGCGGGCACTATCAAAGCTTCAACCCTTCTGTATGTGTATGAAGGAAAGAATCGACACCAGCGCTAGGTGTGTATAGAGGGATGATAAACACCAGAGCTGTTCTATATTTTCCTGACAACTAACATCCTTGCAAGTGCTATAATTTTATGGACTTATCAGGTATTTTGCCAAAGCACAAGTGAATAAACAAAAAGGAAATTCTTTAATTTTGTTACCAAATAACCAATGACGGTTTATTAAACACCTGATCAAAATCGTCATCGTCCACCGAATCGGACGTGGCGGCAGCCATATTGGCACAGCTTACCAGCCCAAGTTGTAACCCAGAGAAATTGACGACAATCGACTCACCGAAACACCAAAAACGACAAATAGAAAGAGGAAGCACGATATACAAACAAAACCCAACCTTACAAAGCCGACATTTAGGGTGGAGAAAGTCCTAATACCGCCAAATCGGTTCGAAAAGGCGGAGCTCTCTTTCTCACATGTTCACCGTATGAGAGAGAGAGAGAGAGAGAGAGAGAGAGAGAGAGAGAGAGAGAGAGGAGAGAGAGAGAGAGGAGAGGAGAGAGAGAGAGAGAGAGAGAGAGAGGAGAGGTGGGGGAGGGGGGAGAGAGAGAGAGAGAGAGGAGAGAGAGAGAGAGAGAGAGAGAGAGATGGAGAGAGAGAGAGAGAGAGAGAGAGAGAGAGAGAGAGAGAGAGAGAGAGAGAGAGAGGAGAATGTTCCCAATAATATGGTGATGGAACATGTCGTTGAACACCACAGATAATCCTCACCACAGACCTATTCCTATGCTGCGATGCTAGGCTAGAAAGCAAGTAGTCTTCACCAGAGCAAAGTGACTCGTTGGTTTTCAGTCATGGCTCATTATACACCTCATGTACATGGACCTGAGCCATGATCGTCACAAGCTCACGAACAAAGTGTCCTTACATGCCATGTGATAGGTCTACGTAAATCTTAGAGTGACATAGAGCCCGCAGTCGAGACCTGGAGATTGAAATTGCAGATCGAAATTGGATTTAATTTAGCGTGGTACGTCATGAAAATCGCTGTTTTTCCACTCATTGGAACCGATAGAACGGTAGAATGTTTGCTAGGGTTTGTCCAATAAAAATTACAAGAACTTTAATTGAATAACCGCGGATATCATTACTATGATTCATTTGCTACCCGAAATATCCTAGCTCCTCAAAGCTCTCCATTTTAATGTCGCCCAAATCGCATCGTGGCGGGGGATGAGGGGTGGCAGCCATTTGCTTTGTTGGCTTTGAGTACGTTCAAATCACAAATGTATATGTATGGTGCTTATTACATTTCCCGATTAATTTACTATGCCGTTGTGCACTGTTTTGAAAGAGACAGCATCTTTCACAATGCAAATTTTTACGTTCGTTTACCAAAAGAGTGTCTTGTCTCTTCATTTGATGTGTCCTTGCTGATATTCTCGGCTAGATGATGTGGCATTAATGACAACGGTTAGTATATGAGAATATGCTCAACAACCGAAACTGCATTTTAGTTTCATCATCAAGGGTATATATCTTTCTTCGGATTGATTTTGCAGTCTCGAATTTTATCTTTCGTAAGACAATTGATTATGTAAACGCATTTTGTGATAAATATTAAAATACATGGCCATAACCTCTGTCATTGGTCGTCGAATCAATACACAAGTTTCTAGAATCTCAAATAATGAGAACTTCGTATAGACTTTGCGGGCTCAAATTCTGTCTTTTTCTAAGTCAGTTGTTTTTGAAAATAATTATTCTGATTAATATGAAAACAAATGGCCGTACCTTATGTCGTTTGCCGTTGGATCAACAGATAAGTTTCTTCATTCCCAGAAAGTGATTGCCAGATATGGCAATGCCCTGTTACTGCCATTTACGTATCAACTTGTATTTAGTCTTAATGTACATCTTTGTTTCTTCATGCTGTTTTTCCTGAGAATGTTATATCCAAAACGGGGGCCTGTATCAGGTGTGGTTTAATTTTGCTTCATTTTGAGTCATTGTTTTCACTTAAGAATATATTGTAGTTAATATACCTTGCAACACGTGACACAATATATACCATATTTTGAGTTTAACAATTCAGGTATGGCTAAGATGGGATCACAAAGTGATAGTATTTACCGTATCCTGAGCCATTACTAGTATACTGACAAATAAATCAATCGATGAAGGGCATATTCTAACTAGTAGCAACATGATTCAATATTGTCACTATTCTTCAAAGTTGTTGCCATTTGTTGTCGCTTGACTTGAGAAAAGAATCCCGAACTAATGATACCTGATATGCAGATTTTTTATCATGTAAGGCTACCCAAGTATTCTGAATCTGAGGTGAAGGCTATTTTTAGCTGATTGGCTGTTTGAAGTGATTCAATAAAACAATGATAATATTATTTAAACCGTGCAACAATAAGCAACATTTTCCCGAGATACTTCATCTTGCTCAAGTTCATTCCGGTAATATCATCAACTCTGACAACTAATATCGCGTCATCATGTCTAGTCGGATGGATATTCTTGTCGTAAGTGGCGTTGTTCTAGGCGAAGCGCTGTGGAATTTGATAAAAATAGAAGACAAAAATCCGTCATAAATTAGCTAGTACTATATACATGTCACAAACAAATACATAGGCTGAGATTGCTCGATTTTTTCACCACACAACATAATTTAGACCGCAAATAGTTAGGATGTTTTAAGAATTAACGAACACAAACTTAAAATGTGTTGTTGCTTAGCGTTTAACGGTCATAAGGTTATATTTGACCATCTCAGTGGTTACGACGAAATTCTCCCGGATAAAGAATGGCCTGAATTAATTTGGTCAGTATTTAAAACAAAGTATATGCAGCTCAAGCTTCTTCATCCATAACTTTATAGCTATTTCTTATACATTTTCAGTTTACATATTTTTTTCAGTCCCAAAATCATCCATTTTTTTTCTAACACTTGCTCATGAAGAAATAGTTGAATTTTTAGATCATCATACGCTAACATATTTGAATAACAGAGAGCGTATACCCACACCCGTTAATATTTTTTAATTTCGCTCTATTACATTTTGCCCAGCCATTACAGTCAAAATTCGATTATTGGAGGAAAAGAATAAAAATATATTACAGTGGTTACACCTTCCAATAAGTCAAGGAATTATACTAGTAAATTATCATTTGACATTAATAATCAAACTCAGACAAAACCAAATGAGCGAAACCAAAATAGCATGAGTGGGTATTATTGTTTCTGAGAACTAAACAAGTGCAAATGCAATCTCTTTCTTTACGGATGTTGTTTTGTTTGGAGAAGGTTGCATATTAACCTGCACATCAGAGCTCACCTTCAACTTAAACAAGATATCGTGTAATTTACACGTGATGTAAATTGCATTGTTAATTTTTTATTTGAATAATTTTAATAAGGATACGTCCTTAGATTTGTATTATTATACAGTCGTTACATATTTTCATAAGATCCTTTAAATCTTACAGAAGGACAACGCAATCTGAAAACTATGGCCTCTGGGTTTATGCTTCTAATCAGCGTTCATGCTGAAGCAGGAATGAGGGTGGGATAGTTGTTGGAAAGGCAGATCTGCAGAAAGTGTGTGCCAAAAGAGCGAGTCACAGGTCCGGCAATTAAACGTCGTTGTCGCATAATCCACAAACACCAAATATTCCACCAGTCTCACCTACCCTCTCAATTTTTATAGAAAAAGCCTAAATTTTGATCTGTCGTTGTTAGATGAACTTTGCATACAAGCACGGGATAACCTGAAAATGTTAATGAATTTTCGTTTGTTCTGTCAATGTTTTTTCATCGATGTTCTCGATAGTTCCAGTATTATAATCTGCCGCGCATACATGGGTGCCAAAAATTGGAAGTGATTTTACCAACCAGAGATTCCACCTGATAAGACACTATGTCTAATCTATAATTTGCCTTTCTCGTGACACATGGACAATTTCCCTTCCAAAAAGTGCTCTATCTACGAAAACCTCGTCTTCCTAAGTCAGAGACATTTCAACCCTCAACAGAGCCACTTCACAATTCATTATACTCTTTGCATGGTCTCTCACCAAAGTGTTATGCTCCACTGTGTATAGCCTCTGTCTTTTATTATGCTAGTAATAAAGTAGTCATCGATAATCACGGTCGGCTGGCGCAAAATGGTGTAAATCTTCAGTGTAATCGGGTAGGGCGCGGTGGTGTCTGTAGTGATTGCAATGCACAGTGCCGCCAGTTGTGGTAAGGGAAAAATAGGCAACAATTGGGCATATGCGCATTAAATTCAACGCTCACCGTTCAGGTGTTGTTGTCCACAGTCAAAAGTACATATTTACTACTATTTACCCACTATTTGTCTATTTTGCTTCGTAGGTACGATTCTCACTTTTCCAGTTTCTGCCACTGGTGGCGCTGTGCATTCCAGTCGCTACAGACACCACCGTACGCGTAGCCGATTTCACTCAACATGCTCAAGATTACATACACCACATAGCGCCAGCCGACCGTGTCTATAATCTGCGAAAAGTTGCGTCCACCCCATCTTATGCTGTAATACTTTATATTCCAAAACACGTGATTTGACACATTCGATTTGTAATTACGATTACTTTAATCGTAATAATGTGCAAGTATTGAATCGTTTATCATGAACAAAACTGAACGGAGATGCAAGATATCCCACTTTCCATATATATTTCAAGACAATAGAACCAACTTTAAAGTCGATAAGTCAAGTTGTCGTTTTTGAGTGACCAATCACGTCCAGGTGATGTGGAATCAGAAAACTTTTGTTGAAAATTCGCAGAGTAAGTATGACATCGTGCCTATTGCGTTTATTCCTACTGCACTTTACACATGTAATATCCAGTAAGATCAGTTTCAACAACAGATTTCAGACTTTACATCACGTGAACGCGATCGGTCGCGCCAAATCGACAACTTGACTTATTGAATTTAAAACTCGACGGTGTTGTCTTAAAATCTACGAAAAGTGGGATATCGTGTGTCTCCTTCTGTTTTATTCCAGTTAAACGACTGAGAGCTTGTGCATGATTACGATTGAAATGTGAGAAATTACAAATCGAAAATGTCATAATAGTGGTGCGGCATGGCAAATCCATTGTGCATTTTGTGATAAAAGCACCAAACTTGGCTCAGATGTGTCTTAATATATGTTAAACAAATTCAGATACCGAGCCACTGAAAATCTGTTGAAGCGTTGCCATGGCAGCCATTTTTCAAAATGGCCGCCAGACAAGGTATTTTTCACCTAGTAAACGTCAAGTGCAGAATAATTTTGAATAATTTTGAGTAATTTTGGTTGCATATTTTCAATTAGAAACTATGGGAAGGGTGATTTGCAACTTTTTTCAACTTATCTTCATCGCCTGACTTGTTAAACGGGTAAATACAGACAAAAACACAATTCTTGTGCATAAACTGCACGGTATTAGATTCTATCAAAGGATGACACTATGTCAGCAGTCAAGAAATATTAATCCTTAGGATATTAGAGGGGTTTACATGTACCTCTAGGATAATTTTTATATTTATAGAAGCTTGGGATCCCTAGAATACGAAATAAAATTTCAACAGAAAAACTAAAGGGATGCAATAACTGTTCCATTCGTGTTTTGAAGAGTACTGCAAAATAACCATTTTGCGCATACCCACGTGCATTTTTCTGGTAGTACTTGTAAGTCATTTGCTAAGCTTTTTTTAACATAACCTGACTTGTTGGGTACCATTAGAATGGAAATTTATTCCTCTTTAAAATGACATATGTAATATGCATTATCTTCCAAAGATTGTTTTATCAAATTGGACACAAACTTACCCGATACCCCAGAGTTTGCAACGCAAATTATAGCGAATCTCAAATTCTACCAATGTTTTACCTTGGCATATGGCAAAAGGCAATGCTTTGTATGATATCTGTTTTATTTGCTACAGGGACATGTTAATCATGTGAAATAGACTTTTGACAAAAAAAAATATTGGGATGCTATAGCTCTACCGATCATATTTTGAAGAGTACCGAAAAATCACAGTATTGCCAACTCGAATGCGTTTTCGATAAACCTGTCTTCTTTTAAGTCATCTGCTGAGCTTATTTATTAATATAACAAGGCTTATAGGGTAACATTGGAATGTAATTTAATTCTTCTTTCGGGTGAATTATTGGATTATGCAATATCTTCCACAGTTTTCATAAACTATGACCAAAACTTACCCCATACCCCAAACTTTATATTACAAATTACTGTCACTGCTTATCTAAAATTCTACTAATTTCTACCTAGACATATTACAAAGGGCAATGCTTTGTATGAAATCTGTTTAATTTGCTACAAGAATATGTCAAAATATGAAATAAACTTTTAACAGCAAAAATACTGGATGCAATGGCTGTTACAGTCATGTTCTGAAGGGTACCTTAAAGTCAAAGTATTGTGAATCGCATCTTTTTTGTGAAGCATGCCTCCTTGTAAGTCATCTGCTGACCTTATATTTTAACATAACCTAGCTTTTGGGGTAACATTGGAAATTAATGTTATTCTTCTTTCAGATGACATATTGTAATATGCAATATCTTCCACTGTTTTTATAAAACATGACCAAAACTTACCCCATACCCTAAACTTTATTCAAAATTAATGTCACTGCTTATCTCAAATTCTGCAACCCTTTCACCTAGACATATAATAAAAGGCCATGCCCTGTATGAAAACTGGAATAGACTTTTAACAGAAAAAAATAAGTCATGTTTAGAAGGGTGTTGTAAAATCACGATTTTGAGACTCACTAATATTTTTGTCAAACCAGTCTTCGTTTAAGTCATCTGCCGAGCCTAACTTCTACATAACCTGGTTTATGGGGTTTCATTAATAAACCGATTTATTCTTTTTTAAGATGATATCCTTTACAGTTTTCATGAAATAGGACCAAGACTTACCCAATCCCCCAAAAGATTAAATCGAAAATTACGGTTTATCTTACATTCTACCATTTTTCGCTACACATAATACAGAAGGCACTATAATGCTTATATGAAATCTGTTTTGTAGCAGACGTATGTGAAAAATATGAAATGAACATGAACCTTTAAAGGGAAGATAATATGATTTAGTAGCCATTGGGATCATATTTGGGGGAGTACCAAGATATGGCATATTTCCTGAAACATATAATTTTTATCAAACACGCCTTTATGAAAGTATGAAGCCAAAATCATAGTCACGGATGATCTCAAAATATTATCAACATCGCATAATAAAGTAATTTGTTTCAAGTTTGCTTTGTAAACCTAAACAGTTCTTATCCGAAAATCTAATTTAGTGTTTTTTGGTAGAGCAATTTTTTAAAAAACTAAATCATGGTGTGCGTTCTACCCGCTGAAAAAGAGATGAAAAAAAGAAAGGCATTCTACTGAATTATACAACAAACTGATTGAGGAGCAAGTTGCGGAATTGTGCCTATATAGGTTGTGTTTGCTAAACTGTATGTAAAGTTTATTTGGCTAAACTAGCTTTGCAAGATAAGCACAACTAATTAGGAACAGTTTAGCTGGTCCAATAATCGTTTCTAATCATTATACATTACATCAAGTTTACCTTGGCGTTCCTGAAAAAAAACTTGTATAGATATGTCAGAAAGTTACAATCTCTTCATTGACAAAATATTATGGATATATCTGATATTTAGCTGCTCTAATTATCGTTTCTAAACTTCATAAATTTGCAAAAGTTTACATATATATATATATATATATATATATATATATATATATATATATATATATATATATATATATATATATATATATATATATGTCAGAATGTCAGATAGTTTGGCTTCATTAAAAAAACTACGGATATACATAATACTTAAGGTTCCAAGACAAGAAATTTGACCTTTTTAATCTAACAATTCTCTAACGCTTAATAAGATCAGAACCCCTGTAAAGTATACATTTTCTGAAAGCCTAGATATATTGGAACATTTTGGTAACCACAGTGTCTCCATTGTTTACATAACTATCACGTGACACTGTAATTTGCATAACCTTTCAAAAAACGGTTTTCCCTATGTTTTGTCTCAATACTTCAAAATATCTGACTCAAACTTGCTGGAATGCAAGCTGTCACAACGCTCTTCAAAAGTGTGTCTCAGATTTTTTATATCTTGCTTAGTTTTTTTGGAGCACAATTTTAAAGAAATCAACTACGCTTAAATTCACTGCTTTGGAAGTTTTTCTGGCATAAAAACTGTTGTAGAAGGTTTAAAAAAATTCTGAGACATACTTTTGAAGACCCTTAGGACAGCTTGCACTCACACAAATTTCAGCCACATATCTCAAACCATTGAAACAAAACATAGGGAAAACCGATTTTTGAAAGGTTATGCAAATTACCTGTCACGTGATAGTTATGTAAACAATGGTGACACTATGGTAACCAAACTGTTTCCCTATATCTAGGCTTTCCGAAAATATACAATTTATGGGGGTTCTGAGCTTCTTAAACACTAGAGAATTGTTGGTTTAAAATGGTCAATTTCTTGTCTTGGAACCTTAACTGCTCTAATGATAGTTTCTAATCTCCATACATATAAGCAGAAGTTATTTAGTCTTCTTCAGTACTTTTTCCTAGATATGTCCGCTATTTAGTCGATTTAATTATCGTTTAAATTTTTATAAATTAGCTCATGTTTAGCTTGGCATTCTTCAGTAAAATATTTCCAGGATATATACGATGTTGAGCAGATCTAATTATCGCTTATGTTTGTATATATACATGTTAGATAGCTTGGCTTTCTTCATTAACAAAACTATAAACATGCATAATACTTAACTGCTCTAATGATAGTTTCTGAACTTCATAAATAAGCAGAAGTTTAGTTAGCCTTCTTAAGTACTTTTTCCTCGATATGTCTGATATTTAGTCGATTAAACTATCGTTTCTAAACTTTATAAATTAGCTCAGATTTAGATGGGCATTCTTCAGTAAAATATTCCCAGGATATATACGATTTTGAGCAGATCTAATTATCGCTTATGATCTTTAAGAATTAACTCAAGTTTAAAAGGATTTTCTATAGTTTAGAAGCATGTATCCGATACGCAGTCGATCTAATTATTGCCTCTAAACTTTATAAAGCAGCTCAAATTTAGCTACGCTAACATGTTCAAAACGTTCAAAATTTGGGAATACTGTAACTTTGCTGTAATTGTATATCACTGAATGTGCAATTTGTTTATTGTGAATACTGAACTACGTAAACTCTCTGAGATTTATGTTCAATCTCAGAATTGTCGTTTAAACTTGTCTTAGCCTATGTAAACACCATGGAAAGGAATAAAATATTTGCCAGCTGACAAGCCATGCAAAAGCAAGCACAGGTCCGGGAAGTGCCAAGCGGACATCACTGACAAAAGTGTAGGATTGTGTTTAAGCTTTGCTTTCCCTACCTTTCATGTTTGTTAAAACGAAAGAAAGTTGAGTAATACATTTTAATGACTATGGTACCCCGTTTAGGCATTTGAATAACAAATTATGTACTATCAAGAAATTTGTACCAAAATATACGATGTTCAAAATATGATGAGCATAAATCTATATTTATGCAATAGACCATTGACGTGACGTTAAAATAACTCTTAAACTAATTTGTAAATAATGAAATTTATATCATATTGCACAAGATAAGTTTTATGTTAAATGAATTACGAAAAGTAATGTATAAAACATAATATGTTTAGCCAAAAAATAATATAAAAATATGTTTGTCTTCTCCACGTGGTAAAATTTTAGACGGCACCACTAATTACTAATTGTAGTCTACATGATAAATCTCTAACATTGACAATTATGGGGATATATAAGAGATTTTCCCAAAAATTTTAAAACTTTAAGATTTGTTATACAGTAAATATTATCATGTTTTTTTGTATGTAGGCCTACGTATGAATGTAGATGAACAAGAGTGAGAGATTGGGTTAAATCCCCTGCACAATTTTCCATGTTAGGAATTATGATCAAGAACGCTCTGCAAAACTCGTCAATGGCTAATTATAAAGTTTAGAAACGATAATTAGAAAGTCAAAATATTGCACATATTCAACGTTGTACTCAAGAACACCCAATCCGTTTGCAGAACATGGGACAGGCTGTTCTTACACTTGGACGCTTCATACCCTCCCCACCACAGCCCATGGGCCGATCTAGGCCAATAAGTTTGCAAAACCTGGTGAGTGTCGCACGTGTGATGAACACGTACCAGCTACAACCCTAAAAATGGTTAAAACTGGTGCATCAACGATTACAAATAAGAATAAAATAAAAAAAACTCTGAACAGTACCTACTGATAGTCTACTTACACAGAACAGCTAACAGCTGCTCATCATCAAAAAACATTAAATTTTGCAATTTTGAATCTTCCATTTACGCCTTATGGCAGCAATATTGTCGATAATTTTATTAAGAAAACCCGCTTTTCTGAGAAAATGAAATAATGAAACAATAAAAAATGCAAATAGAAATCTTAATATGCATTTATGATGGTAATACATTCACTATTCACCACAGAATCATCCGTTAAAAAGCACCTATGGAATTTTACAGTAATTGACGATCGCTCTGTTTAAAAATGGCCGCCACACCAGAACGAGGCTCTATGATTAAGGGCTTGGTATCCAAATTGATTTTAAAACAATAAAATATGCAAATAGTAATCTTAATAGGCATTTATGATGGAAATACGTCCACTATTCTCCAGAGAATTATCCGTAGAGCAGCAACTATGGGATTTTATAGTGACTGATGGTCGCCATATTTAAAAATGGCCGTTACACCAGAACGAGGCTCAACCTGTGATGGCTCGGTATCCAAATTGATTTATATTATAACAATCTATATTCCTACCAAATTTCATGCTTTTATCACAAAATGCACAATAGTTATGAAAATTTTGGTTATGCCGCACCACTATAAACCAGGTGTATTAGAATATGGCATATCAAGTATCGCAGCATCAGAAGGAATAGACGCAATTTGTCGAAGATTAATTATAGTATTAGGCGACTTAATCTCCCGACTACTTTCTCAGACCTTGCCATATTCGACATAACTTTAAAAAACGATCTTTCTTTTCCTATGGTCGACAACGCATAATGAGTTTATCTATTGCATTTGTTGTTTCAATTCAATTCAATTCAATTCAATTCAATTCAATTCAATTCAATTCAATTCAATTCAATTCAATTCAATTCAATTCAATAGAACTTTATTTATCGGTGTTATGATCCCATTTCAATTTGTTGTCAAATATTGAACCAAGGTATGTATACTTCGAAACAATCTCGACTTCTTGATCGTGAACAAAGGACGTAGGAGAGTTGCGTTCTTGCCTCCTAAAATCAATTATTTGCATTTTATCAATTATTTGCATTTTATCTTTCGATGGGTCTAGTCTGTGTCTGACATACACTTACCTTGTGTATGTGTTTTATCCAATGTACCTCAAGGAGACACCCGTCTATGGCGTGTAAGATTCTATGTTTTTTTTCAAATGAAACTGATTCTTTTGCAAATCTCAAAATATTATTCTTGTTAAAGTGGCTGTGTATCTCAGGCCTCAAGATTCGCGTTAGATGGCATGATGTTCGAGGAATTTACACTCTCAAAGCCATGACAAAGTTCAACCAATTTACAGACAATTGTGTTGAGTGAGTCCTAAAAAGGCAAAGGTCGATGTAAGACAGTAATTTGTATAAGTTGGATGAGTCCCATGACGAGAACTGCTGTGTTATGTAATCGGGTTGGCATATATTATGTACGGCTTAACTTTATGGGACAATTTTACAGAAGTGTTATTTCGTATGGCTACAAGCCATAGCTGTTTCTTATAAATTATTGTTTTCATAATTTTGAGACTAAAAATCATCTATCTTTTTCAAGCACTTGGCACTATTTAGCTGAGCATGACACCAACATTAAATGAAGATGATGTTACGTACCTTGTGTAGGCTATATTGTTTTATTCCGGAGACGATATCTGTAATATTACTTAAGTGAAGAGTTTAACATATAGAAGAGATATTCTATGTTTCTTGACAAAAACTGCCTAACTTCCTCGAAATTGCATTTACTCGAAAGAAACACTGGTCATCCACTCAATTCTTATGCGACGAAAACAGTAAGATGTTTCATTACAACTAAATAGTACTTTCATTATATTCGTGTTTACTTACATTATATATTTCGTATGTCTGTATCTATCTCGTGATCATAAACCAATTCAAAAGCCGAATAGTTCCAGGATATAATAGCATCTTGATATGCTGTTTCGCAACTACCTCGAATCAGTATCCCTATCTCTTGCTACATGACTAAGGTTCCAAGACAAGAAATTGACCTTGTTAATCTAAAAATTCTCTGGTGGTTAATAAGCTCAGAACCCCCGTAAATTATACATTTCCTGAAAGCCTAGATATAGGGGAACCTTTTGGTTACCATAGTGTCACCATTGTTTAAATAAATATCACGTGACAGGTAATTTGCATAACCTTTCAAAAATCGGTTTTCTCTATGTTTTGTCTCAATACTTCAAAATATCTGACTCAACCTTGCTGAAGTGCAAGCTGTCACAACGCTCTTCCAAAGCGTATCTCAGTTTTTTTTTATATCTTGCTTAGTTTTTTGGAGCACAATTTTAAGGAAATCAACTAGGGTTTAATTCACCGCTTTGGAAGTTTTTCTTGCATTAAATTGTTTAAGAAGGTTTAAAAATATTCTGAGACATACTTTGGAAGATCTTTCCGACAGCTAGCATTCATACAAATTTCAGCTACATATCTCGAAATATTAGTATTTATTTCAATGATGAATTAACGACGGTTACATGTTTCAATAAGTGAAATTCATTCGTTTTATCGGAGAAAGTAGTACAAAATTCTGAAAGAGAAATGACGAAAAAAGTAATTTGCAAAACTTTAGGAAAAGAAAAAAAACCACTTCATATCTTACACATTTCGTCTTACCGGTTCTGGAAGCGATAGTGGCAGCCAAAAGTCTTCTCGAGTGCTGACAACCTCTTCTCATTCGGAGGAGTACGGTACCAATGACGAGTTAGGTGCCGGCAGTGTGTTCAAAAGTGAAAGTACGCAAAAGACAGGTGTTTATCACAACAATATTGTTATTAGCCGACTTCTGTTTCATGTGATCTAGTGAGTTCTCTGATTGTAAAAAACTACTGCTTTCAGTGTCTGGCAAGCACACATACAGCTTTCACTGCTTGATAGAATCTGATCATGATTAACAGTGTAATTTCTGATTTAATTCTCGTCGGTTAAATGAAATCCGACATTATGCCGTCTAAAAATTCGTTTGGACTGATAAACATGCAATTGTTGTAAATGGTTTACATTCAATCCTCACCGCCCCACACTATTTCAACTCTACAAAATCTTTCACAACACCTGTACTTACGTGTCTTCATACGAGGACTCAGACGTTTTCACAGTGAAAACTCGTTGACCTCTTGTCATCATTGAGAAAAAAAGCAACTCAACATGGTTGTATTTTGATTTTATTTTAATACTAATAAAATGTAGTGATCTAATAATAAATAAGATACTTCAGGTATCAATTAGAAATTGCTCTTTTGAACTCATTCAGACAGTGACTGGTAACGTCGAAACGGTGTGTTTTTGTTTTAATCAACATGTAGCGACATGTTAACAAAAGGGCGGGTGATAAAACAGTATGTAAACAATAGACAGCCAATTGATTACTGTCGATTTAATAGCTTGTACTTTTGTCAGTTGTCCGACAAAGCCTTGTCTCGCTTTCAAGACCTCGTTCGCTTCGCTGACGCATTAAAACATCAAAGTAAAGCGCGCCGCGGGCGGTAGGGACAGACATGTCGAGGAGCGAAGCTTCGATGCTAAGTCACACTGCTCAACGTTTGTGGCGCACTTTTCTATGATTATGGGAGCCAAGCGACGGAGGTCTGGAAGTCGAGACTAGACAAAGCCGAGCAGTGCCTGCCAACCAATGGCAAATTTCATTGTCCTCAAGTCAATGTTTGTTCATAGGGGATAGCCAATGGTTTTCTTACACCTTGCTGGTGCGCTCGTTGTTGACTTTGTCAAAGTTAATCCGGTGATAATCTGGTGACAGCGTCCACAGATTAGTAATTTACCCTTGCTTACTTTGGCAAATTAGGCACTCAAACTCATCAGATAATAGACTAAATTACCACCTTGCTTGCTTTGGCGAATTAGGCAATCAAACTGGTCAGATAATAGATGCAGCATGCTGATAAAACGTTTACGCAAGATTGTCAAGGGCAGTGCAAGACCAAAACACCAAAGTTTGGTGGAATAAACCTTTATTAGCAATACAACAAAACACCTACCCACCCCTGGGGACGGACACATAGGCTATCCCCAATAGTTTATTCACAAATAAATCGCTAATAACCTTGTGTGGAAAGGCTGCGCCTAATCATCTTCATCTCCTAACGCACGAAAATAAGTCCACGTGGATTTTCCCGGTTCACACTGTTTTTACAGATAAGTTTGCAAGAATACGAAGGACTATCATAAGAATGAAGGAAATACAAATCAATTTCCTTTATAAGGAAACTTTGGATTTTTTGCCAATCAAAGGGAATGGAATCAACAAACGTCTTGTTCATATGTCATAAAATTCTATCCAATTTATTAATATAAACTATGTTTTTAAACTCACCACTGGTTGTATGCACTGAGAAAACAAAATCGCCTATATTTGTAATGCCAGCACTGATAAAGTGACTAATAAGAGTGCTATCAAGAGAATCTGTAAAAAGTGACGTATTCATTGTAAAGGGCGTTACGGAGGATGTCTTTGATTGAAGTGGGATTACCCATACCTTTGGAGGTAATTTAACCTGATAGCTTTTAAACCAGAAAGAGGTCGATAAGACTTTGCCCTCCTAACTTTATTCGAGTACAAAGCTGATTGACATGGCAACCAATGTTTGACTTGCCAGAAGAAATAATATGTGTAAATGACTTAACATGCTGCGCGGAAGCGTCTTTGCAACTCCGACAATACATAGGAAAATAACGAACGCTCGCTCCGTTCCGACGATTTGGTTAGCTATTACCCCAATACCTGGCCAAGCTGTGCTTCACCCATAACAAAACAAAGCATTCGGAAATTGAGAAAGTTATTCGAAGAACGAGAAAATTCGCTAGATCATAACTTTATTTATTAACCAGTGCCACACACGTCTGTGTTTCAGCCTGCAGCGATTTTGACGTCACCACTTATTGGCGAGACCACTGGTAAAATTGTGCCCAACTCACTCTTCTATGGGAAGTTTGCATATCGGCTGATTCACCTCCCGCCCAAGGTGGTGGTTACGAAACGAACAGTACACACGTGATGAAAATTCACACGGACTTTGCATTCTGAAAAAAAAAGTCTCATCGATAACAGATGCTCTTCATAAGTTTGGGTGGTATTGGCGATCAGAAACACTCACCGTTTGAGCAAAGCCAAGGGTGGAGCTTCCGTTGACGCACAGCAGAAATCAGGGCTCGAAATCAGCAGTAGTCCCGCGTCCACAGACTACCAACTTTCCCTGGGGCTACGAAAACCCATGAAATGGTAGCCCACACTGACTACCAAAGCCCAGGACATGAAATCACTTAGTGGACGACATGTTGATCGCTGTGAGATGACCGACGCTCATACAGTCAACCCAGCTAGACATAAAAAGGCCATACTATGACTTTATTATGCAAAGTAAGAGGCGACAGTGCAGTCGAGTTTTTTGCGACAAACTTTCAATAAAATATCATTATCTGAACCGATGTACCAGGATGACAGACTCGGGAAATGATGGCCAATGAAAATTCATTTTCATAGTTATTTAATCACAATGCAACAATCACAATTAAACACAAAATTATTCAAACTGCAAAGAAAAAGCTGTCGGGCCATCCACAAATTACGCTTTCCGAAGTGTACGAGATCATCCCATGATAGTGTACTATCGTGGAGAAATATATACAAAATTGCCAAAATAGCCACGAAAGTATTTGGAACATGACTACCGAGTTGTCATCCTGAAATTCATAGCCAATCTATTTTTAGCCATGTTATGTTTACAAGTGCTGAGTGAAAAGTCGTTGTCATGGCGAACATCAAACTTTGCATATAAGCTGAGTCTGCGTATGTGTGAAAAGGTCGTCAAACTTTGAGGCGTCACCGTTATCCACTACACATGCTATACCGTTCTCCTAGGGCTATGATCTGCAGGTAATGATGTCAAATGACTAGAAAATTCACTTCCGGGATAGAATCATGCAAAATAAATTTTTCATTGTCTAGATATAAATAAAAATACCCTTTACAAAAAAACCTCTTCATTCATGCAGGGGCTACCAGACCTTTTCACTGGGCTACCAACTTCAGAAAATTGTAGCCCAATGGGACTACCAGGCAAAAAAGTTAATTTCGAGCCCTGACTTACCACTGAACAACGAGTCTGGTTGATTCTCACCGGTTCTCACAGTGCTTGATGAGAATTTCCATTCTCACCAAGGAGTGCATTTCTCACTGCAGTGAGAATGACAAGAGATTCTCACCAATTGCGAGAAAGCGTCCCTTTCTCGCTCCAGTCTCGCAATTTTTTTCTATAGTGTAGAAAGATAGACAGTGCAGAATGGGAGCGCAGATCATTATGCAGATCTCATATCCGCAGATCGATAACCCAAACCTCTATCAATCAATTTGTGAAATAGTGTCCAGTGATTCACTTTATCGAAGGCTTTTGTCTCATCAAGAAAACAAAGGAAAACAGGGGTATTATGACGCTTATAAAAATCAATTATTTCTTTTAATAAAAACACACATATCAGTTGAGTGACTTTCTTTAAAACCAAATTGATGATCACTTGTGTACAGTAGACTATCACACTTATCAAGAATGAGTATTTCATACATCTTAGAAATGGCAGTGGCAATAGCAATGGGGCGATAATTCCCAGAATTAGTAACATCACCATTTTTATTCTTTACAAGTGGAACCAAGGTGGTGTCCATCATGCGAGATGGCAGATGGCAAGTAACCATGAATATGCAGTAAACATCACTGAGAGAAGAACATGCAGGCGTGAATGGGCGAACTTTAGATGCTCAGCTGTAATGCCATCTGGACCAGCAGATTTACCAATGGCTAATTTTGCAATGGAATTTCTAATGGCAGTTGGAGTGACAATCATATCCTCATCGAATGAAAGAATCGAAATAATATCTTTCACAAAACACTCATTACTGTTGTTGGTGACAGAGGAAAGCAGACTTGCAAAATGGTCACGTCACAAATTTGCAATGTCATGTTGCCCATTACAGCCATCAATGGTTGATGATAAAGGTGACTTCTTTTTACTTTTAACACGCTTCCAAAACTGCTTGTCATTTTTGTTACAGAGTTTGTCCGCTAAGGCGTTAGCTCTCATTTGAGACTCACTATTTTTACAGATCTTAAAAACATACGTAAACTTAGCACGTGATGTCCTCATGAGATCAAAAATCGGACCTCGTCTGGGACTGCCAGAGTCCCGCCACAACAGGTTAGCGTCACGAGCAATGGCATGATAATCTTCAACATGTTGATTCCAACCTGGAATTGATTTAGCTCCATTATTACACTGGATATTAGAAGGAATGCTTTGCAAACCAGCATCCTTCAAAGCTTCAACAATATCATCATACAGTTTTGAAATTGATTGCAAATGAGAAGTTGACTTACGTTTTTTTGACATACCCTGATCAAAATCAAAAGTGTTCAGTTACTTTTCTGATGTCAGGTATGCAAGTTTTCATCTAAAGTATGAACCTACAGGTATAGTAGGTTCATCCATGGAAAAAAATATCGCAGTGAATAGTATTTTGTAAAAATAATATTTTGAAACAACGTATTACGATCGTTAATGTTACTTTTATTTTATACATGTTGTTGTAGTGTAAATGCACTATACGTCTCATGGATATCGTTACTGCATCCCTATCAGAGCGTCACTTGCGACGGCTGACAAATGACGTCAACTTTTACACGCCGTCGGACGCTGAATTGTGCAGACTGACCGATGAAGGCGAATCATTAAGTATTGCTTATCACCTTTTGGTCACAGTGCAAACACTTTTATCAGAATATTTAGTTGCACTATGTTCTTTCAGAAAGGTTACACTTACATCTAAGAAATGCAATGGGACCAATCCCAAGTCTATCAAGTTTGCGGTGTAAGATATGTAATGAGGTTTGAGCTACCCATAGGGCTAGTACAGTGGTCAAAAGTCAACTGTTCACTAAGTTTACTTGTGTATGATTCCCTTTATACGTACGCCAGCGGCGTAAGCAAAACACTCACATAGACCACAGGGTACTGCAGGCATTATTCGTCTAGAAGTCATGAATATGATCAATAAATGTCGTGTATTTGACCTTTTTTCATTATATAAGCCTTACCTGTGTCACATTTGTACCTATTACTTTACCATCGCTAACTCGTCATAGTATTTCAAAGAAAACAGTTTATATCCTTCCTGTTCCCGTTCATTAAAGCGGGGGCTTATCGCCCTGACCAAATATCTCGTTAGCATATCGTAAGAGCTGCTATCGAGTTATTTGGTCAAGGCTATATGCCCCCGCATCGGTTGGACAAATTAATAAAGGGGATCAGGGAGGGCAATTAACAGAAATGACAACGAAAATTAGACGCTTAACTTATCAGGGATTTTAACATCGTCCTTGACTCAAGCATTTCTTTCAACGACCGCATCAATCTCAACTTGAAGTAAACTTGCCTTAGTTTAATGAAGCTTAATTTAGTCTTACTTTGATGTTTCTGTCTTCATTCATTTTTTACTACTGTTGGATAGATATTAGGACATGGTAAAAGGGCCAACCTAATCATAGGTAGGAATTTATCTTCAAGTTCTATACGAACTGATGATGGCATATGATGTAATTGAATATATCACCGTGTCTCTGTTTCACTGCATGCCTGGACTACACTATCGCACAGACTTTTTCCCAAGTTGATCTGTTGCCCTAATATCTTGTATAATGCTATACGTGTTATAATGTTATATATGTTTCAATGTTATAATGATAATGGGTCATGAAAGCAGAACAAAGTATATATTATAACTTTCTACCTCCAAAGAATAAAAGCAAAAGTTTTTATTAAAGTTATATTTTTAAAGAAAAAAAATACACTATACCAACCATGGAAACCACTGTCTCCATTTTAATAAAAATAAATGACTGCAGACTGCTTTGCAGACTCGGGGCCGTATTCGGGCCTGGTTTTCGCCTTGCTCTGTCTTTGGTAGCTTGTACAAGTAGAGGTGTGCCAAGTGTCTCTGCATCAAGGTGGGCCTGTGCGGGTATTGAACTCTATTCATTCGGCCTGACTTCTAGTGACTATGGTTCCAAAGGCTTGGACTCTACCACTGCGCCACGATGGTTCAGCCCACCTCCACCCTTGATCATTCACAATTAACCAATTTTTTACAAATTAATGCTTACATTTGATTCCACTATTCCAACCATACGGTATGATGATGGAAAAGTCTTTGATTTGTCACAATCCAAGTTGAACACATTGAGCCCTAGAGAAGTTGTTGCACAAAATGTAATGTATTATTGCTTTCATGAATATATCAGGCGCCTTTGCAACTATCAGTGTCGGTAATGCAAGACAGTAGCCGCCGTTTTGATCTTCAATGGTAAACATTACAGCAATAGATTGTATTCCTAAATTCGATCAGTGGTATATAGTATCAGTTTTCGAAAACTAGAAATCTAAGCAAAGACCATCTTGCTTGTATCCCCATGCACGTTTGGGTACGGTAACCGTGCTCCGTGCAAAAACTGAATCACAGGACTGTGGCCCAAAACAAAACGTATCCAGAAAATTATTCACTGTAAAAAGGTATGTAAACAGGAGAACAAAACGTCGCAGGTGGTGCGAAACACAACAAAGGGAGTGTTAAATGAGCATAACAACGACAAAAAGTGAAACTGCCAACCAGAAAATACAGTAATCTCGCTTGTACCTCTATTTTGGAGTGTGCAAGAAAGATAAATATCAATCCTTGTATAGACTAGATTCTTAGTTCTTAAATTTTCATATCGTTGGTAAATTCAGTTTCTTGTCTTTCCATACGACCAGAGCCGTAGAACTATCTCTCATCATACAGTCAAATAAGCTGTCTTGATCCCCTTCCCACAGCCTTGCTGAAGAAATGCTTGAATAATTTAATTCTGTACACAAACCGTTAATCGCTCCCTACAGTCTTGAAAAGTACTTTTATTACGTTATTCAAGTAAGCAATAGCCTAAAAAGCTATCGTATGAGATTTGTCATTTTTCATAAAATAATGGCAAACACTGTCACTCCTCACTTCCAAGTTGCTACTGGAAACTTTGTAATCTAAACACAGATAGTTTCAAAGTACAGAGACTGCTCTACTAGACTTGGTTCAAGTCGGTGAATTTTTAAAAAGAAACTCATTTATAATAGTTTCTCTTTTGTCTCTCCAATTTCGTACAAACTTATTCCGAATTTGGCAGGCCTGGCCAGGTTTTCCCAGCGATTGAACGCGTTAACTTGAGACTGCGCAGTAGTGAATTAGTTTCTGCCGGATTCACCCAGTACAGAGATGTCATCTTATGAATAATATATAAGTAAATAAAAACGTCATCTCATGAATAATTTATAGCAACGCAGACCTAGCAAGAAAGCCAAGTCTGTGATTCCGGGTAAAACTCTCCTGTATAGCGTTCACCCCACTCATCGCGTCCACTCCACTCATGTGTTTCACATGAAAATAAAACACTAATCTTCGCATCCACTCCACTAAAACATCCAAAAATCACAGACTTGAACCAAGTCTACTGCTTTACTTAAAGTTACTTAAAAGTTCAAGAAAAGTCGTTGTCATTGCCAACATCAAAATTTGAATATAAGCTCTGCATATGTGTGAATAATTCGTGAAACTTTGAGGCGTCACCGTTGTCCACTGCACATGGTATACCGTTCTCCTTAGGCTATGATCTGCAGGTATTGATGTCAAATGACAAGAAAATTCACTTCTTGTATAGAATCATGCAAAACAAATCATTCATTGTCTAGATATAAATAAGAATATCCTTTACAAAAAGAAAACTATTTATTCATGCATGGGCTACCAGACCTTGTCGCTGGGCTACTAACTTCAGAAAATGGTAGCCCAATTGGACTACCAGGAAAAAAAGTTAATTTCGAGCCCTGGAAATGAACAAATTAAAGAATATGTCTTGCAAAAAAGGCGACGAACCAACCAAGCTGAAAGGAATTTGTAATGCTTAAAGTAAGTGCAGCCAACCAATGCAGTATTGTTATATGACAACATACTTTTCCACTCTCCCATATACTCCTCCACAGACGTCAAGGTTCTGTTAGTCAGTTATATACAAATTATGAGCCAATAAATTTAAGATTGATTTAGCATTTCTCTTGTGTCAAAATCTGACTTCATGTAGTTTGAGTCTCGTTTCTTCGGCACAGATTATGCAAATTAGTTCAGTAAATTATTGATCTGACATTTAAACACAATCATAAAATGAAGAATCGTCCATTACTGAATATTATTCCTGATTGAAACGACCATGACATAAACTGAGACAAGTTGATGATGCCTAAGATTGGTTTCTTTCGTTTGTGTCCCTCTAGGCTAAATTTGAGAATATATTAAACAGATGCACAACTCCTATGGTCAGTGGTTTACTACATGTAAATGGACAACAGTTAAGCCTCGCGAGTTCTGAAGATAGGGGAAACTCATTGTTAACTGGTTCGCGAATGGTAAGGTGGATAAAGGCCTTTCAATTTTGTCGATTTTATTTTTTAAATACCAAAAATGTTGCTTCCATCATACGAAAGATATGTACTAGTATTTAAGAGTAAGAATTCATCCTACTGTGAACACCAATGCAGCTCTGTGTACAATTTACATGTAGCAATTAAATTTGCACAGTCGACTGGTTAATTTCTAACGTTAGTTTATTACGTTTGATCACATTCAGCCATAAAATGCAATTAATAAAGTAAGTTTTGAAAATGTGCTCGTACTACACAATTAGCGTTTTTGTGCATGTGCCAACAATACAACGTGTGTCTGCTTCACATGCAAATATAGTATTGTTGATGACACAACATCATACTTATCATTCGAGAATCATACTTTGTGTGAAATAAGATACCAGAAATTCGAAACGGCAACTCTCTAGAAAGATTGCTACTAAGATTGAATGCAAAATGTTGTCGAATGAATTGAATGATAGGCATATGGGGAACATGACTCTGATGTTTTCGGGGGGTTGCTATTTGGGAGGACAAAGTATATATGCGCAAAAGAAAAAAAACGAAGAGGTAATCAGGTGGGGGTGTTGGAAGAGCTGAACAGGAGTCAGTAGGTGGGAGGGGAAATTCTCAAGTTTTTATAGGCTGGTGAATAAGTTACAAGTTTACTGTCTCTGCAAATTGCAACTATTTTCAACATACTTTCGAGTAAGTCTTAGTCATAAAAATACAAGAACACTAAATTCCAAGAAATCGACTGGATCATGTATGAAACTTGAAACACAGGTCTAGTTCTGTCTTTATTTCTATGAAAATTGACTTTGTAATACTTTTTTCAAATTGTAAATTCCCTTTAATTTGAACGTTATATTTAGTGTGGTAGTTTTGATACCTAAGGGAGCTTTCGGTGATTACAAGGGGTGGGCCGGGGGGAATCCGATGAACATCTGCACTTTAAGATGTGGCCCTCCTTCCTATCCTCTTGTTTAAAGTGTGACCTTGCCCGACATTGTAAAACTTAACCCCCCCAAACCACTGGAGCATTTTCCCCATGAATTTTTGAAACAGTATCAGTTAATTTATAGAACAACTGGTTTACTTGTTTAATATAGTGCTTCACCTAAAAATATCGAATCCTAATACCATGGAGTCTCCCTAACAGAGTACCAATAAACAAACAAGAACACGTTACTATAGTTGGAGCATTGTTGAAATCAGGATTGCATTCGACACAAAAATGGCTCCATCGGTATCTAATGGTTGACAGAAAACCCGCTTTCTCCTGAAATTTCAAAACAAATTTTTTTCGTTTTACTTTTTCCGAGCATCTCTTAAATGTGTTACGTCCCTTGTTGTTGGATTTAATATCAACTTTGCTCTGATAGTGCGACTTCTTTGTATGTCAATATGTTTCTTTCTTTGTCTGGCTCTTGAAATCAATCAAAGGTAAAAGGGGCTATAAGAGGAGTAGGTGTTTGGATTGGTAAACAAACGTGGCCTACAGTTATGTCAGAGGTAAGAGTCGTCAGTAAAAAAGTTGTCATATTTTTCTGCAAGCATCAAAGAGTCAATCGTCATTTTCATTTTGCGAGTATTTGAAAATCTCTTGCTCTATTGCGGTTGATTTGCCGAAGAGAATTGGGTGTTTTAATGAATTTGTGTCAAGTTTATAAATGAAGCAAACCAAAACATTTCAACGGCAACATGAAACTCGAACGATATAATCAATACTATTATTGCGTTCGGTGTTCGACTTCGTCGGGAATCATGCCCTACATAACATCAATTAGAAAAAAAGTGAAACTGTTGTGCATTCGGTAAATCATAATTTGCTTTTCGCCGGGCTTCAACTTATGTTAAATATTGATTAACAACATCAAATTTGTCGCTAAAGCCTCTTCATGGTTACACGAAAGCCTACTAGTCATGCCTTTCTGAATGTTCTATAATTCTGCTACCCTTCGCGGTATATTTATTTTTCAAACCTGTTAAACTGTTAACAGTCCATCGTGACTTCTTTGCCTAAATGCCGACTTAGCAATCGAGGCCAGTGCCGAGGAATATCTTTTCTCCATAACTGAGAGCCAAGCCTTCGCGTTAGGAGCGAGTGCCGACAGCAAAACGTTCGAGCTCCACTGATCATAGAAGGCTACAAGGGCACAAGCGGCTGTCAACAGTCTCCGTTCATGCACCAGAATGTATTGTTGTGCTTATCTAGGTGATGAGTGACGTAGTTATCATAACGATTCAAAAGCTTGCATTTTCTCTCGTTTTATTACGTCACTCTAATGCTAAACTAGAATTATGTACAACTATTAAAATTTGCTTTGTATAACAAAGTGAATATGAGATTTATACATATGAACCAAATCGTTAATTCAAAAATGTCAAGCAATCTTAAACATCTTAAATAAAAATGTCAAATATTAAGACATCTGACTACGCCCATATCTCGCCGGCTCACTTTAAAATTAACGACTTGTTTATTAATTTTCACATTAACAGCCCAAACACAATTTAGACACTAAACACACTAAAGCACATACAAGACGAGATGAGTGATGTGTGAAGCCACTTTCCCTTTATTACATTGCACCATGTAATTGTCGATTCCCCAAACAAGACAAAATCGCAGTTGCTGGTGTAGTGTAGGATTAGGACGGCCATACATTTCCCTAAACAGATCTAACTTCGAGCAAGGGAGTACAAATCAAGTTGGCATCTGGGCACGTATTTTCCTCTTGAGGTTTCCATATGGCTTGCTTTTATCATTCTGGACGCTCGTTGTTCCTCAACCATTAAACGCAAATATATAGCATTGGACAATGACGATATTGATGGAACCAAAGTTACTCAGTTCATTTAAAAAGGTCACGCTTACACTACCGGGTACAATTATAGATATACGAGCGAGTAAATCAACGGCAAATCGGCCATAACCAATTGATACGAAAAAAATTACGGTCACTCTATTTTGTAATTGCAAACTTACTGACTCAATTTGTACATATGGCGTCTTCTCTGCATTACATCCTGTAGGACCCTGTATCGTAAATCTTTTCCGGATAATACACGCGTTTGATGATAGCAGGTAATGCCGCTTTGTAATCAAGGTTCAGTTATACATGCTTTTTCAGGGACTTTAATGACTGTATGACCCTGAAAATATTCCATAGAATCTTCTCACCGAAATATAAGGTATTCTTCTGTATTCAAATCTTCACGGGGGAAACATCTTTGTTTTGTGCTTTCAAAATTAACGTCGAAACATTTGGTACTTGAAACGGTTTTGCTGTGATTCTGCAGTAGTGACATGCAATTTACAAAATGACTGATGCTAGATATTGACATGTTTTTAAGGCAAACTAGTTTAGCGTGGGTTCCACCAAAGAAATATAACATCACCGTTGAACGACAGAGATGGATTTCAAGGAACAAAGATTTTGTTACATGTTTATTTGACAGTAACCTCTTTTTCTTCAGCTCAAAGAAATAAGATACAAATTCACCGTACAATGTACGACGTAAAATATTCAACTAAATACATATTACGTAAAAACTTAATAGTTTGTGCAGTAGCTTTCTGTAAAACCTCATTTCTTATCACTAGTATGGATAGAAAGGAATACCTTAAATTGCAACTATTATATTTATGTATTGTCCATTTTTAAATCAAAATCATTAGATTAACTATTTTATTCACTTTCATTTTGATTTCAACTCCTCCTACAATAATTTTAAAATTTTGTGATAGTTTGAAACTCAGTGTTATTCCAAGCTATTTTCACTATTTTTCAAGATAGCAAATTAAATATACAGTCCCAGTATCGATATTTATATGTATCACACATTTCACATGAATCGCAAAAAGAAGAATTTCTAATTTTCCAATAGAATAATTTGAGACCTTTTGGCACTCTACGTATCATAAACTTGCAATGAAAAGAATGTATATTTGTTTCTTGAGTCGTTTTCTTAGCTACTATCCGCAACATCACATCAACATCAGTGACATTGGACCTTAGTTGGTGACCACTACCTATTTGACTTACAGATTGTTATGTGGCGGGTGCTACATGTGGGATAGGATGCGCCTACTATTTTCGAAACACCTGATATCACTTCCTGGCCTTTTGGCCAGAGGTCGATATATCTTTCTTTCATGAATTTGACTTTGTTGTGCCGAACGGTGCTTTGTTGTCTGTTCTTTGCTGTTTTGTGTCTATATGTTTATAACTAGTGTATTACGAATCTTGACCTTGTGTTATGGATTACGGATGGGTATGATTGCGATTATTATACAATAACATTCCATTTCCAAAACTGAAACGGCACTTTTTTGGTCAGAACGTTTCCATCAAAGTGTCACAAATAATTTTTGTTTTCATACTGTGTACATTTTCCTGAAAAAACATTAATATGAAAAATATTTAAATGATCAACATCATCCAAAATACCATGAAAGTCTTCCAAAGTAAACATATTTGATGGTTAAACGTTTGTTGACGTCTTACTTTAAACCACAGACGAATAGTATAGACAGAATGGAAACGCGGCATGCCTTTTTTTCCATGGTCGTCTAGGTAGACTATTGGCTCTTCATATTAAAATTAGCTTCAAAGGTGTTAAACTTTTTAGAGGCTTTGTTTGTAGTTGATAATTACACGACATTGTGCGAAAAATACGACGAGATGACATCGTACTGCCGGTCGCGTAGCAACCATATTTACTTTGTGAGCTCTCAGGCCAGAAACACTGCTTCACGCCAATCAAAACATAACACGCCAGCAGTTTCATAAACATGTCCTTCCTTGCCGCACGTGTAAAAGATGGTATGACCGACCGTAAACCATTGATTAAAACCAGACAGTATCGATAAAAGACTTTCAAATTTTGTTCAAACTCATTCATTATATATTCATAAAAATATGAAAGGAATTTTTAAAACGGTAAAACTCACTTTCCTGAAGCTCAAAACACTCCCGTTTTCGCCAGCACGTCAATTCCGCTCAGCACCACACGACAACAACAACACAAACTTTGCCGAACATACTTTCGCTTAACAATTGGCGAAAATCCGAAAATTACCGAAGGATGCATGGTCGGCACTCTTCGGAAAAGAGAGGCGAGAGCAACCTGAGGCGAGGCGAACATGGATTGGTTACGTAACCGCTAAACAATACCCGTTGCGAATCTGTCTATGTTTGTCTGTGTTTAAACCATACTTACAGGCAATGAACATAGATCTCGGAAAGCTTGTTTGGGATATTGGGTAAATGTAAGATCTAAACATTCCACAATCTTTTTCTTTCTGTAAATAAAATGATGAAATGTTTTTCCATCTAGCCCAGCTATAACAGAACAATTTTCTATACCATGAAAACTTATACGATACCGTAAGCTCTGTAGAACTTGGCGTATATAATCCTATTTTACTAATAAGAGACATTAGGACATCCTGTTTATCTTATATTTTGTTTATCTTATATTTTGTACGATATAGAAAATCATAAATAAATTTTATGAACATATTTTGGTACACTTAACACCTTTACCAAATACAAGAGATTAAATGGACCTAAATTTTCAAAAAGTAAACTTGTATAATACTTTAAATAGTTTTAGAATATTTGAACGAAAACTAAATAAAGTGAATAGTTCTTGAAAATAATTCAAATAAACTGAAAATTTTTCCGAAATCTATATATATACACCAACACCAGATTTATTTTATCTTTATATATATATATATATATATATATATATATATATTATATATATATATATATATATATATATTTCAATAGCTTTTAAACATTCTCAATTTTAACTCCTTTACCAAATACAAGAGATTAAATAAACCTAAATTTTCAAAAAGTAAACTTGTATAATACTTTAAATAGTTTTAGGATATTTGAACGAAAACTAAATAAAGTCAATACTTCTTGAGTAAAATTCAAATTAACTGAAATTCTGTTCGATATCTAAATAAATACACACACCAGCTTTATTTATCTTAATGTATAATCATATATATATATATATATATATATATATATATATATATATATATATATAATATATATATATATATATATATATATATATATATATATATATATTCTTTCCCATTTTTCATTTTTCATTCAAAGGTCAGGATACTTGGGGCTTTCGCTCCATCTCATCATTGTTTTGGTGATTATTTATCTCCCACAAATAGAGCAAAATGACCAGAAGTGGTTTAGTTTAAATGCAGGATATATATATATATATATATATATATATATATATATATATATATATATATATATATATATATATATATATATATATATATATATATATATATATATATATATATATTATATATATATATATATATATATATATATATATATATATATTAAAGCTTTTATAAAATTCTCCTCTGATAGTAATTTATCAAAATTTATATATATATATATATATATATATATATATATATATATATATATAATATATATATATATATATATTTTAAAGCTTTTAAAACATTCTCCTCTGATAGTACTTTGTCACAATGTTTCCCCGTCATTACTTAGATGTTGAATAGTGATATCGCTTTAAAATGCGTTTGCTGCTGTAAAGATTTTTTAGAAAAGCTTGTCAAATCAATTCGTGACATACTACCAATGCTGTTTCTGTTATGCATTTTTTCTTTCTCTTGCTCTTTTCCAAACCATAAAATATATCTAACTTTTTCCTCAATGCTCGATCCATTTAGCTCTTGAGCGAATTTGTTTTCCTCTAATTTCCATATGCATATAAAAGGTCACGTCTTCGTTTAAGGTCATTATACTCATAACAATGACAAATAAATGGTTTGGCACTTAAAACTTTATCCATTTTTCGCAATTTTTCACGCATCATATTTACTTCAGCTCTGTGGGTGTTTGCTTTTGTTACACAACGTTTAGCAGTAAATATTTTTATGCCTTCTCAATCAAATGCCATTTCATCTGATATTACTTAATATATTCGTATCTTTCAATGAGTTGATTTATTAAACTAATTAAAGTACACGGTATTATCAAAAAGCTGTTATTAGATTTTCAGTATCTTTTTCCGTCTTAGTTTTATAAATATTTAACTTTAAAACGGCCGCTGATTGGTCAGATTTTACGGCAAGAATTAGTTCTGTATAAAAAACATGCTTAAGAAGGGATAGGCTAACCAAGTGATAGTCACGTCTGCATTGAATAAAAGGCAAACATCCACACCATGTGATTTGCCTTTCGTTTGGGTGTAACGTCCTTCAAATATCAACTAAATGGTAATGGTTTATGAAATTTATAACGCATTTTCTAGCTTTTCGATTTTCACCCTGTGGTAATATTACATTAATATATTATACCCTAATCCTTATCCAAATTAAGATTTAATTCAATACTGAAGTCTCCTGATAGAATCGTATCATCGTAACAAATTTTATTTTTCTTTACGAAGTTTTTTGTTTAAATATTTACCAGCCAAAATTTATCATCTTCAGCTGCGCCCACAATACGACCTTCACTATCACAATATTTTCCATTTAAACTAATTCACTTTCTTTTGAAAACGAAATCGCTTCTCTCCGACTATGGTATGATCCATGAATCGAAACAATCCTGTTCCCCCACTCTTTTCCCTTAGCTTTTCATCTTTAGCTGAAATGTAACCTTCTTGTAAAATATTATTTACGTTTGGCAACATTTTACAAGTGGTATAGCCACAAACTGAATACTTCAAAATCGCCGTACACAATACACAGACGACTTGTAATTACGGGAGTAACTAAGTAATAACGTTAAAATACAACAAATTTCCACTCCCTGCCAATCACTTTCACAATTTTCGACTGCTTAGTTTTTTGCTGGGTTAGCTGATCCAATTGTTGGAACGGAGCGAGCGTAAGAGAACGAAGTTATAGGTAGTGCTTCACATGCTGAAGGTGCTTGGTTCGAGTCCCGGCAGCAGTATTGGTTGTTGTATAAGAAAACACTGTAACTAATAAATAACACTTTCTCTCCCTGTAATTAATCAACTATTTCTTCAGCATAGGTATCAGGATGGCGAAAAAAGATTTGGATAAATTTAGAGTAAGTGGGAGTTGAAAGAATATAGTGGAAATTGGGACCCTTCGTTTCAATGATTTCCCCTTGTCTCCAAGCCCCTATCCTAACTCTTGCCCCAAAATAATTTGTCGCCCCTTTCTGTTATAACATAACCTTTGACCTCATTTCCATAAGAACACAGATCTTTGATGTCAACAGTTTATGGCTATATCGTTTGTAAAATAGTGCCTTACTTTTCGTTAACTAGTTAATACTGTCGACCTTTTTGCCTCTTACTTTTGTCGTAGCAATATTTAAAATACTTATTTAAGAAGTGAGCTAAATAGAAAAAAAAAATTTTACATGTAAAGATTGAAAATATCACAACAAAATTCAGCTTTCCACATTGATACACTTTTCTAAGTTACTAAAAGAAGAACTAGTCGTTTATGTGGACATGGTTTTCGTCATCTTTTTGTAAGCAGATTGAGGCGGTGATGGCGATTCTAAAGTGTTTTTGAAAACTTCATGCATTTTCTAAAAAAATACACTAAATATTTCTATACACATGTCTTATTCTCTTTAACTTCACTTTCTGTCTCCGGAGATCTGCGTAGAGTTGATCCTATTGACTCAAATTCACTGTTTCTGTCGCCAGTCATCATCACAGCAGAAGAAAATAATTGTGTACTGAAATGCTGCGAAAATGGAACAAAACTTGCCAGTATGAAAAGCAAGGTGTTGCCACTATGGTGAGCATTTGCGCATGCTCCCCAAGAAACGAATATGTCATTATTCCGGACATTCACTATTAGAATTATTATATTTGTATACTTGTGATCAGACTATTGATAATTGACATATAGTCTTATTCGGATTAATTGCTTTTCCGATATAAGCGACTAAATTAACAAATACGAGAAACAGTTAAGCGTTATTCCTTGACCTGCAAGGTAAAGCACAAATTAAGACCGAGGTATCTTGACAATCAAAGCTTAGAGACAGATGTAGTATACATTGAACACACGGAGCGCAGAGCCATCCATGGAAACACTTGCTGCACATTTCGAGGCTCATCTGACTTCTTTTATTATTTTGTTGCTAAGAAGCTGCTGCCCATTACAGGCGTTCATAAATTGTTATGCGGCTAAGTGTCCTATTTCGCTTCAGTGATACTTGGTCGTGTGTTGGTCAATATGTCGGTCCCATTCGAAGACGGAGTGGACAGTGAAATGAGACTCTTCTTGAATCGCCAGAAAATACATGGTGATTTGTCGGGAGCGCGACAAAGTCCACAGCGGGTAACAGTATCCTTGATGTCATTCTGGAAAAAAATTAAAGTTTAAATGAGAATTTGGTTACGCAGAGAGAGAGAGAGAGAGAGAGAGAGAGAGAGAGAGAGAGAGAGAGAGAGGGGAGAATAGGGGAGGGAGAGTGTGGGTGTCTGTATGTGTATACTTATTTGTTTGTTTTTGTGCGAACTGAAACAAGCATAGGGACACCGTGCATTATATGAAAACTAACTAAAGTTACAAACTGAGAGAAAAAAAAGTGAATATAACAAACAGTCATCCGATAATTTAGCAGCAACAAGTCAAGGCGATCGCGTGTATTTTTCGACGGATGAATCAGAAATATAACTTCCCGTTGTTTTTTTACATTATCAAAATAGTCACGCCTAACAGCCACGAGTAAGTGTTTTGTGTAATAATATACATGAAGAAAACGTATTCGTCTTTGTGTATTTCCACTTGACATAATAGAAATAATACCTCTAGGTAGATTCACGACGCATTTCTTAATATTAAAAAGTAGTACAATGCACTGCCCTACTCAATATAGCACAAATTTGATTTTGCACCTTGTTAATACTCATAGCATTCAACAAGTAACCTTGTGAAATTATCCATTGATGTTAATAAATGTCTAACTAGATACTTGGTCTCAAAAGCCTTGTCTCGAAATGAAGGAACTAAATATTATTCTTTGACTCGTTTCGGCATACGTTTACTTTATTTAGTATCAATCGCTTCCTTTGTAATATGTTCTGTACACGATTCTTCTCTTAGCCTGTACTTGCGATATTATGTATGTTATGCAGATACTGCACTGTCTGGCGTGTACATGAGTGAGTGGACAATGCCATACTCGTCGGAAGACATTGAGTCTGGTCCCCTGCCCCATTTCTACCGCTGGCTGCGCTGATAACGAAGGAACCCTATCTTCGTTAGCAACGCAGCCTGCAGTAAAAATGGATCAGGGAACCAGACTAGGAGATAGTCCCTGCCAATCACGTGATGAAAGGGTCAAGCTTGGCATTTTCCCCCCATGGTTTAAAATACATTAAGTTGATGAAGCCCTAAACTGCAACATCTGCCACTATTTTCGTCCGTTTCGTAAAAACGTAGCGCATGTTATGAACGGCGAAAATGGTTTTTCCGAAATAAGCGACCCAAGTTGGCAAATATGCAAAAATCAGCGTTGTGTACTGCCCCTTAAAGGCATGAGGCATGCAACAAATGGATCTTTACTCAGTCGTGTCTTCCATAGTTATAACTGTATACTTTACGCATTCTATGTTGGTAGATTTGAAATAGTCCAGAAGCAGTTACGTCTGTAGTGAGTACACGCAGTCTCAGAAGACTCCTCTGAGAAACTGGTGCCCACACAAGGCTCAAGAACAAATATGAGGAGAATTTTACAAGGAAATATGAATAGTTTGAACATATACAACCGACAGGACTCGTTAAGACCTTGGCATTTTCAGGTACTCGGAAAATATACAAGTGTCCATCATGTGTCATCAACGTCCGACGTTAGCCAATACGTAAGCCACTACAACATGATGCTATGATGAAATAACCAAAAATGTACGTACCCTAAACCTGTCGTTAAAGAACGTGTAGATGATGGGATTCATAAAACTGTTCGACATAGCAAGCAATAGGACACAGGCATTGACTTTCCTAAGCGTATACTGCCCATTTTCATCACCAAAAATGTGCGGCGAGAACGTCACAGTAACGTTGAACACTCGAAGAGGCAGCCAGCAAACAGTGAACATTATAACTACTACGATCAGCATCTTGATAATCTGTTGGTCGATTGAATAGAAATTACTACTCCTTAATATTTACGAATTATGCAGTTCGGATCGAGGCTGTTTCAACTTCTACTTCTCTATGAATGCTCGAAGCATCACGTCAATATATTTCCTGTCGCTAAATGAGTGAAATATATCTTAATAGTGCCAACCCCATAAGACTTGAAACGATCGCCCGAACAAAGCATTAGCCCTCTATCAATTTTTCTACATATCCCCGTTCTGCTATATCAATAAGTCATACCATGAAAAAATATGTAAAAGATAAGCTTATCTGTCATTTTTATGTTTAAACAGACACAATATGTGAAAGATAACGATGGGTGGGTGGGTGTTAGGGTGGGTAGGTAGGAAGGTAGGTACGTAGGCAGGCAGGCTAGCAGATAGGTAGTTAGTTAGGTAAGTAGGTATGGTGTGTATGTGTGTGTGCGTGCGTGCGTGCGTGCGTGCGTGCATGTATGTATGTATGTATGTATGTATGTATGTATGTATGTATGTATGTATGTATGTATGTATGTATGTATGTATGTATGTATGTATGTATGTATGTATGTATGTATGTATGTATGTATGTATGTATGTATGTATGTATGTATGTATGTATGTATGTATGTATGTATGTATGTATGTATGTATGTATGTATGTATGTATGTATGTATGTATGTATGTATGTAGGTTGGGCAGCAATTGAAAGTTGCTATAAATGTAATATTTACAAAGTAAGAAAAATATTTGTGATTTTATACCTTCTTCTTGTCATTCGAATACATTTTGTCCATTTGTCTGTCTTGATTACTATGGAGTTTCCTTCCCCATAACTTTCTACCAATCCTGAAGTATGCAAAGAACAGAGCTGACAACGGCAAGCAGTACGATATTAAGGGCATAGATATATCAACTGCAGTTTTAGCGGCAGTAGACGGCCACCATTCGGCGCATATGTAGATCACATCCTCTCCGTATATGAACGGTTTTGCTTTAGTAAAAGCGGTTGGTACAGATGCCCACGGTACTGAAGCCAACCATATTGATGCTATCAGAAGTTTCACTCTGTTTTTGGTCACTCTTGCCTTCAGGGGCCACATTATGGCCATGTATCGATCGATGCCAATGACGGCCAATGTGTACACAGTCACAAAAATAGACACCTGGGGGTTAGAAAATGGAAAACGCATGAATGTGGATCAAGTGCCATTGAACAAAGTTGGCTAATTACAAACTATAATAACTGGTGACCTGTCCATCGTTACCAACAGCAAACTCCGGCAACTCTTTCAATATGGCCCAAAATATCGGGAGCCACAAAATATTAATTGGAAATTAATTTCAAAATTATCATGGATGCCGCCGAAAAATATGCGAGACGGTGGGCTGCAGTTGAGGAAGTTGATGTGGAATGCCTCTCTGACTGGCTGAGCAAAGTCAGAGACAAATTAAAATCACGTATTTCACATCTCCGTTCTCCCACTAAAGGAGTAAATTCTTCCTCAGTATTAGATGACCCGTCTGTCAAAGCATGCCTTGATGCTTTACACAACGAATATGTTGTAGTTCCTGCAGACAAAGCTTCAAACAACATTATCTTTGTCTGTAGGAATTATTATATCCGGTGAATAATAGGTGAATTAAATCTTCATTCAGATAAGAGTAATACAACCTATACTCTTTCTTCCCTTTCTGATGAAGATGTTTTTTCAAACCATTCATCTATGCTCAGTGAATTTGGCATTCATTTGAAAGAGATGGACAAAACACTGCCTATGTGTATTGGATACCTAAACTGCACAAGAACCCTTACAAACATCGGTTTATTGCAGGATCAAGCAAATGCACTACTAATATCTGTCACAATTATTGACTATAATTTTAACAACCATCAAAAATGGTCTTTTCGATATTGTGACAAAGTGTATGAAACAATCCGTGACAAATGGCGGCCAATCTGTTTACCGCAACGAAATTTCAAAAAGGAATTCGAAAATAGATTTTTTGTTGATTTTCATGCTAGGCTAAATCTGTCGCATATTGAAACATACCCTAATTCTTTTTTCTATTTTCAATATCAATTTACCGTTTCGAAATAAGCATTATGGTGCTACTGCGTGGCAGAAAGCGGCCAATCGCCCTGTCCAGTTTATTATCAGGCTGGCGTAAATTGAAAATAGGAAATGCAGCCTATTTCCTATTTTCAATTTGGTGCAGACATGCGCAATGACATTTAGTGGCGCCAACCCAGACAGCAGAGGGAGTCCGACGTAATTAAATAATGATTACATTGTAACAAAAATGTATCCCGCGAATTGAGCAGACTTTGACTTTTAGATACACTGACCCTTGTGGTATGTGATGGCGTAATTAGCTCGAAACGAGAGAAGGCAGATCCCCTATTCTAATTTGAATGACCGTCTAGGGCACGCCATCTGTTCCTCTCAATGGACCGCCAAAATAAATTTCGTACAGGCATTGCAAGCACGAAAAGTAATAATTACGCTACACAATAAAAAATGGACCCCAAAATCGGACATTCTTGAAACGAACTGAGACCGTCGATAGTCGTTTGCGCCATTTCGTACCCCTTTTTTCTCTATTTCACGGACAAGTGATAGGGAATAAAAAACAGTGACTCCCCTCCCCGTGATTTTAGACCACGCATGGATAAGCTTACCCATTCTCCCGACAGTGACACCACCGGGGGCATTCCTGACTCGCGCCTTCGGCGCTACGCTTGCGGCCCCAGTCCCGGGCCCCACCCAGACCCCGTATGTGCGAGAGACAACAATAATAGAAAAGGAAAGGCATAATGGGCTGTCGATAGTATAAGTTTTGTTTGCCCCGTCCCAACCAGGCCCTGACAACAGGTGGGCGCTTTGACAAACTGTATCAAGAACCCGACCAAGAAGAAAACATCTCTCCCAGGCATTTGTTTGGTTTGAAAGATTTATTGACTCGTACATAGCAGACCATTTTGGCATACGCGTTGGATGTCTTGGCGCTCACAGGAAAAGCTGGGTAGCTATGCTTGTTACGCAAAATCTCAAAACACTCCTTACTTGGATCTGGGGTTCTCAAGAAAAAAGACGACCTTACAATAGTGCGAAATATAGGAGAAATATGAACCAGAAAAAAGTACCTAATTAATTAAGAGTCAGTGAAATAATTGCAGATACAGTTACAACCATGTCAATGACCAATAACATTGTCTTGACACATCAGTGTAATCTTTGTTGTTGTCTGACAGCTGACCACCACTATTACAGTCTAGGGCAACAAGACACCTTACGGAAAATAGTGTTCATGATGATGCCCTTATTAAAATAGTCACATTTTCACCTTAGCGCTGAAATGGTTGTACGTGTAAGAACATTGTATACCAGATTTCAAAGTGTTATTCTAACCCTTTCATCGATAAACCTTTGCAAAAAGTACGTGTTTTCACGGGCCTAGATGGTGAACAAAAAACTCCCGCTTTTCCATTGATCATTTTGAGAATACGCGTGGGTATCCAAATTTCCACTAAAGAACCATAATCAGGTGACGAGCAAATCTGGCACCAAATACGAATCCACTTCCGGGCTGATGATATCGATAAATGTAATTTACAGTCACAGTCCGTGCTACAGTGTAACAATTACCGTGCGACGCAGCAATGCACCGTCTCTGACGTCTGCGTGAGCGACGCAGCATGCCACTGCGCATGTCTGCACCAAATTGGAAATAGGAAATAGCCTGCATTTTCTATTTTCAATTTACGTCGGGCTGGTGAGTGAACAAGGCTTCGCGTTGGCCGCAATCTGCTAGCCGGAATTACCATTATGCTTATTTCGAAATCATACGCTTATATTAGAAATAGAAAATAGAAATATGAGTATATTTCAATATTCATAAGATTTTAGCGTACAAGAAAAATCAACAAAAAATCTATTTTCAAATTCTTTATTAAAATTTCGTTGCGGTGAACAGATTGGCCGCGTTTTGTCACGGATTTGAAACAAGTGGGTTGAATCAAATGTGGATATTAAAAAATTCGAAGTAATTGTTGCTTGATTTAAGAGTCAAGAAAAACAAGTACAGGTCAATAAAAACATTTGACTTTTCCACACTATACACCACAATTCCCCACGATAAACTTAAAACAAGGCTATCATCTCTTGTTAAACAAGCTTTCCTGCATAAAAATGACAGTAGAAGGTACCAATACGTTATCATCAAACATAGGTCAGGTTGTTTTAGTAACAACATGGATGCCCAGCACAAATACACAGATGAAGAAATTATTAACATGCTTAATTTCTTAATCGACAACATATTTGTTAAGTTTGGTGGTATGACCTTTCAACAATCTATCGGCATACCAATGGGTACAAATTGTGCACCACTTCTTGCTGACTTATTTCTCTATTCATATGAAGCACAGTTCCTACAATCTCTCTACAAAGCAGGGTCTAAAAAACTTGCAAGGCGTTTTAACAACACGCACAGATATATCGATGATCTGATTAGTCTAGACAATCCAGACATATCAAATTACTTACATCATATATACCCTGATGAATTGGAAATCAAAGAAACAACTGAGAGTAGGATATCGGCTTCATATATTGATCTGTTCCTGCAAGTGGGTACTAATGGGCTACACACCAAGCTGTATGACAAAAGGGATGATTTTGATTTGAAATCATAAATTATCCCCACTTATCAAGTAATATTCCATCTGTACCTGCTTATGGTGTGTATGTGTCTCAACTTCTCAGATATTGTAGGGCTTGTGATTCCTACGCGGATTTTCAAATGAGACACAGCTTATTAGTATCAAAACTAGTGAGACAGGGATATACATCCAAAAGACTCGTGAGGACTTTCAAAAAGTTCTACGGTCGATATAATGACATTGTGGCCAAATATGACACCTCGGTCACTCAAATGATTAGCGACAGCATTCCCGGCTTTGACTTATAACAGTGATTCATATACTGTATCACTTCATACAATATTTAGACAATTTTGGGACCAATCCTGACGGGTGTAGCATGCTAGCAGGGTACGCTTACCCATTCCAGACACCTGGTACCACCACTCACTATCAGTGGTTCAGGATGGTCCTACTTAAATTTGTAAATCTCAAATGTCCCATGGACCTGGTAATATATTACCTTGAATAAAAATGATTGTTGGACAGTTGAATGACAAACTTCTTATTCAAACCATACAGTACATCACGTGCATGGATTGCATTTCTTATATTTTTTACATGTTGATTTGACTTCAGTAGCTACTTTTACTACAGATAAAAAAATCACGTACATATTACAATGTACTAAACGGTACATTTAACATTTCACATCACTTTGAACCTTTTTTGTATGTTCTTGATCTTTCCATAAAAATGAACTTTTATGGCATATTGTGGATGGAATGGAGTACTTTAAATTTCAAATATTTTATTTATGTATTGTCCATTTTCGATTCAAAATAATTAAATTTACTAATTTACCTATTTACATATTCATTTTGAGTTCGAAGATATTTCTTCTGTTTATAAAGACATGGTATGATCGCCAAAGATGACATAATCTTCGATTTCCGTTGAAGGCTATTATTAATTTGATTTTTTGAACTTACAGCAATGATTCTAAATTATTGTTTCCTTATTGGTTAGAGTTCTCTGTGATCTAGGCCATCGGCTACTCTAAATATTACCCTGCATTCTACACTGGCTTAATAGCTTAGATGGATATTGATTGAACTGCAAATTCTTCGTAAAAGATCTCATTGATTCGATATATTCTTGACACTTCAACAGTAATAATATGATTAAATACCGATACTTCTTGACATGCACATTATTGTATGCCTTGAAGCGAAAGCGACTGAAAATTTCTCATTTATTTTAATGCTCAGACTATAAAATTTAAGTGACAACGTTTCAAAATGATAATCTAAAATAATTTGAACCAGCATAGGGATTGATGATCGCTGTTTGTTATTGCAGGGTAAGTCTACATAACCGTTGAACACTCTACAAGACCAGTAGTGTCATCTACATTGCCAAAGGTTCAACAGTACGTTTAGCACTTACATATGCCTCACTCACAACGCCTTCAAGACTCACTTTAGCAATCATATGCAATATTTCCATAACAAGACACATGAACAAGACACATGAAAATATTGTTATGTAGGTCATTTTCCCCGTCACTCAAGAGCTGAGTTAAATTAGTCTAGAACATTCTCAAGGTCACTGTCCTTTACGATCTCACAACCTTGAATTCAATTAGTCATGTTTGGAATGTTCTTGGAATTTACTTAATTGTGTAAGGGAGATAATTTTAGAGCAGTAATTATCATATCAATAGAAGTTCCAGATTGTTCTTATATGCTCTTATATATAACAACATGAGTATAAATAGGGAACCGGCACAGTTTGCAGTCAGACATTTGGGATCATGTCTCGTGTGTGTTTCCTTAAGATTTTGGAAACACCAGCATTATTAATTTCAAGACTTTCCAAGACCTTCACTGCCACGCTGGATTTTTACTGTGAACTTTCTGCAACCTCAAGCCTGCAAGCAAGCCAAAGGACTACATCGGTCTGCTTCAGTGTCCGACTTTTGGAGCTTTGCCCTGCCAGCTGAGAAAAGTAGCCTGTACACTTTACACTTCTACAGTTTGTATTCCATCCCTTGACATAGCAATTAGCTTTAATTTTTTTGTAATAAATTTCGTTTAACGTGAAAATTGCTGAGTTCACCTTTTGTTCGTTTTCTCACACGTAACAATATTTTTGAAATTATTGAAGTTCATTTGGTTTTTTAAGAACAATGAGCGACCTGATGTGACATTGTCGGTTATTGCTAGAGCATCGAGAAACTCTAAAATAAACTAACATAACAAACTTGACCTGTCCGAAAAGCTAAAAAATAATCAAAGCTGACACACCTTTGCTGTTTAATGAACATTCTCAGCCAACCTCAAACTGTTGCTATCAATACAGTTATTATTATTCAAAATTTCGATGCAGCCAAACACCATAGGATAATGGTACGGTACGTTCGAATCATATTAAATGGGACAATGGAGAAATGAAAAGTTAGTCAGTCTGAAATTTGTCTGTCTGAAGAACACTAGATGTATGAAATTAAGTAACATATATTAATTCGTACTTAAAGTTATCCATATTATATCGCTCCATTGATATTTGTGATTAACAGACTTGAGGAATAGATGTCACGTTTATTTCGCCTTTAAATGCAATTGCGCCTTACAACTAGTCGTGTGGATAATGCGCCTTTAATTGAGGCTTACAAGTTAGCAAGCGGGCCATTTTCATTAACGTGCCAGTAATAGCAAATGGAAAATCATGTGCTCGCCATTGATGATGACATCATAACGACAACAAAACCATTCGTAAATGCACCCTCTGGACATGGCGATCATGATTATATGATCGTATGAATGTAAATTCGGCATTCTAGTGTTGTTATGTAGGTCATTTCCCCCACACTCATCATGACCTGAGTTCAATTAGTCTAGAACATTCTCAAGGTCACTGCCCTTGATGACCTCACAACCTTGAATTCAATTAGTCATGTTTGGAATGTTCTGGAAAGTTGATTAGTTGTGTAAGGGAGATAATTTTAGAACAGTAATTAGCATGTCAATAAAAGTTCTAGATTGTTCTTATATGCCTTTATAAAAGGGACGTGCACAGCTTCCAGTCAGACTTTTGGGATCGTGTCTCTTGTGTGTTACTAAACTCCAGCAGTAGTCATTCTCAAGACTTTTCAAGACCTTCACTGTCAACGCTGGATTTATACTGTGGACTTTGTGCAGCTTCAAGCCTGCAAGCCAAAGGACTGTTCATTCATCCGACTGACTGTTACAACTCTGAGACTGGAGCTTTGCCGTCCCAGCTGAGATAAGTAGTCTGTACACTTTTAAAGCTTGTACTCTGTCCCTGACTTAGCAATTAGTTTCGTTTTCGTAATAAATTTTGTTTAAAACGGAAACTGCTGAGTTCACCCTTTTGTTCGTTTTCTCTGCACGTAACAAATTGGGGGCTCGTCCGGGAGACGAATATTTTGAGCCGTTTGAAACATTTTGACAGCCTTTTCAAAACTACTGTATACTGTGAACTCAGCGAAATTCAATCATGGCGGAATTCAAGCCAGACGAATTTATGGATGACCTTGATCAGGACACATTTAATTCCCTCAGAAAAGACAACCTCATAGCACTGGCAAATTTCCTTAAAGTAGATGTCAAAAGATCTATGCGCAAGCGAGAAATTCAGTTCAAGATTGCAAAACATTTAGTTAATTCTGGCCATTTTGAGGAGTCTGCCTTAAAAGATTATGAGCCTGAGTCTTCCTTCGAACTCAAAAAATTAGAATTAGAAATACAGGCAGATTTGGAGCTTAAGAAATTGGAATTAGAAAAGGAAAAATTGCAAATGGAAGAAAGGGAAAGGCAGGAAAAATTACAAATGAAAGACAAAGAATTACAAATGAAAGACAAAGAATTACAAATGGAAGAAAGACAGAGAGAAAAGGAGAGAGAATTGGAAGAACATCGACTACAGTTAGAAATGAGACGTTTAGAGCTTGGACAATCAGGAAAATTCTTCCCTTCAGACAAGTTTGACATCACTAAGCATTTCAGGTTAGTTCCCCCTTTCCAAGAAAAGGATGTTGATAAATATTTCCTTCATTTTGAGAAAATTGCTCAGAGTCTGAACTGGCCTAAGGAGTCCTGGTCTATGCTTTTGCAGAGTGCTTTGGTGGGTAAAGCCAGAGAAATTTACATTCAGTTGTCAGTAGAGCAGGCTTCAAATTATGATTCTGTGAAGGAATTAATTCTCAAGGGCTATGAGTTGGTGCCTGAAGCTTACCGTCAGAAATTTAGGGATTGTGAGAAGGTGAAGGATCAAACTTATGTTGAATTTGCTCGAACAAAAGAACAACTGTTTGATCGTTGGTGTTCTTCTGAAAAGGTCAGTCAGAATTATGACAAATTACGACAGCTTGTTTTGATTGAAGAATTTAAGAGGTGCATTCGGAGTGACATCAAGACGTTTATCAATGAACAAAAGGCAGATACATTGGAGGTTGCTGCACGTTTGGCCGATGATTATTCATTGACCCACAAATCTTCATTTCTCAGCAAACCATCCCAGTCCTTTTCATACAGAAACAATGCAGGTAAATTTAACTCCTCCTTTTCATCCAAGAATTTCTCAAAGGACAGTAGAAAATCAAATGACAACGGTTCACAAAATTCAAGTAACACTCCCACATCATCAGATCCCAAGTCTCAATCTCCTTCTGACAAACAGTTCGGTACACTTTCTTGTAATTATTGTAAGAAAGACGGCCATTTAATGTCAGATTGTTTCAAATTGAAAAGAAAACGTGAAGGTCAAAGTAGTCAAAGTGGATCTAAGCCCACCGGCTTTATTTCTTCATCAACTCAATTAGAGTCTAATAATGTGTGCAACACATTTTCTGAGGTTAAACCCCTCTCATCCCCAATTAATGAGGTCAAGGTCAATTCTTCTCAAGATAGCATTATGGGTATTTTCGAGCCATTTATTCATAATGGTTTTATATCACTTTCTAGTGATTTCTCTTCCGCTACCCCTGTCAAAATTTTAAGAGATACCGGGGCTTCCCAGTCTCTTTTGTTGGCAGATACCCTGCCGTTTTCTGAAAAGTCATTTTCAGGTTCTAAAGTTCTTATTAAGGGGGTAGATTGTAATGACTACATTCCTGTTCCTCTCCATAATGTCTATTTGTCTTCGGACTTTGTTTCTGGACCTGTGGCTTTAGGTATTAGGCCTTTTTTGCCTTTTGAAGGGATTCACCTTCTTCTTGGAAACGACCTTGCTGGGGACAAGGTCATTACTAATCCACTTGTGACTGATAATCCTAGTTTAGATCAAAATCCAGAGCCAATAGAGGAAGACATTCCGGCCTTTTCCCATCATGTGCCATTACTCGAGCCATGTCAAAGAAAACTTCGAGAATCAAAATACTCTCAAAAATAATGTCACAGATGTTGACTTAAATGACACCTTTCTCAGTCAGGTGTTTGACACGGATCATTCCGTTATCCCTCGTGGATTTGAAACTTCCAGTAAAACTTCTGCTGACCAAAGTCAGACATTTTCTAGATCAAATCTCATTGCAGAACAACACAAAGACCCAGATATTTTGTCTTTGTTTGACAGGGTAGATGATGAAGGTAAAACTTCAGATAGCTCTGTTTCCTATTATACAAAATCTGGTATTCTCATGCGTAATGGAGACCTCCAGATGTTTGGTTGATGACGATTGGGCTATAAAACATCAAATTGTGGTGTCGAAGGCTTATCGTGTAAAGCCCATGTGGTTCCAAAGCCCTATCGTGCTGAAATATTGCGCCTGGCCCATGAAACCCCCTGGGCTGGTCACTTAGGAGTCAGGAAAACTTATCATAAAATTCTCAGTCACTTTTATTGGCCTAATCTCAGGCAGGATGTAGCACATTTCTGTAAAACTTGTCACACATGTCAAATGGTAGGAAAGCCAAATCAGACTATTCCAAAGGCCCCTTTACAGCCAATTCCTGCATTTCAAGAACCATTTAGTAGGATACTAATAGACTGTGTTGGGCCCCTACCAAAAACAAGATCAGGAAATGAGTACATGTTGACAATTATGTGTACATCAACTCGGTTCCCAGAAGCCATACCACTGAGAAACATAAAGACAAAGACTATAGTGAGAGCTTTAGTCAAATTTTTCACTTTATTTGGCCTCCCTAAATGTGTCCAGTCCGATCAAGGCTCCAACTTTATGTCTGGAATTTTTCAACAAGTAATGGATCAGCTAGGCATTAAACAGTATAGGTCATCCGCCTATCATCCAGAAAGTCAGGGTGCTCTTGAGCGATTTCATCAAACTTTGAAAAACATGATTAGGACCTACTGTTTTGACACAGAGAAGCAGTGGGATGAAGGAATTCATTTTTTGCTCTTTGCTGTTAGAGAGTCAATTCAAGAGTCTCTTGGTTTTAGCCCATTTGAGCTTGTATTTGGACATACAGTCCGTGGCCCACTCAAGCTCGTTAAAGAGAAATTCCTATCAGACGATGATGATTGTCTGAATATTTTGCAATATGTGTCAGATTTTCGTACGAAACTCTCTAAAGCATGTGAATTAACCAGAGAAAATCTTGAGTCATCTCAGCAGTCAATGAAAACCAAATACGATAAAAACACCTCAAAACGGAAGTTTGAACCAGGTCAAAAAGTTCTTGTTCTACTTCCAATTCCTGGCAAACCACTCCATGCTCGTTACTTTGGGCCATATCTAATTGATAAGAAATTGAGTGATTTAAATTACATCATAATAACACCTGACAGGCGAAAACAAAACAGCTATGTCACATAAATATGCTTAAGCCATATTTGGATAGGGATAATCCTACTATAACTCAGCCTGTCAGTACCGTCAGTTCTGGCCATTATGAAGATAGTGATACTGAAACTGACTTGAGTGAAAATACTCTAAACTCAAAGCTGGGCTCGGTCAAGCTTCAGAACTCAGAAATCCTGGAGAAGCTGGAGTCTACAAAGTTGGCACACCTCCAGCCAGAACAACAACAACAGGTGAAAGAACTGCTCCACGAATATAAACACCTGTTTCAAGATGTTCCAACGAGGACAAACGTCATCTATGACGACGTTGATGTTGGGGACAGTAAGCCTGTAAAACAACATCCATACAGACTGAATCCAACAAAAGCAAAATATCTCCAGGAAGAAGTCAAATACCTGCTGGACAATGACTTTATCGAACTCAATAAAAATAACCGGACTTTGCCATGCATACTTTATGCCAAGTTCAGTGCCATTTCGAGTTTTCCAATACCAAATTGCAAGAGGATAGTCATGGGACAGATCATCCTGTTTGCTATTTTTAACAAATTTAGCAAATTTAACAAGTCCCAGAGAAACTACTCTACAATTGAAAAAGAGTGTTTATCTTTGATATTAGCCTTACAGCATTTTGAAGTTTATGTTACTTCTTCAAATCAGCCAATAGTGGTTTATATTGATCACAACCCTCTTGTTTTTCTGCAGAAATTTAAAGGCAAAAATCAGAGATTGCTAAGATGGAGTTTAATGTTACAGGAGTTTAATCTTGATATTAGACATATCAAAGGCAGAGACAATTTAATTGCAGACTGTCTCTCTCGTATTTAGAACTTATTGTTGTTCACTTTCAAGAAACTTTACTTTAGAGTAAAACAAAATTTGAGTACTTAAATCCTTTTCAAGATTACATTTGTAAAAGAAAGATTTTTCTTTGAAAAATTTCTTTTTTTGAAGAGGGGGTGTGTTATGTAGGTCATTTCCCCCACACTCATCATGACCTGAGTTCAATTAGTCTAGAACATTCTCAAGGTCACTGCCCTTGATGACCTCACAACCTTGAATTCAATTAGTCATGTTTGGAATGTTCTGGAAAGTTGATTAGTTGTGTAAGGGAGATAATTTTAGAACAGTAATTAGCATGTCAATAAAAGTTCTAGATTGTTCTTATATGCCTTTATAAAAGGGACGTGCACAGCTTCCAGTCAGACTTTTGGGATCGTGTCTCTTGTGTGTTACTAAACTCCAGCAGTAGTCATTCTCAAGACTTTTCAAGACCTTCACTGTCAACGCTGGATTTATACTGTGGACTTTGTGCAGCTTCAAGCCTGCAAGCCAAAGGACTGTTCATTCATCCGACTGACTGTTACAACTCTGAGACTGGAGCTTTGCCGTCCCAGCTGAGATAAGTAGTCTGTACACTTTTAAAGCTTGTACTCTGTCCCTGACTTAGCAATTAGTTTCGTTTTCGTAATAAATTTTGTTTAAACGGAAACTGCTGAGTTCACCCTTTTGTTCGTTTTCTCTGCACGTAACAGTGTTCGCAATGCAAAAGATCTTTCACGCTCAATTCAAGCCTAACGTTTCACGAGGTAACGGTTCAGTTAACCTCTAAACGATTGTTTCACTGATATATATATATATATATATATATATATATATCTATATATATATATATATATATATATATATATATTATATATATATATATATATTTTGTAAAACAAACAAAGCACGATATTTCTTCTGATATATATATATATATATATATATATATATATATATATATATATATATATATATATATATATCAGAAGAAATATCGTGCTTTGTTTGTTTTACAAAAAAAAACACCAAACGCGGGCGATGAAAAGTGAAAATGCATGAAACTAATATAATAAAGCAACCAGTGGGGTAATTCAATTATTACACATCGTTACGTAAAAACGGACTGGTGATTAGTGTATGTCGATCTCTATCCCTCAGTAATTTTATTGTATTCAAGTGGTAATTTTCTCCGTCGTCCGGAAAGGTAAAACGAATGCTCAATTGTATGAGAAAATGCATCATTATACAATGCCATAACCATTGTTCCAAATAATTGCGTCAGGAAAACTTGTTCAGCAGAGGAACCGGCAAATTTCAAAATCCTAAATCATCGACATCTTATTGTCATAGAATAGATCTGAGACAGGTAGCTGAAAGTGTCTATTTATTTTATAACACGATTGGAACTAATTAGGGATAATTACATCTTTTGTGATATTTTTCAAATTTCTCAAAAGTGTTAGGTGCTCTATAGCTGAATGTTCCAATATTACATTAAAGGTAACATTCGCAGATTCAATTAACATTGCTTCACCATCGAATTATCCCAACTTACTTCCAGTCGTGTTTAGTGTGTAAAGCAGTGAAAGATGCGTTTACGATATGTGAAATAAAGTTACATACGGCACCAAATAGGGAATTTTACTTACGTGTTGTAGGAATATCATCGTTGGGCACATACCAGCGCTGAATATCCAATGTCCATACATGATAGTAGGAAAGCCGAACGGCATGGAGAATATGGCCATCATCAAATCAGAGACAGCAAGGTTTATCAGAAACCTGTTTAAGACCGTTTTAGATCGACCCAAGAGTAGTACCATGATGACTCCGATGTTTCCTACGATAGACAGTGCGATGATAATACTGAATGCACAAATTAAGGTCGTTCTCCACTCAAAAGAAAGGGCCCAGTCTTCGAATCGGACATTCTCGACATATTCCCCTTGTTGTTGCTCTCCTTGTTCGGTGTAATTTCGCATATAATCTCGCAGGATAGCTTCAAAAGCGATCCAGTCATCTAATGAAAAGTTAAAATAATTTTCACCGGTCATGTCTTACTTTGCAGAGTCACTGGAATCTTCACATTAAAAATATCAATGTCTATTCGGAGTTTTCTGGATCAACACAGGCGTTCAGGGAAACTGTAACTCGACAGTGCGCGTCGTGTCGTCACCCATGTAAGACCTGCAATCAAATCAACATAACATATATCACCGGAAGTTGTGTGATGTAAATGTATCCACGCTTGAGACCGCTCTACAACAGCGAATGACACTTTTCGTTCTTGATTTTCGTTAAAAAGTAGCCACTGCTTCTCAATTCTGTCTCGCATGACTTTATAATATAATCGTAAAGACTTAACGTGACGCCTGTGACTGTGAAGACGATCATCGATGTTAGATCCAATGTATGCAAGATAAATCCATTGTGGTGGCAATCAGAACCCTAAACGCAATCCGTTGATATCATCAATTGGCCCCATCTTGTCGAGATATACTTTTTATGTACATTATTAAATCTCGACTATTTACTCAGAATCAATAATGTCTACTTCGTCCCTTCTATAATATGATGTATCCGTGAAAGGCGGTGCACTACTGAGACAAATATGTGAAATCGTCCCAACAGCAGCAGTGCTCAAGTAGCGAAGTCAATGTTTAGATATACCAACCTTGTCGTGTTAGCCAAAGGAGGTTATTCGTTGACATTATAGACAGTGAACAAGATTGTGTACCTGCGTTTTAATTATAACACGATAAAATAAGGAAGATGTTTCAGCAAGTGGGCTGGAAACATTTTCATCCCTATGGTTCTGGTCGATGTCACTCATGCATGCGTATGCCCACCACTCATCTAATCTCCCCTCCCTCTACGCACAGGAAACATCACAAATCAGTTAAATTTCGATAGTTGAGTATACCGATCTAATGGAGAAGTATGCATCCGCTACAAACCTTCATCTTCGTGAACATGCCATATGCAATATTGATCAAGTTATGACTATAAATTTTAAGTGAATTACATCAATTATCAAAGGGTTAACGTGTCAGCTATACTTTTCGTGTTTTAACTTGTCTTACGACTTTGAAATGGAGCATAACGCCAACATCTAAGTGTGGGCGTAGATAATGTGTTGGCGTCGCGTTGTTCTATTCTTGCCGTCGTTATGGTGCCAGTTTGGGGATGTTTGTGTTTTGTCTTTGCTCGTGACCATACATTTACATTACGGATAACTCCAAAAAACTGGTCCGTGTATCTCTGGATATATCTCTTTCTTTGAATCTCTTCTGGTCCCAAAATATATGATAATTCATTTAATAACAGGAGCAGCAGATATATATATATATATATATATATATATATATATATATATATATATATATATATATATATATATATATATATATATATATATATATATATATATATATATATATATATATATATATATATTTGCTTGTTTGTCCCCACGGACACCGTCCGGGGGGACTTATAGGTTTGGTCATGTCCGTGCGTGCGTGCGTGCGTGCGTCCGTCCGTTCACGCAGATATCTCAGAGATGCCTGGAGCGATTTCATTCAAACTTGGTACAAGGATTACTTTATATGTCATACAGATGCACGTCTATTTGTTTTGTGATACGATCCAATATGGCTGCCAGGCGGCCATTTTATTACGATTTTTTCATGTACAGAGCCATAATTCAGGCATGTTTCAACTGATTTTATTCAAAGTTGGTACAAGGACATCGACCAATGTCATAGCTATGCACGTTGATTTGTTTTGTGATACGATCCAATATGGCCGCCAGGCAGCCATTTTATTACGATTTTTTTCATGTACAGAGCCATTACTCAGGCATGTTTCTACAGATTTTTTTCAAAGTTGGTACAAGGACATTGACCAATGTCATAGCTATGCACATCAATTTGTTTTGTGATACGATCCAATATGGCCGCCGTGCGGCCATTTTGTTACGATTTATCATGTACAGAGCCATAACTCAGGCATATCTCAACCAATTTTATTCAAACTTGGTACAAGGACATCGACCTATGTCATACACATGCACATTGACTTGTTTTGTGATACGATCCAATATGGCCGCCGTGTGGCCATTTTATTACGTTTTTTCATGTCCAGAACCATAACTCAGACATGTATCAAGCAATTTATTCAAAGTTGGTACAAGGAGATTGACCAATGTCATACATATGCATGTTAATTTGTTTTGTGATACGATCCAATATGGCTGCTGTGCGGCCATTTTGTTATGATTTTTTCATGTACAAAGCCATAACTCAGGCATATTTCAACCGATTTTAATCAAAGTTGGTACAAGGACATTGACCTATGTCATACATATGCACATTGATTTGTTTTGTGATTCGATCCAATATGGTCACCATGTGGCCATTTTATTACGATTTTTTCATGTCCTGAACTACAACTCAGACATGTATCAAGCGAATTTATTCAAAAGTATTTTTATCACAGATCTAATGAAGAGGACTCTATCCTCTCTGAGGACCTGTAATCAAAGCACCCATTAACAAGTGGGGACTGTGTCATCAACGATGACTTGTTACAATTAGACTTGATGAAGCACTTAGCCGCACGTTTATAACACAGGATGGATAGGCCGAGCATAATACCTGTCATAAGTTGATGTTTGTGGTACGAATGATCGGGTCTTCGTTTTCTAATTTATGTTAAACTATAGCTTACCGTCATGTACTTGTAAGCCTTGGTTAAGAAATGTTACATCTACCTCGGATAACAGTCACATAAAAGGTAATACATTTCAAAGAACATGAAGCAGAACTCTGTTCATTTCCAGTCGATTCGCATATTTGTCTGTCACATTTGCTAAATAAATCTACAAGCTGCTGAAATTGGTAACATATCTTTATTACAAAACAAAATTTCAAGCAATGTGCTTCTGAAGGGAGAAAGCAGGCCACTCATGGTTTCATAGCTATAGTATCAATAAACACAATCCAGGGTAATCTGCATGATTAAGCCATTCTAATTGCAAAATCTAAGCGTTTTGGCCGAGAAGAGACAGAGAGTAAGAGACATAATGATACGCCCAGAATGATGTGTGGTTTAATGTTCACTGGTACAATGAGAGCCACTTAAATAACTGTTACAGTTTATATTAAGGTGAAACTCGCTAAAGATGTTCAGTGTGCAAAAATTGCAGCAGATTAAAAAAAACACTTTCACGTTTGTGAATATTAACATTATTTTCCAGTATTCTTTGTCTTTGTCTCAGTTTAACAAGTATGACTCCTTAGTGCTCCTTCATGTCAAATGTGACTTTTAACGCGAACCTTTAGTTTCAACAATATGGCAACGTTTAAACAACATACTTAGTCTATCTGCATTGAAGTAAAGAGGAAGCTTAAGGATGTACGATCGGAAAAAGTAAAAGTAATGTCAATTTTTTCAAATGGGGATTTTTGAATACCTATATATGTGAATAGTCCAAAACTGGGAAAAAAACATGGGGTCACCGCGCTTGTTTTTTTACAAAATGACATTAAAATTCACGGTTTTTCACAAAATCACTAAAAATCAATAAAACAGGTCATCATTTTCATATTAATATCATGATTGCATTTTTAACGTTTACACTGTAAAAGAATAAATAAATTATAAACCTAAGCTACTTTGAAGATTTTACTTACATTAAAACTGAGTTAAAAAGTCATGATATTATTTTTTAACCAAAATTGCAACAAATATGCCCCAAATTTTAGGAATGGGAGAGGGTAATTTATTAATTATTGATAGTTTCTACTAATGTCAATTTTCTCAAACTTTGCCAAATAATAGCTCTTTTTGTGAATTTTTCAAAACCACATTTTGTTTAGTAGGTCACCGAGCTCGATTTTTCACAATTTTGCAAAATCTAACTAGGATTTACAGGTTCTGGCGATAAACCATGCTCTCCCGGGTTCGTCGCGCGAGGGCGCTCTTCAAATGCAGCTGACCTGCAGTGGCTACCTGCAGTGGCCCTGTCCAGGCATGGCCCTATAAACTTTAATGAGAGGGAAATGACAGAGCAAAGCAAAGACTTTTAGGTTCTTCTACTTTTTAGAGTCTATATATTAATACAGCATACAAAAAATCGCGTAATATTTATTGCCGTGACGCTTATCGGTGGGGATTAGGTTGACTTCGCTGCAGGCTAAGTAGGCTAAGTTGTCACACACTATTGGGAGCCAGGAGCCGAGGCCGTGAACTTGGCGTTTCTCCAATACACGATGACAATCGTAAGGCAAGCCCGCAACTGACACAAGTGTCAAGATTTTCGGCTAGTTCACTCAAATCGACAATGCAACGGCCATTCTTCCATTCTCCGGTAGGTCTACTAGCGACACTATCATTGGAATTATAACCACGACCTGCTCTTAATAGCGAATCAGACGTCACACTCTGACTTACGCTGTACAGGCTACGGTCATGTTGCATTTTTTTATCTCTTTGCTGAATTCTCGTACCTTCCAGCGTGTTTTGAGGGCACGCTGAACATTTTCTCGACGCGATTTTCCTTTACCATTCATTTTGTACAACGCAAAAACGTTCGGAACGTCACTATGCGCGCGTGGTTACTATGGATACATTTCTGCGCGGAAATCGGCGCAGTACGCTTATATTTTTCCGATCGTACATCCTTAAAGACTGCATGAATAAACTTGAAGGTTTGTCCATACTTTTATCGGCTTGAGGATCGACATGCCTCGTCAATTGTCAGTGTTACTACGTAAATCCATTTCAAAAAGAAACAGCCAATTGGAAAGTACTTTTTGTTGGAAGGAAGATCAACAAAACAACGACGCCAGATGAATGCAAAAATCTTTTGCTGTTAATATGTCCAACGTTACATGGTTTATGGTAATTTTTAGTAAATGTGTGGGTAGCGATGTTTTCTTTTGCACGTAGCTTCTAAAATTACACAGCGTCCCGTCGCTTATAAACAGTAAACTTTGTATCTCTTACACAGGAACTCGAAAAGAAACGCCGAATTTGCCAAAAGATAATTGGCAGATGTGTATGGAAATTGTTGGACATAATCTGGTATGTCATAAATATTTGCAGACCCATGAATTAAACATTAACGCATTAAAACAATAAAAACAGGAAATATAGTGAACATTTATTTCGTAACTTCGGTAGCTTTATTTACATTGTTTGGTATGAAATAAATTAATAACATATGTGACTTTTTACAAAAGTGTTATCAATGTTAAGTGCTGATTCAGATGCTATTTGTCGAAAACTGGATGCTCTGTAGAACCACTGTCTTTCTTGAAATCTAATCGGTTCTATAATTTTATTACTGGTTAATTTTTAGCAAATTCTGAGTAATGATAAATATGACGCAGACATCAGACAAAGCAAGTCTCAGTTGTTGCAACCTGATACATAGGTGGAAATACAGCTGGTACATTGATTTATTAATGCTTTTCTTTTCAAAGTAGTGTATTTTTGGGATCCTAGGACTATGCTGGCGGTCTAGCACTTTGGCATAATTCACCAAGTATATGATGTGATAAGTTTTAATTGAAATGTACTTCGAAAGTGACCATGAAAGCACAGCATCATGCAATTATTTTCAATGTTTCAAATCCTTATACCCCTAGGCAAAGCAAATTTAACCTCAGTGACTTTAAGCACACAGCGTAACTCACTATTTATATCAGATATTGTTGAGGATAAACATTAACCTTCGGCCGCGTCGTATATTTCTAAAGAGACAAAAATACGGGCCAGCGTAGATTTCAAGTCGAATGCATACTTGAGATATTTTTGTCTACCGTGCCTGATTGCGCCAAATTAGCTCACTGAATTACATTTTCGAGGATTTTCACGTCTGCTTTAAGTTATGTTTGCACAATAAGACTATAACGAAGAAGCGGAACTATTACATTTCGGTTTCAAAAGGTATTTCGTGTACGTACCCACTCAAAATTTGTTATGTCATCTAAAGTGCAGAGCAAATGATACGAAAAAAAGATGAACAATATCTAGTCGCATACGTCATCTGCTTTGACTTAGGTTATTCCTCATCTCATGTATTGTAAATGAAGTTCGATTTTAAGTTCGATTTCGATTTAATTCGAACTCACAACGTACGGCACCCACTCTGCTAGCGAATACATCACAGTCAAAACCGCTTTTCAAAATCCTTACACTTAAAAGAAGTGGTTCGAGCTAAGTTGTTACAGTTTTTCTGACTGCCACCCGTCCACTCGATGTATAGTTTATGAAGTACTCAAACTCATATACTCGCCATCATACATTACACACAAACTTAGTTAGAACAACAAATACATTGCATTACTTAAATTCTGTCTGTAGACGAAGGATACGATCAAGATTTCTTGGTATGCAGGCAAAAAGTCAACACTGTCCTTATAGAAAAGATGCCAGCATTCGATACTATTTTAATTTGCGTACGTCGTACAGCGAAAAATATTTTCATAATATCTCGTGCACGCATTCGTAAAATATCTCACTCAGTAAATTATTGGAAGATTTGCATTTTTCGCAGATTTCTTTTAATTTATATATTGGTATGGAAGCCTATAAATACCTACACATCAGTGAGCATGCTGTAACCAAACCTTTTATACCAGTGACATATTGTTTCCGCTTACAATAGAGCGAACGACGTGCAAAGTCAAAGTGACAAATTGGAAGATGAAACGCCACCATGAATAATTTAAAGTAAGCTTGGATTTGTTTGAACTAATGTACAAGCCTTTGCAGAAGTAAAAATCGGGATATCGAGCAAGGTCCATAGAACACGCAAATATGACACAGTTACAGCATGGCCATTGTTTATCAAAAGCTTAAACCAAACTTAAATGTAATTTAAATTTATTTAAAGAGAGATAGAAGCTAAGGAAGGTAAGTTAACACGTACCTATTGTTCTGTCTGCGATATTTTTGAAAATTATGTCCGCTTTAATTGAAAATGCTCTTTCTGCTACACAAAATAGACAAAATAACATTGAGTAGATGCAAAGTATGTTATAGCTGGTTTACATCAACATGTGAGACATTCCTCTCAGCGTTCTAGTGGAATCTGTCACCTGATTTCAGTAGTACGGCCAGGGTAGATGTGTTTGGGATTTTTAAGCACAGGCCAACTTTTCTTTATCAAACAGGGCCCACATATCATTTTATATACGTCAGCAAAATAATCAGACGGCGATAAATATATATTTTTCCAAACTTTAATTATATATAATAATACACTGTTTCACATCAGACCTTTTCGGTCAATTTCAGAAGCCATCATGATATCGAAAAATGCCTACTCTTTGTTGTGGCCTCATATTTGCCGGTATTATCATACGAGACGTATTTTGTAAAGAGAACAAAAAAATTGAACTGCCTAATAGTATGTAAACTGAAAGTTTATCATAGATTATTGATCATCAATTTACAAGTGCTGACGACACATCCTATGTGTTATATCAGACTACGCAATGTGTAAGCTTGTTCCAGTCATAGGGTCCTCAATCTCCGATGATGATGATGATTAAATATTTAAAAATGAAGAAAACTAAAAATATATTTGGGCTCAGTAAATTTGTTGTTGTTGTTGTTGTTGTTGTCTTATTATTATTATTATTGTTGTCGTTGTTGTAGTATTTGCAGAAAAGAACAAAGTATGCCCTGCAAAATTCAATACAGCCGAACTATACATATCCAGCTTATGACCACCGTACAACTATGAATAACATTTTTCGTACTTGAATTACGCCAAAAGAGGTTATTCCTTGAAATTTTAGCCTTTGAACAAGATTTTTAGCTGCGTTTTAATTATAACGGTAAACGTAGGAAGATGTTTTGGCAAGTAAGTGGGCTGGAAACATTTTCAGCGCTACCGATCTGGTTTATGTAAGTCAATAACGATATCCAACTTATCCCTTAAATTTAGCTCTCCATACATGTACCTATTATGTTTAAGGTTTATTCAAACAGCGCCTACAGTATGCAAATCCATCTTATTTGTTGATTATGGCAGTTCTAAAAACGGGAATATGTACCAGGCAACGCAAACATCCAACTTTGGTGCACTAGGCACTTTCAAAAACTAAAAGCACAAGTTATGATTATCAAACGAAATTACGAAATTACATCAAATATCCAAGGGTTAAAATGCAAGCATTTTTTCGCTATTTTAAAGTAGATTTTCACTTGTCTAACAACTCACGTCAACAAGGGATGTTTCCAAAGCGTTAGCGTAGATAATGTGGCACTGTCGCTTTGTTCTATTCTAAGCTTGCTGTTGTTATGACGCCTGTTTGGGGATGTGTGTGTTTTGTTTTTGCTCGTGATTATATATTTACATTACGGATAACTCCAAGAGAACGGATCTATGTATTCCTATATATGTTCCCCGATATATCTTGGTCTTTGAACCTCTTTGGTCCCAAAACATATGATAATTTATTTAATTACCGGAAAAGAAGAGTTGTCGTTCGTTACACAGATATTGATATGCATATTTGCGTGTTACAATTAGACTTGCTAAAGCACTTAGCCGCACATAATATCTGTCATAAGTTAATGTTTGTGGCATGAATGATCGGGCCTTCGTTTCCTAATTTATGTTAAAGAGCTTACTGTGCCTTGCAGTTGTAAGCCTTGGTAAAGAAATGTTACATCTACATCGGATAATGGTCAAATAAACGAAGTGCAATTCCAAGAACATAAAGTAGAACTTTCTTCATTTCAAACCAATTCGCATATTCATCAGCTACATTTGCCAAATTAATCTACAAGCTGCTCAAATTGGTTACATTTCTGTATTACAAAACAAAATATCAAGCAAATGTGCCTCTAGAGGGCAAAGGCAGACTATTAAATGTTTCATGCATGATGTCATCAACAAAAATAATCAAGGCGAATTTTAATTTGCATGACTAACCTATTCCGAATGCAAAAATCTAGGCGCTTTGGCCGAGAACAGACTAAGCGTAACAGATTTGTTGATCATCATACTTGACTTAAATTCACTAGTACAATGTGAGCCACTTATATAACAGCTAAGAATAAGATAACGCTTGGTGAAGGTGTTGTGCGTGCAAAATTGTATATATAGATTCAAAAACACTTGATTTTATAGCAATGTTTCGATAATATTTCTGTGTTTTACAATTTCACTATTCTTTGTGTTTATCTTAACTTATACACAAGGTGGACTCTTCAGCGCTCCTTCAGGTTGAATGTGTATTCGTTTAAGCAAACTTTTTAGACAATGTTTAAACAATATACTTAGTGTATTTACATGGAAGTAAAAGGAAAGCTTAAAGACTGCATGAATCGAGGTTTGTGCATAATTTTAGCGGCTTTGAGAATTGATTGCACCTTCAGTCTGACAATCCTCTTCATTCGTCAGTGCCATTCCTTAAATCTAAATCCAAAACACGCAATCTATCGGAAAATTTGTTGTAGTTGAAACAAATAAGGCTAGATGAATGTAAACATCTTTTGCTGGTAATATTAACTGGCATGTTTTATGGTAATATTTTGTAAATGTGTGGGTAGCGATCTTTTGTTTCGCACGTAGCTTCTGAAATTACACAGCATCATATTGCTTGTATCTATTACATAGGAGCTCGAATCGAAACGCCGAATATTCCTAAAGATAATTCGAAGATATAGTATGGAATTTCTTAAACATAATCTGATATGTCATCACAATTCGCAGACCCTTCAAATAAACATTAATGCATTTTGAAAACAAAAACGAAAAATGGGAAATACGGTTGACATCAGTTTCCTAACCACGCTAGCTTTACTTTGTTTGGTAATAGACATCGAATCAGGTCCAATAATCGTTATCATTCAAGGTAACTAAGAAATTTACCAGGTCCAAGGAACATATCGAAAATGACAAAGGCAATGGGGTCATCTTGAACCACGAAATAGTGGTGGTACCAGGTGTCCGGAATGGGTAAGCGTACCCTGCCAGCTAGCCCCACCCGTCAAGATTGACCCAAAGCGACAAATCCATTGTTATTTGGTGAATTCACCAAATTACTTTTGTGAGTCAAAATTGGGTATGCTGTCACTCATCATTCGAGAAACAGACAGGTCATATTTTGATACAACATCTCCGTATATCTACTGTAGAACTTCTTAAATGGTTTCACTAATCTACTTTCTCAGAATCCTTGCCTCACTAACTTTTGAGCTAATAGGCTGTGTCTAACTCGAAAGTCTTCATATGAATTTCATGCTCTACTGTATCTAAGGAGTGAAATATACACACCATAACCCGGAGATGATGGTATATTGCTCGACAAAAAGGGAAAGTTTATGATTTAAAAATTGAAATCGTCTCTTTTGTCATACAGCTTACTATTTAGTGTATTTTGTCTAATTTCAAACAATACATCTAGGTATGATGCCGAGTCCACACTTTCAGTTGTTTCTTTTATTTCTAAATCATCCGGGTAGACGTGGTGTAGATAATTGGATATACCAGGATTGTTTAAACTGATGAGATCATCAATATATCTGTGGGTATTGTTAAATCGCTTGGCAATTCTTTTTACACGCAGATTGGTAAAAAATTGATAACGTATGGGTCCTTTTGACAAAAGTGTTATGAATGTTAAGTGCTGACACTTAGGCTATTTGTCGAAAACGGATGCTCTTTCAAACCGCTGTCTTTCTTGAAATCTAAGCGGGTCTACATTATGGGAGGGTAACGAAGCATAAAGAAACATGGAGTATTAAAATAGATGTGTAAAATACAAAATACCGTCGATACTAGAATATTTATGAATTTATGTTTCTTCTTGTCTTGATTTGCGATGAAACATGTGATTTCTACACCGCTGACAATGTAATACGCTGTTACCGACAATTTGTGTTTTCTACCTCGTCAAAAGAGCCCCTGCCGATGCATCAAACAATGTGATAAGCATAGACGATAACGAAAGAAAGACAAATACGAATCATCATGCAGCAGTAAGAATGTTTTCCGAAGCCACATTGACGGGCTTCAAGTTCAACATTACGATCATTGCTGCCGCGGCAGTCAACGCGTCGAACAGGGGAAGCGAAGAGCGTTCATAATTTCTTACAGCAATGACGATACTCCGGACTTGAGACACATCAGAAGAAATGCTATTTTATTTTTCAAGAGCATTGGGGTTACATGGTTATCAATTCATTTAAAGATACAGGCAAGTGTTTTGTCCATGCGTATTGTGTATCACGTTGTTGAACGTCCGTCGTCTCGCGTCTGTGCGTAGAAAAACTCGGCGATCGTAGTAGTAGCGATTGAGTCAGAGCCGAACACTGTTCTGCATTATATCCAAACAAGCTCACTTTATTCTTAAAATATTAAACATACAATTGACAATTTTGTAAAACAGAATGATTGGTTATTTTGAAAATTTCATACAAATTTGCACAGGAGAATTCTTCGAATGATGTTCGTTTATGTTGCGACGTTCCGCTTGCACGTTCAATATTTTATGCATGAATGTTTACTCAAAGTGATGTTATAGAAAGCACCAAATAAATAGCTTGCATTAAAAATCGATAGTGTTGCCTATTTCCGCTTGATTCCTTGATTCGCACAGAAAAAGAGCCCCCACGACCGCATAACACAAGCGTCTGAATTCTCGTAAAATAGTCCCTCTCGTTCTTTCCCAGTAATTGCCATTTCTGTAAGGTTTATTCACGGAAAACTTGGTCTATGCATGAATAAATATACCCCCATATTCCTCACTCGTGTCTGCGTCGCGAACTTGTGGTTATCCGTGTAGCGGCCGTACCCCCTCCCCTCGCCTACGGCTCGGAGGGATACGGTCACTGCACGGGAATCACTCATCCGCTACTCGGACACATTTGTTCTGAATACGGGGATGATTATAATATAATTATACGCGTATACGCATATACTGTACTGAAGCTTATTCGAAGTTCGATGGGAAGCCAATGCAAGTCGATCAACACGGGTGTAATGTGGTCAATTTTTTTGTGATTTAGTAACGAGACGTGCACAAGCGTTTTGAACAGACTGCAATCGAAAAATCGGCATGCCGGAAAATGCCGAGAGAGTTTGACCGGTTAAGAAGGGCTTGACTACGCAGTTTCTGCATAGTGAAGCTTCATTACGTATTCATGGTGACCCCTGGCCAGCTGTCAATAACTTTGGGGGCTTTTGTCTTTTGGCCTGCTTTGCATATGCGTCGTTGGACACGACCTGCCAATCACCCAGGTAGTCAATTAAACTATTAATTGACTGTTTACCGACCAATTAACACTATCCAGCAGTATCAGTCATATTTTAATCGCGTGGCCCGGGTGGGCACAACGTAGGAACGCGTGTATTTCTATGTGTACGTTTCACTTGTGGTGTTGTTTGTACCATCGTGTGTTTGAAGTCCTTGTTTCACCCACCGTCCCTCCACCCACGGTGTTTCACCTACAGCATTACCTTCAAGGTGACAGGCTTACTATTAATGTTCAGTATCATTGCATCGAGTTCTGCCCACGGTGAAAACCACCTGTTTTGCCTACTAATTACTGCCCGTCGCTGCCCGTCCTGAATGTAGCCTATCTATAGCTACAGTAATCACATAAATCATTTATCAGTTTTGATATATACTCCTAAATTGTAAGTTTGATCAAAATCGAGACCACATTCAAGGGCTATGCAGACTATCCATGTACGCACACACAGTGACAAGAAGGCGGCAAACACCTACTCACCAAGCACATCGAATCGGCGAAAAGAAGCATAAAAAAGCTAGGCTCATCGCCAAAACAAACGCGCCAAGCGCTAATAAAAACCCATACCAAGCGGCCCTTTTCAGGGCCACCAAATACTCCAAAAAGGGAACTACAAAAAAATACGATAAAATGACATAGAACACACAAACACTTAAAAGAAATAACAAAAAATCGTACACATATCAAACAATTGAAACACAACATTAAATACAAAATAAACAATCACAGTAACGTAACAGAAAACATGGCCGTGGAAATAAATCAGCTATTTCCAAAGAAAAGCCGACAACAACATGAAATTCAACAACAACCTATCATCGTTCAAACTATGAAACTCCGAAAAATAGTACTAGGCAAAAGCCTTAAAATTCATTCGGACACCAACAAAACCAAACAGAATAAAACCACCTCAGATTTCAACAAATAAAGTCGTATAATGTGACTACGCTACATCGTGAGACACAAACAATCGCAACAACACCAATTCAAAGAAAAGTCAAATTGGACTCCACGAACAACAAAAAAACAAAAACTTGAAAGCTATCTGAAGCTTCTAAACTCGCACTTCTAGAGATACCCTTTCAAACAAGGAAATAAAACATGTCGCGTGCCAAAAGAATCGCGATAAACCAGCTTGCAAACATTGGACAAATTTTGGGAAAATAACCCTTCGACAAGGGTCGGTTTTTCGTTATTGTCAACACAAACGATTACGTACTCGAATGCGAAAGGCAATTACGTAACACTCAGTATTATACACAACAAGTCAGAACAAACAGTAAACAAAGTAAACGAACTATTAATTAAAATGTACGAGAACAAGCACATCAACCAAGATACTTGTAAGTATCTTGATCCAATAAACATAAAATCCGTACCCCGCAGTGGTACTTATTGCCTAAAAATTCACAAACCTCCGCAAAAAATCTAAAAGACACACCAGTCAAAACAAAATTTACCGAAGTAAAGAAATATAGAACAAACAAACCGAACCACCAAACGGACTCACAACGTGACCAAAATTAAGATACTTGCCTCGCTAATCGGAAAGCAAGACCACTAAAATGCATTAAAATAAATTTTCACAAACACAAACTAAGGAAAGAATCTACACTGCGACTGATGAGAAACCACACTCGGGTTTCGAAACGCAAGCGTCAAAGGGCGACTCTATCAACTTTTGTAACAACATAGGTCCTGCTGCGTCTCGCCATAAGCTTTCCCCACACAAACAAAACATTACCGTACACACTAATCCAAACTTCTCTACAAATATCCAAAGCGAAACAAACATTTCATTAACACAAACATCGGATAAGAATGTAGGAACACATTTTCGAAACGAATCAAACACAAACTCGACACAAAAACATTTAGGATAGTTAGGTGGGGAGCCTGTTTCACATTTTTTACATCTCGCTATACTGTCTATGATTCTAAAATAAAGTCATCTGCCACTTTTTCTGTATACGCGGTTTGGCAAAACTCATCTCTTCAATCGAAAGTCGGGCGATTTCATGGTTCTTTGGGGCACTTAAGTGTACGTCGAGCTTAAGGAATGTAGTTACATTCGCGATGTTTTATTCGAAAATTATTTATTCCTTCAAGGGCAAATGCACATAATTTATGCTGTTGGAAATACTGGCCGCTCATAAACAAGACAATAAACTCAATATATGTGCATCTTTACTTATATTGTCAAAGTACCACCGACACCCACAAAAAACCAAATGGTTCAGTCCAGGTATTTGCAACTCTGCCATCCGACCACAGTCGTTTGGGGAGCTGTTCAGCGCTGGGACTATTCGCCCCATAGACGAGTAGCAAAGTATTTCTTGCTACTCGTCTATGGGGCGAATAGTCCCAGCGCTGAACAGCTCCCCAAACGACTGTGCATCCGACTGGTCAACAGGAAATCAACCATAGGTGTCTTTTGGCACGCGTATACGCCAGTCACCTAGGCGACGGTAATCTGCACCACTTATCACCATCGGGAAGGTACTCCTCCCCATATACCACTGGTGATCCCACCCTCAAGGCACTGCGTCATTCGACCAAGCATTGTTATTGTAATTTCCTGCATAAAATTAACAGCGAGGTCAACCGGTCAAACTGTCTCGGCATTTTCTCTCATGGTCGTTCTTCATATACTACGTACAAAAAACTATTGCAGTATCCGATTGGGATGTGACGAAGGCATGGATCAATGTCTAGATGGTACTTCTGTCAAGTACTTTGCGGATCTTGCGGATACGGTATAAAGAAATATATTCAATTCAATTCAATAGAACTTTATTTATCCCAAACACGGGCAATTAAAATATATACATATATATATATATATATATATATATATATATATATATATATATATATATATAATATATATATATATATATATATATATTATACCCGTTCCTGCATATTTGGTTGTTTTGGTCCGACATGAAGCCGTCTTTGTTCAGCTAACACCACGATGCATCAGTACTGTGTACAATGGGTGTGCAAAGATCTGCATTACGTATACTCTTCATCTGCATAGATATACGCTACGCATATCAACATTGTGTTCCATATACGTCAATATCACGTAAATATACTGAACGTATATCAAGCATTTTGTCCAGTTCCAGCATATGATCAATGCATAATACTGTACGTGACGTAGGTACAGACAACATAACAGATACAGCTGAATCACCATTTATAGTGATAAAACTCTATAGGTGTAAATTTGTTTTTTAACCTTGCTGCTTACCTTAAAAAAGAATGAGCCTTAGGCGTAATCTAGCGTTACTTGCCTTGGATGTGTGCAGTTTTAAAATCGCTATCGTTAAGGTGACAAGTTTCCAGTTGGCTAATGGCCTAATGAATGTTGTACGCCCTGTTTATGCATTGAAATACACAAAACAATAAGGGAGTGCCACAACCAATAGCTAATGGGTGGTATTGTATGGCAAGGTAAAATTGAATAATCGTTTAACACAGAATAAAGTCAGGCAATAATCATATGAAGATAACGAGATGATCCGAAGTTGACATGAATACATAAAAATTAGAAAACCACATTTAATAATTTAAACGTCCTTTATGCTTGGTTTTTGGGAATATAAAAGTGAAACCTGTTCATAAAACACGATCAGTCACATCATAATTTATGCTGCTTTCAAGCGACGGCATAATATAACATTACTTATAGTATACATAAAAAAATTACATGACCTGTAAGGCATAGCCCTGCGCCACTTACATATTATCATCGCACTTTTAAGGGTTCCCATATCTATTTACCCTGTAAATATTAGTCTGCTACATGTTATTTCACCTGCTGTTATATTACAGCGTCGCCAGGGACCTGTAAATGCCTGGGAAGGGTGAGATCAAGTTTCGAAACGTATCCTTTAAACGGGGAGTGCTATTTATAGGTCTGGTCATACAACCTTAAACATAATCTGCTACCACTTGTATAACATTTGTTTTGCCAATATATACTATTCTATTTCATGCGGAGAAAATTCGATCTGGTTTTGGAATTCTAGGGGATAACACCCATTTGTAATCATCGTTTGCACTGTGCAGACATTTTTAAAGACCTGGTAATTTCATACCGTCGTCCTCTAGATGCAGATTCAACCCTTGAAAAGGCTTTCACAAAAAACACTCTTGTGTCAAACCATTGGAATTGGTTTTAATTTCAAAATGTTCTGTCTTTGCCTGTGAAAATACATTAAACAGTTTGCAAAGAAAGCTAACGTTTATAACAAAACTTGAGGTGATTTGTCGATAATTTTAATCATAATTTTCGTTCTCTACAGTTTGCGCTTATGTAAAACATCTATAAATACCTACACATTAGTGAGTATGCTGTAACCAAGGCTTTTATAGTTGTGGGATAGTTTCAGTTTACAATAGAGCTAATGACGTGCAAATTTAAAACGGCATTTTGATCAAAGATGAGACACCATGATCCACAACTTACGTAAAGTATATTTTATTTGAACTAATGTACGAGATTCCGCAGAAGATACTAGATCCGGCACGTTACACAAGGCTCATATAACACGTAAATATGAAACAGATGTGGTATGGCCACTCTTTATCAATAGCTTACATCATATTTATATATGATTTAAATTTAGTTTAACGGAGATAGGAGCCACAGGTAAAATAACACATGGCTATTTTTTCTTTGGGATATTTTTGGTAATTATTTCTGCCTTAATTGACAATGCTGTTTTCAGCTATACATTGTACGAGTGAGTGCTTCATGAACTCAGCAACGTGTGGAGCGGACGGAGTCAGAAAAATGTACCAACTTGCCCGATTATTGAACAACTCTTTTTTGAGAGTGGGGATTTGGCCGAGCGGTTCTGTCTGTCGCTGGGCGAGTGTATGTCGTATGTTGTAAGTTCGAACCTGATGGAAAACTAGCCGTATTTGCTACCCTAGGTTGATAGTTCTGGTGGCGGACAGAATTATCGCCGAGGCGGTCTTTCGCCCAGTTTAATCTGTTCGATAAAGTTTATGTGCGATGTGTGATAGTGAGCGTACGTGTGTGAGACCTACTCACAGTATAGTTAAAGAAGTGATTTACAATGAATATTGCCGGTATGAGGGCATGAAAAATTAACAACTTTATATTCAATATGATGTAGAACATTCTACAAAATAAGCGAATCCATGCCCAGCATATGATTAATGCATAATACTGTACGTGACGTAGGTACAGACAAAATAACAGATACAGCTGAATCACCATTTATAGTGATAAAATCCCATAGGTGTTAATGTGTTTGTTCACCTGGCTGCCTACCTTAAAAAAGAATGGGCCTTAGACACAATCTAACGTTACTTGCCTTAGATGTGAGCAGTTTTAAAATCGCGATCGTTGAGGTGAAAAGTTTTCCAGTTGGCTAATCAATCCCTCACGAGGCCGAGTGAATTTTCTACGCCCTATTTATGCATTACAATACACAGAGCTTATTGAAGTTAAACAACCAATAGCCAATGGATGGTATTATGCGGGCAAGGTAGAATAAATTCATGCAATAATCATTTGACGATGACGAAATGTTCCGAAAATGACATTTATATATAAAAATTAAATAACTACTTTTAATAATTTAAAATGTCTTTTATGCTTGGTTTTGGGAATATAAAGTTAAAACGCTTCATAAAACACGATAAGACAAATCATAATTTATGAAAAATTGTTCTCGCTGCTAATAAAGCTGTCAATAACATTGTTATTTTGAATGTCTTATAGACGAACTTGGTGTAACTAAGACCTCCACCAACTCCACTTACAGACAATCAATGTTCAACAAATCTGAAATTTTGGCAAACCATAAGTCATTCATGGATAATTTTAATATTACAACAAAGGATGACCATACTAAGTTGCCTAGCTTATACTGGATACCAAAGCTCAACAAAACACCTTACAAAGCTAGGTTTATCGCAGGGTCTTCAAAACGTTCAACAGCAGAGTCACCGAAGATAATGACTTCTGTTCTTTGTACTGTAAAACGGGGACTTCAAGCATATATGATGTTGTTTTTTCTCGGAGTGGTATAAATCAAATGTGGATATTAAAAAATTCGAAGGAACTCTAGGAAACTTTGAAATCAAGATCTGTTTCAAAAATAACATTTATTAAAACTTTCCATTGTATACCATAATACCACATGATAAATTACAAATATGTAGTATTAGGGTAAAATTCTACATATTTTGTTAAAAATATTACTAACACTAAAGTGTTTTATATCGAGAAAGACATTATCAGTATGTTTGATTTCCTCATTGACAGCATATTTGATAAATTTGAAGGACACATTTTCCAACAGTGTATAGGAATTCCCATGGGTACTAACTGTGCTCCCTTGCTTGCCGACTTATTTCTGTTCTCATACGAGGCAGAATTCATCCAGAACTTGATAAAGCAGAAAAAGGTCTCTGTAGCTAGAACTTTCAACCTAACATTTAGATCCATAGACGATGTTATTTCAATGAATAACTCTGAATTAAGTTACTATCTCGCTATGATTTATCCTCTAGAATTTGAGATTAAAGAAACTACAGAAACGGCCTGTCTGCTTCATATCTGGACATTTCACTTGAATTTGACTCTAATGGTCACCTTTCTACTTGGCATTGACATTTTGAAAGATACAGAATGAATGGGTGACAGTGGATATATTCGACCCCGGTTTTAGACAAATTAAATGAAACCATCGCAAAAATGAATTAATGGTCATGAACATTAAATTCATTTTCGTTATGGTTTCATGTATCGTGTCTACAACTGGGTCGAATATATGCATGGTCACCCATTCATTCAGTATCTTTCAGCATGTCAAACAACATATAAGTAGTATCTCGTAAGTTCAAAGTTCATCAAAAATGACCGACTTTGTCCCTTTAACCCAGAAACGTATAGAGCGGTCGCAGTCAGAAAAATGTAACAACATGCCCGGTTATTTAACCACACTGTTTTTAGAATGGGGATTATCTCGAGCGGTTCTGTCTATTGCCTTTCGCTAGGCGGCTGGATGTCGTATTTTGTTAGTTCGAATTCGATTGAAAACTAGCGGTATATTATCTTGAGTAGATGCAAAGTATGTTACACTTAGTTTATATCAATATGTGAGAAGTTCCTCTGAGAGTTCCAGTGGAAACTGTCATCCGATTTCAGTAGAATGACCAGGGAAGATGTGTTTAGGTTTTCAATGCACAGGCCCACTTTTCTTCATTAAGCCTGCATTTTATTTTTAAATAAAATTTGTGCCGCGCATCGCCCCCCCCCCCCGCTTCGCGTCGGGCGAATCGCTGCGCCAATGTCCTCGTGCATCCTTTGCGGTATTTTCGTGATAACCTCATATTATAGTACCATGCCCTGTCCATTTAATTGGTCGAGCTGAACCTCGTTACTGCCCACAAATACACAATAATGGCATGGCCGTGAATATGAATAATATCGTAAACATACTAACTTTACAGCCAAAACAAAAATTGTGATTTGTACAAAGATCATAATCAACCACAAAATAAAATGGAGCATTTGTGGGCCAAGTTTAACATTTTTTTCTCACAACTAATCTCCGGATTTGCAAAATTTTTGGGCCCCAATGTCGTTCGCACTGGAACTTTTCGTAAATTTTGACGGTCTTGCAGGGTTCGTTGATAATATAATTTAACTAACAGACTCGGCAAGCCCACAGTAAGTGAGGCTACCCACAATTCTCCATGATCTGTACACATTGAACTGAAGCAAATTTCTTCTGTACACAGAACAACTCGGTCAATATTTCAAAATTCTAGCAACATAGTTCTGATCATCATAATTTTCTGATTTCTCACTGTGAATAATGAAAAGATCAACCAATTTTCCGCGGGTAATTTTGTCGACATAGATTTTTGACAGCCATATACAATATTTTCAAGGCAACTAAGGGAATAAGTTGTGTCTGTGTTGGCAAAAGAAAGGGTATTGATTTTTTTTAATATTCGTAACAAAGGAAATTTGCATGTCTGACAGGTGGTAGGAAGAGACTATCTTAGTTGCAGATAACTTTATCTTGACAAGTGTGCAAATTTTAGCACCTCAACACATCGACTTGTCATTCAATTTACTCTTGAATTTTAAACATAATCAATAATTTTGGAAAATAGTTTTAACAAATAATCCTGAACTTAAATTCTTAGTTAAATATTGTCAAGAAACTGATAAAATTGAAAAAGCCTTTAGCAAAAAATGTCTGAGTGAACAAATCAAGGGGAATTGTGGGTAGCCTCACTTACTGTGAAGCCTCACCCGTTAAATTTTGGCTTTCCCCTCGCCCTTGCCCATAAATAAACGTTAATGGTCAGCGCGTCGTCCTTTATTTCTATATTGACCAAGTTGTGACTATCAAATGAAATTGCATCAAATTTCCAAGGGTTAACAGGCAAGCAATTTTTCGCTATTTTAAAGTAGATTTTTACTTGTCTAAAAACTTTGTAATGGAACATCATGTCAACATTTTACAACGGATGTTTCCAAGGCGTAGATAATGTGTCACTGTCGCTTTGTTTTATTCTTGCTGTTGTTATGGCGCCTGTTTGGGGATGTGTGTGTTTTTTGTTTTGTTCGTGGCTATATATTTACATTTCGGATAACTCCAAGACAACTGATCTATGTATTCCTATATGTTCCTGGATATATCTCGTTCTTGGAACCTCTCCTGGTCCCAAAATATATGATTATTTATTTAATTACTTGAGCAGAAGAGTTGTTGTTTGTTACACTTATATCGATATGCATATTTGAGTGTTACAATTACACTTGATAAAGCACTTAGCCGCACGTTTGTAACACAGAATGGATAGGCCGATTATAATATCTGTCATTAGTTAATGTTTGTGGCATGAACTATCAGGTCTTCGCTTCCTAATTTATGTTAAAGAGCTTACTGTACCTTGTAAGCCTTGGTCAAGAAATGTTACATCTACCTCGGATAATGGTCAAATAAACGAAGTGCATTTCAAAGAAGATAAAGCAGAACGTTCTCTATTTCGAACCAATTCGCATATTTTTCAGCTACATTTGCCAAACTAATCTACAAGCTGCTCAAATTGGTTACATTTCTGTATTACAAAACAAAATATCAAGCAAATGCGCCTCTTGAGGGCAAAGGCAGACTATTAAAGGTTTCATGTCGATGGCATCAACAAAAATAACCAAGGCTAATTTTAATTTGCATGGCTAAGCTATTCCAAATGCAAAAATTTGGGCGCTTTGGCCGAGAACACACTAAGCGTAACAGTACAGATATACTCAGCATAATACAATCATCAGCCACTTATAAAAAAGCTAAGAATAAGATGAAGCTTGGTAAAGATGTTGAGCGTGCAAAATTGTATATATAGATTTAAAAAACCACTTGATTTTACAGCAATGTTTGGAAATATTTCTATGTTTTACAATTTCACTATTCTTTGTGTTTATCTTAACTTATACACAAGGTGTCTTCATTGTCCCTTGAGGTTAAATATGTCTTCGTTTAAGAAAACTTTTAGACAATGTTAAAACAATATACTTAGCGTATTTACATTGAAGTAAAAGGAAAGCTTAAAGACTACATGAATCGAGGTTTGTGCATAATTTTAGCGGCTCTGAGAATTGATTGCACCTTCAAGTCTGACAACCCTCGTCATTCGTCAGTGCCATTCCATAAATCTAATCTAAACACGCAATCTATTTAAAATTGTTTTGCAGTTGAAAGAAAAGTAAACAAAACAAATAAGGCTAGATGAATGTAAACATCTTTTGCTGTTAATATTAACATGGCATGTTTTATGGTAATTTTTTGTAAATGTGTGGGTAGCGATCTTTCATTTCGCACGTAGCTTTTGAAATTACACAGTATCATATAACTTGTATACAATGACCTTTGTATCTGTTACGTAGGAACTCGAATTGAAACGCCGAATATTCCAAAAGACGATTCGAAGATATAATACGGAATTTCTTAGACGTAATGTGATATCTCATCACAATTCGCAGACCCATCAAATAAGCATTAATACATTTTGAAAACAAAATCGAAAACTGGAAATACGGTAGACATCTGTTTCCCTGCCACGCTAGCTTTATTTTGTGTGGTAAAAAATGATAACGTATGGGCACTTTTGACAAAAGTGTTATGAATGTTAAGTGCTGACTCTTAGGCTATTTGTCGAAAATTGATGCTCTTTCAAACCGCTGTCTTTCTTATAATCTAACCGGCATAAAGAAAAATGGAGTGTTAAAATAAATGTGTAAAATACAAAATACCGTCGATACTAGAATTTGTGTTTCTTTTTGTCTTGATTTGCGATGAAACGTTTGATTTCTACACCACTGACATTTTTATACGCTGTTACCGACATTTTGTGTTGTCTACCTCGTCAAAAGAGCCCCTGTCGATGCATCAAACAACATGATAAGCATAGACGGTAACCAAAGAAAGACAAATACGAATCATCCTGCAGCAGTAAGAATGTTTTCTGAAGCAACATTGACCGGTTTCAAGTTCAGCATCACCATCAATGCTGCCGCGGCAGTCAACGCGTCGAACCGAGGAAGCGAAGACCGTTCATAATTTCTTACAGCAATGACAATACTCCGGACTTGAGACATATCGCAAGAGCGAGGAGATTACATGGTTATCAGTTCATTTAAAGGTGCAAGCTATTGTTTTGTCCATGCATATTGTGCATCACGTTTCCTCTAACCTGTTGTTGAACGTCCGTTGTCTAGCGTCTGTGCGTAGAAAGTCCCGGCGCTCGTATAGTCGTACCGATTGAGTCAGAGCCCGACACTGTTCTTCATTATATTTAAACAGTCTCACTTTATTCTTAAAATATTAAACATACAATTGATAACTGGTAATTTTGCTCATTTCTTACAAATTTACAACGCAGAATTCTTGGAATGATGTTCGTCAAAAGTAATGGCGGCTGAGTATTACGATGTTCCGCTTGCACGTTCAATATTTGATGAATGCAGTTTTACTGATATTGATGTTATAGTAAGTATCAAATAAATACCTTGCATTAAAAATCCATAGTCTTTCCCATTTCCGCTTGAGTCCTTCGTTCGCACAGAAAAAGCCCTAAGAGAGACGCTAAGAGCAGCCACGACCGCATAACACAAGCGTATCTGCGTCGCGTTTCTGCGTCGCGGCCGTATCCCTCCTTGCCCACGGCTCGGAGGGATACGGTCACTGCACGGGGAATCAATCGTCCGCGACTCAGCCGAATTTGTTTTGAATACGGGGATGATTATAATATAATTATATTACGCATATGTACCGTACATGTGTCAAAACGTTAAGTATACACGTACGTATACTGCTAAAATGCATAAGGAACTGGTCAGTTTCTTCGGCCTGGGGGTGGTGGGCGGTGGATTCATGGGAGGTCACCCTGTTTTTGAAATGCCCAAGAGGGGGGAGTCAGTGTGTTTTTAAATTTCGACACGGGTTCATACTTACCTAAAATGCATCGTACCAGCCAAACATTTCATCATTCAGTTGCATTTTTCGGCGCGCCTTTTGGGCGCTTTACTTTAAACTATCAAATATACAGGCCTTTGCTGCTAATACCTCCCCGTTTTAATGTCTGGTATGCACAAATTATGAAACGGGGGACGGGGTATTAGCAACGGTTTAATATTTTTGGTGAGCCCTTTGGGTGCAGTACTTTAATATATCAGAGATATATGTCAGAAATATCTTGATGTCTGTAAATTGAAAGTCTCTTTTGCAAAGTGTAGTAATCATTATGGAATCTGCAGTTCATATGAAAAGCATGACAAGTTCCTGATAATTTTCTGTTTTCTCTATGAGAATTCAATTTTAGAAGCAACATGCACTAATATTTCATAATCACAGCTTTCTTACAGTAGTACTGGACATCTGGTTATGCATGAAAAAAGTAGAATTCATTAACAGCTCATTCAAAATACTGTATTCAAACTTTAGAATTGACATTTCTAAGTTCCTACCTTACAACTGACAAGACAACAATTTCATTAAAACACAGAATGACTGAATGTTTAAAATATACCCCGAAAATTATATATATATATATATATATATATATATATATATATATATATATATATATATATATATATATATATAGTCGTTCGCAGGGGGCTCAGCTTGCTTTCGGAAGTTAGAATGTGGGGGGGTCACCCCGTTTTCGAAAGTTGGAATGGGGGGGGGGCAGCCACTTTTTGACGATGGCAAAAAATAACCCCCCCCCCCCGACCGAAGAAACTGACCAGTCCCTAAGTGCAGTGTACACTTGGTGTTTAAAGATCTGCACTACGTATACTCTTGATCTGCATAGATATACACCACGTATATCAACATTGTGTTCCATATACTTCAATATTCATAAATATACTGAACGTATATCAAGCATTTTGTCCTGTTCCAGCATTTAATTAATGCATGGCGTAGGTACAGACAACATAACAGATACAGCTGAATCACCATTTATAGCGATAAAACCCTATAGGTGTAATTGTGTTTGCTCACCTTGCTGCTTACCTTGAAAACGAATGAGCCTCAGACGCAATCTAACGTTACTTGCCTTGGATGTGTGCAGTTTTAAAACCGAGATCGTTGGGGTGACAATTTTCAAGTGGGCTAATGGCCTAATGAATGTTCTACGCCCTGTTTATGCATTAAAATACACAAAGCAATATGGGAGTGCCACAACCAATAGCCAATGGGAGGTATCGTATCGGCAAGGTAAAATTGAATAATCCTTTAACACAGAATAAATTCAGGCAATAATCTTTTGAAGATAAGGAGATGATCCGAACATGACATTAATAGATAAAAAATAGAAAACCACATTTAATAATTTAAACGTCCTTAATGCTTGGTTTTTGGAATATAAAAGTGAAACCGGTTCATAAAACACGATCAGTCACATCATACTTTTTGCTGCTTTCAAGCGACAGCCTAATATTACATTACATATAATATACATATAATACATAATTTATATGACCTGTGAGGCATAGCCCTGCTCCACTTACATATTATTATCGCGCTTTTAAGGGTTCCCATATCTATTTACCGGGTAACTATTAGTCTGCAACATGTTATTTCACCTGTTGTTATATTACAGTGTCGCCAGGGACTTGTAAATGCCTTGGTAGGGTGGGATCAAATTTCGAAACGCATCCTTTAACCGGGGAGTGCTATTTATAGGTCTGGTCATACAACCAAAAACATAATCTTCTATGATTTGTATTACATTTGTTTTGCCAATGTATACTATTCTATTTTATACGGAGAAAAATTCGATCCGATTTTGGAATTCCAGGGGATGGCACCAAGTTTGTTATCATCGTTTGCACAGTGCAGACATCTGTAAAGACCTGCAAATTCCATACCGTCATCCTCTTTGATGCAGACTCAACCCTTCAAAAGGCTTTCACAAAGAGCACTCTTGCATTATGCAAAGTGTCAAACCATCGAAATTGGTTTTAGGATCAAAACGTGTCGTTTTGGGTCCGTGGACATACATTAAACAGTTTGCAAACAAAACTAACGTTTACAACAAGAGTTGAGGTGATCCGTCGATAATTTTAATCATAATTTTCCTTCTCTACAGTGTGCACATTTGTGAAACATCTATAAATACCTACACATCAGTGAGCATGCATAATGCTGTAACGAAGGCTTTTATAGTTGTGGGATAGTTTCAGCTTGCAACAGAGCTAACGACTTGCAAATTCAAAGCGACATTTTAGATCAGAGATGAGACACCATGATCCATGACTTACGTAAAAGTATATTTTGTTTGCACTAATGTACGAGACTCCGCACTCCAGCACGTTGCACAAGGCCCATAGAACACGTAAATATAACACAGATATAGTATGGCCACTCTTTATAAAAAGCTTACATCATATTTAAATATGATTTAAATTTATTTTAACGGAGATTGGAGCCACGGGTAAAATAACACATAGCTATTGATTTCTTTGGTAATTATTTCTGCCTTAATTGACAATTCTGTTTTTTTGCTATACAGTGTACGAGTGAGTGCTTCATGAACACAGCAACGTGTGGAGCTGTCGCAGTCAGAAAAATGTAACAACTTGCTCAGTTATTGAACCACTCTTTTTTGAGAGTGGGGATTTGGCCGAGGGGCTCTGTCTATCGATGGACGAGTGGATCTCGTATGTTGTGAGTTTGAAAAACTAGCCGTATTTGCTAGCCTGGGTTGATAGATCTGCTGGTGGACAGAATTATCCCCGAGGCTATCTTTCTTCAAGTTTAATCAATGCCTTAATCGCTTCGATAAAGTTTTGAACGATGTGTGATATTGAGAGTACGAGTGTGAGTGCTTCATGAACTCAGCAATGTGTAGAGCGGTCGCAGTCAGAAAAGTGTAAGGGCGGCCATGAATATTGGCTAAAACCTTGAGGTCGCCAACACGCAGATTGTGGGTGCAGGTGCATGTGGATTTGCTTAATCGAAGGAACCCGAAGAAAGCTACGAGGAACGTAGACTCCTGTGGTAGGTCGGCGTATGGTTCACACACATTGACGATGAAGCTCTGGGACACCATAGGTTGTTGGGACTTGGCAAAGCATAAAGCAACGACATAGGGTCTGAGAGCATGACCTAGAATAAATGAATCTGGACAAGGAGCCTGAAACAAAGGCTATGTGATGCAAAGTGTCCACAAAGGGTCTAAGAGCTTGGCCTAGAATGAATGAATCTGGAAAATGAGGGATGCTGTGTCATGTGCAATAGAAAGGTGGCTAAATAGATGTTTTCCAAGATGTCTATGCCAGAATTGCATAAGTGGCCTAAGGGCATCTGCATCCTCAAGGGGGGGGGGGCTAGCTCTTTAGACTCAAAATTAGACCTGTGTTATCACGCCAATCTTTATTTTCAGTTTGCGCGTTTGTCCCTCCTTGAGGGATTCCTGTCATCTTAATCTTTTTTGTCCCTCCTTGAGGGATTCCTGTCATCTTAATCTTTTTTGTCCCTGTTCATTTCCTTTTTCTCGATGACAAAGTTAAAAATACTATCACTTAATGTAAGTGGCCTTCGAGGCCAGAATAAAAAGAAAATCAATATTTCGGTACATCCAGAAGCAGAGAGCAGACATAACTTAACTGAATGTAGAGCACTCCTGCGCTGTTCCTGAGTGTACAGTACTTCGACATCGCCTCCAGGTACGGACAAGATTTCCACCTTTGTAGACAGCTTTCATCAACAAATGTTGCTGTATCTTGCCGTTAAAGGACTGGAGTGACTAGCCAACAACAGTTTTTGCAGGTAAAATAACAAATTTACCAAAAAATGAGAGTTGGCATTTTCTTGTCGTCGTACAAAGCAATCCAGCAGAATTCCAACTTGTTGAAGCTCAACTTCATTATGCATGCTGAGTGGCGTCTGTAAAAATTGCTGTCTATTGTCTTCAGTCAACTGTGACATTCCGTGACTGTCATCATCTACATTCATTACCATGCCGCCAAAGAAAATCAAAGCTACATCTGTATCAACCAGCTCTCCCCCATCAACACCTACAGTTATTTCACAATCAATAGAAGACCGTCTGGAAGAAATATGCTCTCAAGTCAGCCACATACCAGCAATTGTGACCAGCATTGCAGAACTGAAAGAATGCCAAACTACAATTAATTCATCTCTAGATTTCTTCAACGGCCTTGTAGAAGAGTTGCGTGGGCGAGTCTCTGTACTTGAGGTTGAAAATCATGAACTTAAACAAGCAAATGATCATCTAAATAATCGCATTACAGAGTTAGAGAAGTCAGCAGAAAGTTTGAACCAGTACAGTAGACGAGAAAACATAGAATTACATGGAATTCCAGAATCTACAGGCAGAGAAAACACAGACGAGATTGTAGTAAGTGTGCTCCAGAAGATCGACCCAGAAGTAACAGAAAGTGACATCGACGTAACACACAGAATAGGTCAGAAGCACACAGGTGATGGAAGCGGATCATTCTTACCAAGACCGATCATAGTGAGATTTTCAAGCAGGAGGAAACGGGACTACATCTACCGCAACAAAAAGAAACTAGCGAACATTACAACCAGCAACATTGGATATGACCAGCGCAGCAAAATCTACATGAACGAAAATCTTACACCACAAGCACGTAAAGTCTTCAAAATGGCGAACGAAAAGCGCAAAACAGCACATTACAAATACATATGGACACGTAATGGTCAAGTACATATGAAGAAGAGCGAACAATCACCTGTGTTAGTGATAAGAAGTGAGCTTGATCTGACAAAAATTGTGTAACGCGCATCTAATACAGTATGTTTTGTACAAGACTTTAGACTGCCATGGATTTTATCTCCGATTATGATGACATTGTTAATAATGATGTCAGATGCACAAATTATTCGTTGTTTCAATTTAATGATGAATTTTCTGTCATTGATAATAGGTTTTCTATATCCCATTTAAATGTTAGGTCTCTAAGAAAGAACTTTGATAGTCTCAGGTTATTCTTAGAAGATTGCTTGGAAAGCCAATTCAAAGTGATTGCGTTGTCTGAAATTTGGCAAATAGAGGATAAGAATTTATATAATCTTCCCGATTATTCATTTGAAATTAATACAAGGGGTCTAGGTAGAGGTGGAGGGGTTGGAATGTATCTTCACAAGTCTTTAATTTACAATGTATTAAATGTTGATATCAACAATACGGAATCACTTTGGGTTGAGGTTAATGTAGGTAAAACTGCATATTTAATAGGTGCATTGTATAAGCCCCCAAATACCAATGATGATGATTTCATTACTTGTCTGGAAGATACTTTTGCTTCACTTGCTAATAAGTACAAGGGTTGTTTTCTCATTGGTGATTTCAATATTGATTTGAACAGTTTGTCCAATTCAAGAGGGGCCCGTTTGCAAGAAACCCTAGCATGTTTTAATTTTGAACAGATAATAACATGTCCTACAAGAATTACAAAAAATACTTCAACAATAATAGATCATCTTTATACTAATGTCACTGGTAAACAAATCAAAGCTGGTACAATAATCTCGGACATCTCAGATCACTTACCTATTTTTGCTTTTTTCCCTTCAATTCACACACCCTCTCATACTTCTACTACTGTTTATATGCGAGACTATAGAAACTTTCAAGGTGAAGCTTTTAGAGATGATTTAAAGTATGAGTGTTGGGACGAAGTGCTACATTGTAAGGATGTTAATCTGGCCTACGAGAATTTTATGACTAGATTTTTTAAAATTTGCAATAAGCATGCTCCTTTAAGGCAATGTCAAACAAAAAAGAGTTTGAAGAGGCAGAAAGACAAACCCTGGATCACGAAAGCTATAAAAAAGTCAATTAGAACAAAACATAGGCTTTTTGGCAAAGTTCATAAAAGCCCCTTAAATGAGCAACTTCTTAGTTATTACAAAAAATATAGAAACATTCTAACATGTACGCTTAGAAGGGCCAAAAAACAATACTATGCTAATTTATTTGCCGAAAATAAAGGCAATATGACGGAGACCTGGAGAATTTTAAATGAGTTAATTTGGAAAGCAAAACGTAAACAAATGATCACTCCAGACCATTTTGAGGTTGTCAGTAATGGTATCAACGTTACTCATACAAATGTAAATGACATTGTGGAAGATTTTAATAATTTTTTCGTTCACGTCGGGGAAACCCTTGCTTCCAAAATACCCCCCTTAAACAATGTAACTTTTCAAAATTATTTGAGTAATAGTTTCAAAAACTCATTCTTTTTTCAACCTGTTACTGAGAATGAGATTGTAAATTTAATTGCTAATTTAGATATCCGTAAAGCAACAGGTAGTGACGAAATTCCCAGTAAACTTGTCAAGGAAGCAAGTATTTATATTTGTACTCCATTATGTCACATTATAAATCTGTCCTTTTTAACTGGACAATATCCAAATCCCCTAAAGGTCGCCCGTGTATTACCTTTATACAAAAAAGGTAATATTAATGATGTTGGCAACTACAGACCAATATCGATTCTACCAGTATTGAGTAAAGTTTTTGAAAAAGTTGTTAATAGTCGAATAGTTAAGTATTTAGAAAAGTTTGATATTTTGTATGATCATCAGTACGGTTTTAGAGAAAAACATAGTTGTCGAATCTCCCTTATATGTCTTATGCAATGTGTACTTGATCAGATAGATAGTGGAGATCAATCATTTGGTATGTTTATCGACTTCGCCAAGGCATTTGACACCGTGAATCACGATATTTTAATTTCCAAATTACAGCATTATGGCATTAGAGGGGTACCGTTATTATGGTTTAAAAGCTATTTAAAATTAAGAAGTCAGTATTGTTATGTAGGTCATTTCCCCCACACTCATCATGACCTGAGTTCAATTAGTCTAGAACATTCTCAAGGTCACTGCCCTTGATGACCTCACAACCTTGAATTCAATTAGTCATGTTTGGAATGTTCTGGAAAGTTGATTAGTTGTGTAAGGGAGATAATTTTAGAACAGTAATTAGCATGTCAATAAAAGTTCTAGATTGTTCTTATATGCCTTTATAAAAGGGACGTGCACAGCTTCCAGTCAGACTTTTGGGATCGTGTCTCTTGTGTGTTACTAAACTCCAGCAGTAGTCATTCTCAAGACTTTTCAAGACCTTCACTGCCAACGCTGGATTTATACTGTGGACTTTGTGCAGCTTCAAGCCTGCAAGCCGAAGGACTGTTCATTCATCCGACTGACTGTTACAACTCTGAGACTGGAGCTTCGCCGTCCCAGCTGAGATAAGTAGTCTGTACACTTTTAAAGCTTGTACTCTATCCCTGACTTAGCAATTAGTTTTATTTTCGTAATAAATTTTGTTTAAACGTTAACTGCTGAGTTCACCCTTTTGTTCGTTTTCTCTGCACGTAACAAAATTGGGGGCTTGTCCGGGATACGAATATTTTGAGCCGTTTGACAACATTTTGCCTGCCTTTTCAAAACTACTGTATACTGTGAACTCAGCGAAATTCAATCATGGCGGAATTCAAGCCAGACGAATTTATGGATGACCTTGATCAGGACACATTTAATTCCCTCAGAAAAGACAACCTCATAGCACTGGCAAATTTCCTTAAAGTAGATGTCAAAAGATCTATGCGCAAGCGAGAAATTCAGTTCAAGATTGCAAAACATTTAGTTAATTCTGGCCATTTTGAGGAGTCTGCCTTAAAAGATTATGAGCCTGAGTCTTCCTTCGAACTCAAAAAATTAGAATTAGAAATACAGGCAGATTTGGAGCTTAAGAAATTGGAATTAGAAAAGGAAAAATTGCAAATGGAAGAAAGGGAAAGGCAGGAAAAATTACAAATGAAAGACAAAGAATTACAAATGAAAGACAAAGAATTACAAATGGAAGAAAGACAGAGAGAAAAGGAGAGAGAATTGGAAGAACATCGACTACAGTTAGAAATGAGACGTTTAGAGCTTGGACAATCAGGAAAATTCTTCCCTTCAGACAAGTTTGACATCACTAAGCATTTCAGGTTAGTTCCCCCTTTCCAAGAAAAGGATGTTGATAAATATTTCCTTCATTTTGAGAAATTGCTCAGAGTCTGAATTGGCCTAAGGAGTCCTGGTCTATGCTTTTGCAGAGTGCTTTGGTGGGTAAAGCCAGAGAAATTTACATTCAGTTGTCAGTAGAGCAGGCTTCAAATTATGATTCTGTGAAGGAATTAATTCTCAAGGGCTATGAGTTGGTGCCTGAAGCTTACCGTCAGAAATTTAGGGATTGTGAGAAGGTGAAGGATCAAACTTATGTTGAATTTGCTCGAACAAAAGAACAACTGTTTGATCGCTGGTGCTCTTCTGAAAAGGTCAGTCAGAATTATGACAAATTACGACAGCTTGTTTTGATTGAAGAATTTAAGAGGTGCATTCGGAGTGACATCAAGACGTTTATCAATGAACAAAAGGCAGATACATTGGAGGTTGCTGCACGTTTGGCCGATGATTATTCATTGACCCACAAATCTTCATTTCTCAGCAAACCATCCCAGTCCTTTTCATACAGAAACAATGCAGGTAAATTTAACTCCTCCTTTTCATCCAAGAATTTTTCAAAGGAGAGTAGGAAATCAAATGACAACAGTTCACAAAATTTAAGTAACACTCCACATCATCAGATCCCAAGTCTCAATCTCCTTCTGACAAACAGTTCGGTACACTTTCTTGTAATTATTGTAAGAAAGACGGCCATTTAATGTCAGAGTGTTTCAAATTGAAAAGAAAACGTGAAGGTCAAAGTGGTCAAAGTGGATCTAAGCCAACCGGCTTTATTTCTTCATCAACTCAATTAGAGTCTAATAATGTGTGCAACACATTTTCTGAGGTTAAACCCCTCTCATCCCCAATTAATGAGGTCAAGGTCAATTCTTCTCAAGATAGCATTATGGGTATTTTCGAGCCATTTATTCATAATGGTTTTATATCACTTTCTAGTGATTTCTCTTCCGCTACCCCTGTCAAAATTTTAAGAGATACCGGGGCTTCCCAGTCTCTTTTGTTGGCAGATACCCTGCCGTTTTCTGAAAAGTCATTTTCAGGTTCTAAAGTTCTTATTAAGGGGGTAGATTGTAATGACTACATTCCTGTTCCTCTCCATAATGTCTATTTGTCTTCGGACTTTGTTTCTGGACCTGTGGCTTTAGGTATTAGGCCTTTTTTGCCTTTTGAAGGGATTCACCTTCTTCTTGGAAACGACCTTGCTGGGGACAAGGTCATTACTAATCCACTTGTGACTGATAATCCTAGTTTAGATCAGGATCCAGAGCCAATTGAACAAGAGATACCCGATTTATTTCCTTCATGTGCCATTACTCGAGCCATGTCAAAGAAAACTTCCGAGAATCAAATACTCTCAAAATAATGTCACAGATGTTGACTTAAATGACACCTTTCTCAGTCAGGTGTTTGACACGGATCATTCCGTTATCCCTCGTGGATTTGAAACTTCCAGTAAAACTTCTGCTGACCAAAGTCAGACATTTTCTAGATCAAATCTCATTGCAGAACAACACAAAGACCCAGATATTTTGTCTTTGTTTGACAGGGTAGATGATGAAGGTAAAACTTCAGATAGCTCTGTTTCCTATTATACAAAATCTGGTATTCTCATGCGTAAATGGAGACCTCCAGATGTTTCGGTTGATGACGATTGGGCTATAAAACATCAAATTGTGGTTCCAAAGCCCTACCGTGCTGAAATATTGCGCCTGGCCCATGAAACTCCCTGGGCTGGTCACTTAGGAGTCAGGAAAACTTATCATAAAATTCTCAGTCACTTTTATTGGCCTAATCTCAGGCAGGATGTAGCACATTTCTGTAAAACTTGTCACACATGTCAATGGTAGGAAAGCCAAATCAGACCATTCCAAAGGCCCCTTTACAGCCAATTCCTGCATTTCAAGAACCATTTAGTAGGATACTAATAGACTGTGTGGGCCCCTACCAAAAACAAGATCAGGAAATGAGTACATGCTGACAATAATGTGTACATCAACTCGGTTCCCAGAAGCCATACCACTGAGAAATATAAAGACAAAGACTATAGTGAGAGCTTTAGTCAAATTTTTCACTTTATTTGGCCTCCCTAAATGTGTCCAGTCCGATCAAGGCTCCAACTTTATGTCTGGAATTTTTCAACAAGTAATGGATCAGCTAGGCATTAAACAGTATAGGTCATCCGCCTATCATCCAGAAAGTCAGGGTGCTCTTGAGCGATTTCATCAAACTTTGAAAAACATGATTAGGACCTACTGTTTTGACACAGAGAAGCAGTGGGATGAAGGAATTCATTTTCTGCTCTTTGCTGTTAGAGAGTCAATTCAAGAGTCTCTTCGTTTTAGCCCATTTGAGCTTGTATTTGGACATACAGTCCGTGGCCCACTTAAGCTCGTTAAAGAGAAATTCCTATCAGACGATGATGATTGTCTGAATATTTTGCAATATGTGTCAGATTTTCGTACAAACTCTCTAAAGCATGTGAATTAGCCAGAGAAAATCTTGAGTCATCTCAGCAGTCAATGAAAACCAAATACGATAAAAACACCTCAAAACGGAAGTTTGAACCAGGTCAAAAAGTTCTTGTTCTACTTCCAATTCCTGGCAAACCACTCCATGCTCGTTACTTTGGGCCATATCTAATTGATAAGAAATTGAGTGATTTAAATTACATCATAATAACACCTGACAGGCGAAAACAAAAACAGCTATGTCACATAAATATGCTTAAGCCATATTTGGATAGGGATAATCCTACTATAACTCAGCCTGTCAGTGCAGTCAGTTCAAACCATTATGAAGATAGTGATACTGAAACTGACTTGAGTGAAAATACTCTAAACTCAAAGCTGGGCTCGGTCAAGCTTCAGAACTCAGAAATCCTGGAGAAGCTGGAGTCTACAAAGTTGGCACACCTCCAGCCAGAACAACAACAACAGGTGAAAGAACTGCTCCACGAATATAAACACCTATTTCAAGATATTCCAACGAGGACAAACATCATCTACCACCACGAAGATGTCTGCGACAGTAATCCAGTGGAAAACATCCAGACGGACTGAATCCTGCGAAAGCGGAATATCTCCAGGAGGAAGCCAAGTATTTGCCGAACAATGACTTTATCGAACTCAGTAAAAATAACCAGACTTTGCCGTGCATACTTTATGCCAAATTCAGTGCCATTTCAAGTTTTCAACAACAAATTGCAAGAAGATAGTCATGGGACATCCTGTTTGCTACTTTTCACACAAATTTAACAAATCCCAGAGAAACTACTCTACAATTGAAAAAGAGTGTTATCTTTGATATTAGCTTTACCGCATTTTGAAGTTTATGTTACTTCTTCAAATCAGCCAATAGTGGTTTATATTGATCACAACCCTCTTGTTTTTCTGCAGAAATTTAAAGGCAAAAATCAGAGATTGCTAAGATGGAGTTTAATGTTACAGGAGTTTAATCTTGACATTAGACATATCAAAGGCAGAGACAATTTAATTGCAGACTGTCTCTCTCGTATTTAGAAATTATTGTTGTTCACTTTCAAGAAATTTTATTGTTGTTCACTTTCAAGAAATTTTACTTTAGAGTAAAACAAATTTGAGTACTTAAATCCTTTTCAAGATTACATTTGTAAAAGAAAGATTTTTCTTTGAAAAATTTTCTTTTTTTGAAGAGGGGGTGTGTTATGTAGGTCATTTCCCCCACACTCATCATGACCTGAGTTCAATTAGTCTAGAACATTCTCAAGGTCACTGCCCTTGATGACCTCACAACCTTGAATTCAATTAGTCATGTTTGGAATGTTCTGGAAAGTTGATTAGTTGTGTAAGGGAGATAATTTTAGAACAGTAATTAGCATGTCAATAAAAGTTCTAGATTGTTCTTATATGCCTTTATAAAAGGGACGTGCACAGCTTCCAGTCAGACTTTTGGGATCGTGTCTCTTGTGTGTTACTAAACTCCAGCAGTAGTCATTCTCAAGACTTTTCAAGACCTTCACTGCCAACGCTGGATTTATACTGTGGACTTTGTGCAGCTTCAAGCCTGCAAGCCAAAGGACTGTTCATTCATCCGACTGACTGTTACAACTCTGAGACTGGAGCTTCGCCGTCCCAGCTGAGATAAGTAGTCTGTACACTTTTAAAGCTTGTACTCTATCCCTGACTTAGCAATTAGTTTTATTTTCGTAATAAATTTTGTTTAAACGTTAACTGCTGAGTTCACCCTTTTGTTCGTTTTCTCTGCACGTAACAGTATGTTAAGATCGACAGTACTGAATCACAGCAGCAATATATAGCATGTGGTGTACCACAAGGGTCCATACTTGGCCCAACACTTTTTTTAATTTACATAAACGATATCCCTAATTCCTCAGTCTTTTTCAATTTTAGGCTATATACCGATGATTCAAATTTGTTTCATCCTATAAGTAAATCAAATGCACTTTATCTAAATGATATTAACTCGGAATTTATGAAGGTGATTCAGTGGTGTGATGCTAACAAACTAACCATTAATGCTGCGAAAACTGTTTACATGATTATTGGGGGAAAGCAAACTTTTAATAGGGCTGGGGGATCTATTTCTTTGAAGGGCGTTGCTTTGAAAGAAGTTGAGTACACATCTTTCGTTGGTGTTCTTATGGACAATGCGTTAAAGTGGAGACATCATATTGCGGAGGTGAAAAAAAAGATTTGTAGGTTATGTGGAATTTTTTATAAGTTGAGAACGATAGTACCACAGTCGACATTGGTTATGCTCTATAACACTTTTATTTTACCTCATATTTCATTTGGATTGGAAATATGGGGAAGTACATTTAAAACTTATCTTAATGACATTTTTTAATTCAAAAACGAATTGTACGTATTATTTCAGCTAGTAATTATTATTATTCTCACAGTGCTCCATTATTCAAAAAAATTCAAATTCTTGATATATATAAGCAGTTTAAGTTTCAAGTCGCTATTTTTGTTCATGATGCACTCCACGACAGACTCCCCCCTCATTTTAATACATATTTTTCCCCTCTAGAGCATGTTTATGGCACCAGGTCTAAAAATAAAAGTATTCTTCATCCCCCTAAATTTAACAGTAGATTAGGCCAGACTTCAATCAGATTTGTTGGTCCAGTGGTGTGGAACAGTATTCCAGAAAACATTAAAACTATTCATTCAAGACACCTCTTCAAATGTGAATTTGTGAACACACCACCGCTAAGTTGTTGAAAGACAGGAGGGTTTATTGCAAAAAGGAGAACATAAACGCCAACAAAGTATATAATAGAGCAAAAGATGAAACGGCAAAAATAAAGCAGTAAAGGGCATAGAACTAGTGCCTCGCAGATCTCAAACTAAGTACTGTCAAAACTTACAATACAAAACAGTCAAAATATAAGTAGCAAACTAACCTACAATAAAATATGAGCAAAATATATGGGAGAGGGCCCCTTCAGTCAAGCAACCGAGCAACGGTCATTGGTGACCTTGGGGTCAAGGTCTGAATGACCTTGATGATGAATCCATCCTGAGAGGCCGCAATGTGGGAAAGGAGTGGAATTCCCGAGAAATGGGGGTCAGGATGGAATCCAAAGCCCGGACACTTGAAAGAAAGGGAAAAGGAGAGGAGGAGACAGGGGATGGTGGTGGGATAGGCTGAGCTGGTATGGCATGAACTCAGCGGCTGAATGAATGAATGAATGAATGAATGAATGGGAGCGATGAGACAAAGGCTTGATTATGTAGTGTCGTGTGCAAACGTGGCTGATTGGCTGGGAAGGATGATTGATAACAGTCATGGGTAGGAGAGCCGATTGGCTAAGGGGACGACAGTGGAGATATAAGGAAGGCAGATAGCTAGGTGTAATCACAAAACACATCTGTGATAAAACACAGATTCCACTTTGTGAACACACCACCGCTAAGTTGATGAAAGACAGGAGGGTTTATTGCAAAAAGGAGAACGTAAACGCCAACAAAGTATATAATAGAGCAAAAGATGAAACGGCAAAAATAAAGCAGTAAAGGGCATAGAACTAGTGCCCTCGCAGATCTCAAACTAAGTACTGTCAAAACTTACAATACAAAACAGTCAAAATATAAGTAGCAAACTACCTACAATAAAATATGAGCAAAATATATGGGAGAGGGCCCCTTCAGTCAAGCAACCGAGCAACGGTCATTGGTGACCTTGGGGTCAAGGTCTGAATGACCTTGATGATGAATCCATCCTGAGAGGCCGCAATGTGGGAAAGGAGTGGAATTCCCGAGAAATGGGGGTCAGGATGGAATCCAAAGCCCAAACGAAGGAAGCATGACTGAAGTGACCCCAAAAGGAGGGAAGAAATTGAGAATGAGTTAGTAAAGGGGTTCTCGCACCCAGGGGAACACCGCAGTGGTGATACGGCCTGGGGGGAGGGGTCCTGGGGGACAGGTAAACTGTACGAGCCCAGGTGAAAACGTGATGAATGGAACGAGGTTCTCGCACCCAAGGGATCACCGTGGTGGTGATACGGCTTGGGGGGGGGGGGTCCCGGGGGACAGGTAAACTGTGCGAGCCCGGGTGGAAACATGTAATGAAGACGAGGTTCTCGCGCCCAAGGGATCACCGCGGTGGTGATACGGCTTGGGGGGAGGGGGTCCCGGGGGACAGGTAAACTGTACGAGCCCGGGTGGAAACATTGAACGAAGACAAGGTTCTCGCGCCCAAGGGATCACCGTGGTGGTGATACGGCTTGGGGGGAGGGGTCCCGGGGGACAGGTAAACTGTGCGAGCCCGGGTGGAAACATGTAATGAAGACGAGGTTCTCGCGCCCAGGGATCACCGCGGTGGTGATACGGCTTGGGGGGGGTCCCGGGGGACAGGTAAACTGTACGAGCCCGGGTGGAAACATTGAACGAAGACAAGGTTCTCGCGCCAAGGGATCATCGTGGTGATGATACGGCTTGGGGGGAGGGGGTCCTGGGGGACAGGTAAACTGTGCGAGCCCAGGTGGAAACAACATGGAGGAACGTTAGGTGACAGAACACAGACGTGGAACACGACGAGACATGTAACGTTTGAGTCATAGTGCAATGGAATGAGGCTGACTGCAATGACGACTAGGCACCCAGTGAGTCCAGAAATAAACAGGGTGGTGCCATGAGAATTAGGAGGCTAGCCGTTGAAAAGCATGACGCAAGGAAGTTTCTGATGTTCTTATGTAAAGTCGATAGCAATTGCTGGACCATCTGCCCAATGTCTGGATCAGGTGGTCTGGAATTTGTGATGCTGCGGCTGAAGTGGCTGCTCCAATGCGGAAGGAATGGCCGGCGAAGAAATCCGGTCGAAGGCCGATACGTGATAGAACAGTCCGCAGAAATGTTGTGAACGTGTTGCGGTCTAAAGGTGTTCTTTCTGGCAGGAGGAAAAAGGGTTCGGATGCACTTGGACACATAGCTTGACGGACAGACATGAAGCGAAGTAGTGTGGAAACAGGACAGATTGCGGTACCCGTGGGGAAGAGGCGCAGGTTGAAGCCGCGGCGAAATTGGTCAGTTTTTGATGACTTCAGTCGTACTGATAGACAGGAGACTTGTCCGTTGGATGCAGTGGTGGTAACGTCCCCGAAGCAGAGGTTACTTGGGGATCAAACTTATGGGTGGTGGATGTGAACTCGCTACAGCGTAGAAACCCGAAGAAGGCGAGGAGGAATGCCGATTGCAACAGAAGGTCTACGTATGGGCCGAATACTCCTTCGTTGAGGATGTTGCACATGCGCCGGAGAATGTCGGCTGTAATGGGGAGGCGTGGTCTTGTGCTTGAGCCTTGTACACGGTGGATCCCCTTGAGAACATTCTTGAGGCGTGGGTGAGGTTGGCCGTATCCGACACGAGGGGATTGCGATGGCCATTCATAATGTAATAGGAGCGTATTCCCGCTAGATACAGTTTGATAGTGGACAATTTTAGGTGAAGGAAGGTGGCACAGTGGGAAACAAAATAGACTAAAAGCTCTTCGGACACGTCAGGCAGAGACGTTGACCTCACTGGAACGTCTGACAACGAGCAGAAAGTTTTCCATGCGCGAACCCCCGATGAATAGGAACCGATTGTCCTCTTGCTTAGTGAAGCTTGTTGGAAGGTTGCCACAGCTTCGTTCAGTGGAACATTACTTCTGAGGGCACTTGGCAGGGGCTGGATCCGCGTGTGGTGCCTTGTCCCGAAAGCGCTGCATCTGAAAACGAGACAGAGAGTCAGCAATAGTGTTCAACTTCCCAGGGATGTGTTCGGCATGAACATGAAGTGATGTGTGGCTGCCAGAAGAACGAGGCGCCTCATTATTTCATGATGATGGGTGACTTGGAGCGTCCTTTGTTGATGATGTGGACGGTAGCCGAATTGTCACAGTGGAACAGTATGCGTTTGCGCGCCCAGAGATGGCCCCACAGGAGAGCGGCAATGACAATAGGATACAGTTCTTGGAAGGCTATAGAAAGTGCAGGGTCGGAGTCTAAGCGCAAGTTGCTGTCCCAGCGTTCTTGGAACCAGTGGCCGATAAGTAGCCACCGTGACCAATGCCGCTGGCATCTGTATAAAGCTCCATGTCTGATGCTGCTGTTGTACTTGTGTCGAGGAACATGGAAATGCCGTTCCAGCTCGCGAGAAAATGGTGCCACATTGTGAGATCGAGCCTGCTTTCTGATGAGATGGTGATGTGAAAGTCTAGTTTTTGTGTGGCCTTAGACAATTCAATAAGTCTAGAAATGAAAGTTCTTCCTGGAACCACGACGCGACACGCAAATGTGAGGTGACCGAGTAGACTGAGAAGTTGTCTTTTCGTGCAGGATTTGCGATGTAGGAAAGAAGCGACGAGACCGAGTATTCTGTTGAGTTTCTCTTGTGGCAGGCGGGCTTGCATCTTTATGGTGTCTAATTCTATGCCGAGGTATTCGAGGCAGTTGGTGGGCCCGACGGTTTTGTGCGGTGCAATCGGGATAGCGAGACGACGGAATATCAGGTCAGGAGGGCCATTGTTCGGTTGGCATCAAAGGATGGAGGGTCGACGGTGAGGAAATCGTCAAGGAGGTGGAAAATGGTGTCAATACCGTATACCTTCTCTGCTATCCAAGAAATGGCGGTTGAAAGTTGATCGAAAATCTTTGGGCTAGAACGAGAGCCGAAGGGGAGACGTACGAAGAAGTAAAAACGGCCTTGCCACTGGATACCGTATAGATGCCATAGCGATGGATGGATAGGGATCAACTTGAAGGCATCAACAATGTCCGTTTTGCAGAGCCAAGAACCCTTTCCAAGTCTGAGAATAGAGGCAATGGCGTCATCCAGTTTACGTAAGATAGACTGAATTCTTCCTTGTCAATGAGTTCGTTAATGCTTGAAGTGACTGGGTCGTTACGTGGCGAGGATAGATCAACGATGAGACGTTTTTTTCGCAGAATATTTCTTTTCGGCGAGACCGATAGGACTACAGCGGAAGTTAGCAAAGGGTGGCTGCTCAAACGGGCCGAGAAAAATACCCTTTGCGTACTTCGGAATCTATTAGTTCTGAGACAGTTTGTGGCTGAGAGCGGGCTGAAAGTAAGTTACGGCCGATGAAAGTTGACGAGGGTGCATTGCGAACACCTGTGTGGAAGCCATCTTGCAAGCCTGAAATTAGAGCATTGACAAAGTTCCGATCCGGATGAGGGGCTAAATGTTCAATCAGACTTGGAATATTTATTGGAGTAGAGGCCTTCGATGGTAGTCAGTTCGTTGTGGGTTATTGCTAGGGCATTTTCCTTGGGCTTTGCTGTGCTTATCTGAGAAACATTGAGAGCAGTAGTGCGCATATGTACAGTTCGCCTTGGTGCAGCCGCTGGAGGCATTGAAATTATTGCAAAGTTCTCTACCTTGATGGAATACACGAAGTCGTCCCTTTCTGTCTTGTGACGATGATCGAGAGGTCGCTGCTGAAGAAACCGGTTTCTTACTGCCTGGGCCAGTTGAGGGCAGATTTCCGTAGCATGGGAAACGCTGCCGCAGAGGTTACACAATACCGCCCGTAGACCAGGAAAAATAGAGCAGAAGAGGTCGTTATCACGATGAGCCCAATCGACTTTGATATTGTGATGTGTTGAGAAGTAAAGCTGCCGCCCTCGCGGAAAACGCCGGTGGTACTCGTAAAATGCTAGGCCACTGAAACGGCTGGACATGCCCACGATTTGACGTTGATACGCATCTAACTCTCCGCGTCGGTTCGGGAAAACCTCGCACATAACGTTTTTATAGATGGAGAAGGCTAGGATGAATTCCTGGATAGTAAGCGAGCGGGCTACTCGCGAATTGTATAGCGGTTTTAGTGATAGGGCTTCGTCGCCGATGACGATGTGACGTTGGCCGTCGCTTGAACCATAGCCGGGGATGAGTAAACAGGCAAGATTCACATCCTTACCTGCCAGGATATCGCGACGAATCGCTGGAGACATCATTTCGATATGTGGTAGGCTTTCTGAAGGCGTTCCGCGGGTCCGTAGCAAGTTGTTGGACGACGATGAGGAGGGATGACATCGACGTTGTTAGAACGTAGGGCGCCGCCATCTTGGATTGTGTTGTTTACGTTCTGGAGTGGAACTTCGGGAAGTGACGTCAGAGGGTTCATAGGTGACTCAGCGGCCGCTGGTCGAAGTTGCCGTTGCAGGATATTGGATATCGTGTTGACCGAGTCTTGCAGCTGCGTAAACATGGAAGTTGTTACATAACTATCTTCTTGGTGGTACTCTTGGCTTGGGACGCTTCCCGCCGAAATGCTGGCCGAAGGAACCATTGCAGACAATGGAACTGTTGGAGGAGACCTGGGTCCGAACTCGGTTTGAATGCCAGGACCGTCGTTTGCCTGAGGCCGATTAGAAGGATTGTGAGTAATACGTGTAGTACCATGGACGTGTTCCGTATTCGCAGTTATAGTATCCAACGTTGCACTTGCAGTGGAACGAGACAGGGAGCGAGTGGCCGGCCTGGTGTACGGCTGCGTGCGGGGTCGTGAAGCTGGTTGAGCATTCGGACGTTGAGATTTTTTGGCTGTCTTCGGACGTCCTTTGGCTGGCATAGTTGTTCGACGGAAGGGATCGGAGGCGTATCCGGACGGAGAGTAATAGGCTGAGCTGGTATGGCATGAACTCAGCGGCTGAATGAATGAATGAATGAATGAATGAATGGGAGCGATCAGACAAAGGCTTGATTATGTAGTGTCGTGTGCAAACGTGGCTGATTGGCTGGGAAGGATGATTGATAACAGTCATGGGTAGGAGAGCCGATTGGCTAAGGGGACGACAGTGAAGATGTAAGGAAGGCAGATAGCTAGGTGTAATCACAAAACACATCTGTGATAAAACACAGATCCACTTGAAAAAGTATCTCTTATTAGGCTTGTAGTTTTACCTTTAACTTGTCAAGGGTGTATTGCTTTTCTTAGAAATTGTTGTATTGTTTTGATTCATATTTATTTTCTTATACTGTACTGATATACCGAGTCTAAAATTGTTCATCCTTATCAATTTTCTAAAAGGAACAGTGTAACCTAAATTATACCAGTCTTTTGAAAACTGTTGTACATTGAGTTGTGAGGCTGAGCCCGATTAGTTGCGGAATGCAACTATTTTTCAGTCCTTTTTCTCATTGAATTTTTGCCAGGTTTAAATGGTCTTGTATTGTCATTTTTTTTTGTTTCATGACCTATGAGAAATAAACTATTATTATTATTATTATTATTATTATTATTATTATTATTATTATTATACAACAAATGGCGCAAACATAGAGTTACCCTGATATATGACATGAATATCACAATATTTAGACTATGTCTCACTGAATATCAATTGGAAAAAATAATTCACGAAGCAATCTGCAACTCCAACCAGCGTGAAAGGAATGGGAAAGGATAGATAACAGAAAAATGTACTAACCCATGGTGGTGTCTCAGCTGTTTCTTTAATGTACAGCTGAGTTAGGCGTTTCTTGATGATCTGTTTCCTGTATTCATGCTATTATCCGTCAGTGAAGCTCCGGTCACCCAGTTGCAACAGAACATTCAAGACCGTGGCAACAAATGAGAGTTGAAGGTCACACATTCTATGAAAATTATCTTTCCCAACTATTATTCATTAGAAATGGTAATACATGTACAATTTCATCAGTTCATTTTGTCTGGAGGCATGGGAACGCGCAGTAAAATACTAAGATACTTTTTGCCCTTACAAGAGTCATAACGTATCGTGAAGAGAAAGGTTCAACACCACGTAGACCTTTCAAGTAATATTGTCGACAGTCATGAAAGCTTCACATCATACCGGTTCTGTATGCCAAAATCAATCAGTGTAGATTGTGATTGCTTGTCTGACTTAACTAGAATAAAGACGAAGAAATTTGTACCGACGTTCAGACTGTAAGTATAAAGTGAAATATTCTTCATCAATCCTGCAAACAATTGTAAGAGGTCAATTCTCGTGAAACCTAGTAGAATGTCTATGCAGAAAGAATAACCTTAAAGCCGCAAAAGAAATGTATCACGCCATTAATCATCGTATAAACCCATGTTGTCCAAATCCGACGGCATATTCGTACCGTCTCCTCCGTAGAAAAGTAAAGTTGCCAGTGATTCCTATAACCGACGGAAATTGACATACCTTTAAGTTAAAGGGCGAGCACATCATTACTATTTTCAGACAAAATGCAAGTGACAAGATGGGGTTAAAACATATCAGTGGTCAATATTGCATTTCAGTTGCATCCAAAGTCAAAATGATCTGAACTTAAATAGCCAGAAACTGCAATGTCTGTGATTTTTCTTCATTTTTAAATGGAAATGGTGACATTTTTTCCACACAAACGCATGTAGAGGTACTCACTACAGTAATTATATAGCTTGTCAACTTAGCCTAAAAATGCATAGACTTCATTGATATAGTTGACAAGTGAATTGTAAACCGGAATACAATTCAATATGTATGTATGTATGTATGTATGTATGTATGTATGTATGTATGTATGTATGTATGTACGTCAGACGAGTATAGCTGATAGTATCGACGCTTTCGTTTCGTAGAACCGTTGCTTGTAAAAAAAAAGTTTTCGTTGACCTCTTCAATGACTTTTTTGACAAAGACTGGGAATTTGCGATGGTGAAATCAAACAGGACGTGGAACGCCCGGTGATCCGTCAGATTTCTTCAAGTAACGAAACAAGGCATGATGATTTGTAGAAGGGCTGTGTTTCAGTGAGTAATCAATGAGAAACAGTAGTACACAGCTGGCGATTTCACCGTATTACAGTTCAATTTATCTACAGTTTTTGCATTAATTATCATTAATTACTACGGTAACACATTGACACTGTTCGATTTTGAAATGCACTCACCTAACATTCGATGGCAACCAGTGTTCTGACTACGGGCCGATTTCTGTTTCATTTGATCTAGTGAGTTCTCTGATTGCAAAAACTAACGCCCTCACATGTGAGAAATCGAATTTGTTTACTGCTTTCAGTGTCTGACAAGCACACATGTAGCTTTCACTGCCTGATAGAATCTGATCATGACTGACAGTGTAATTTCTGATTGAATTATCGTCTGTTAAATGAAATCCGACATCGTGCAGTCTAAAAATGGTTTGGACTGAACAAACAACCATGCAACAATTATTGTAAATGGTTTACATTCAATCCTCACCGCCCACACTATTTCAATTCCACAAAATCTTAATGATTGATTCAACAACAACTGTACTTACATGACTTCATACGATGACTCAGGCGTTTTCACAGCGTAAACTCGTTGACCTCTTGTCATTATGGAGAAAAAAGCACTCAACATGGTTGTATTTTGACTTCATTTAGTAATAAAATGTAGTGATCTAATAATTGCAAAGTGACTTCAGTTATCAATTAGAAATTGCTCTTTTGAGCTCATTCTGAAAAGATCAGAACACAGACAGTGACACTAACGTCGACATGGTGTGAGATTTCGATTTAATCAACATGTAGCGACATGTTAACAAAAGGGCGGGTGATAAAACAGTTTGTAACCAATAGAGGACAGCCAATTGATGATTGTCGATTAACTGGTATGCCCGACAAAGCCTAGTCTCGCTTTCCAGACCTCGTTCGCTTCGCTGACGCATTACAACATCAAAGTATAGTCTGGTTCCCTGACCCATTTCCCCGGTAGAGGGCGTGGGGAAATATAGGGGCAGGTACCGGGTAGCCATCTTTAACAGAATTTTGTTCAAGATGGCGGAGGTTCATGAGGGTTTGACCGGTTAAGAAGGGCTTGTGAAGCGTCATTACGTATTCATGGTGACCCCTGGCCAGCTGTCAATATCTTTGGGGGCTTTTGTCTTTTGGCCTGCTTTGCATAAGACCTCGTTGGACACGACCTGCCAATCACCCAGGTAGTCAATTAAACTATTAATTGACTGTTTACCGACCCAATTAACACTATCCAGCAGTATCAGTCATATTTTAATCGCGTGGCCCGGGTGGGCACAACGTAGGAACGCGTGTATTTCTATGTGTACGTTTCACTTGTGGTGTTGTTTGTACCATCGTGCGTTTGAAGTCCCAGTCCTTGTTTCACCTACAGTATTACCTTTAAGGTGACAGGCTTACTATTAATGTCATTGCACAGAGTTCTGCCCACGGTGAAAACCACCTGTTTTGCCTACTAATTACTGCCCGTCGCTGCCCGTCCTGAATGTAGCCTATCTATAGCTACAGTAATCAGTCAATATATAATACCCCGGGCCTTATAATTTTTATATAAACCACAGTCTCTCTATCCACGAGGGAATGTGTATAAACTTATCAAATCATATAGTCCGTGCCGTAAAATTGTTGACTTTCGATGCGATATACAGGTTGATCATTGAATCGCACCGGCGCATCCATGTTTACTTGCCCCATAAGCTTACTACTCTGCAAAGGGCGGGTAGATGGAATTCCTGGGCCAAAAATGAACACCGGGGCGAAACTTTTTGTGAACCCATGTGAACCCATAAATCATTTATCAGTTTTGATATATACTCCTAAATTGTAAGTTTGATCAAAATCGAGACCACATTCAAGGGCTATGCAGACTGTCCATGTACGCACACACAGTGACAAGAAGGCGGCAAACACCTACTTACCAAGCACATCGAATCGGCGAAAAGAAGCATAAAAAAGCTATAGGCTCATCGCCAAAACAAACCCGCCAAGCACTAACAAAAAACCATACCAAGCGGCCCTTTTCAGGGCCACCAAATACTCCAAAAAGAGAACTACCATAACAAAAAAAAAAATGAAATGACATAGAACACACAAACACTTAAAAAAAATAACAAAAATCGTACACATAAAAATAACGTAACAGAAAAAATGGCCGTGGAAATAAATCAGCTATTTCCAAAGAAAAGCCGAAAACAACATGAAATTCAACAACAACCTATCATCGCTCAAACTATGAAACTCAAAAAAAAATAGTACTAGGCAAAGGCCTTAAAATTAATTCGGACGCCAACAAAACCAAACAGAATAAAACCACCTCAGGATTTCAACAAATAAAGTCGTAAAATGTGACTACGCTACATCGTGAGACACAAACAATCGCAACAACACAAATTCAAAGAAAAGTCAAATTGGGCTCCACAAACAACAAAAACCAAAAACTTGAAAGCTATCTGAAGCTGCTAAACTCGCACTTCTAGAGATACCCTTTCAAACAAGGAAACAAAACATGTCGCGTGCTAAAAGAATCGCGATAAACCAGCTTGCAAACAATAGACAAATTTCGGGAAAAAAACCCTCGACAAGGGTCGGGTTTTCGTTATTGTCAACACAAACGATTACATACTAGAATGCGAAAGGCAATTACGCAACACTCAGTATTATACACAACAAGCCAGAACAAACAGTAAACAAAGTAAACGAACTATTAATAATCAAAATGTACGAGAAAAAACACATCAACCAGGATACTTGTGAGTATCTTGATCCAATAAACATAAAATCCGTACCCCAGTGGTACTTATTGCCTAAAAATTCACAAACCCCCGCAAAAATCTAAAAGACACACCAGTCAAAACAAAATTTACCGAAGTAAAGAAACATAGAACAAACAAACCGAACCGCCAAACGGACTCACAACGTGACCAAAAATTAATATACTTGCCTCGCTAATCGAAAAGCAAGACCACTAAAATGCATTAAAATAAATTTTCACAAACACAAACTAAGGAAAGAATCTACACTGCGACTGATGAGAAACCACACCCGGGTTTCGAAACGCAAGCGTCAAAGGGCGACTCTATCAACTTTTGTAACAACATAGGTCCGGCTGCGTCTCGCCATAAGCTTTCCCCACACAAACTAAACATTACCGTACACACTAATCCAAACTTCTCTACAAATATCCAAAGTTAAACAAACATTTTTATTAACACACACAATCGGATAAGAATGTAGGAACACATTTTCGAAACGAATCAAACACAAACTCGACACAAAAACATTTAGGATAGTTAGGTGGGGAGCCTCTTTCACATTTTTTACATCTCGCTATTCTGTCTAGGATTCTAAAAATAAAGTCATCTGCCACTTTTTCTGTATACGCGGTTTGGCAAAACTCATCTCTTCAATCGAAAGTCGGGTGATTTCATGGTTCTTTGGGGTACCTCGAGCTTAAGGAATGTGGTTATATTCGCGATGTTTTATTCGAAATTATTTATTTTTTCTAGGGCAAATGCACGTAATTCATGCTGTTGGAAATACTGGCCGCTTATAAACAAGACAATAAACTCAATATCTGTGCATCTTTACTTTTATTGTCAAAGTACCACCGACACCCACAAAAAACAAAATGGTTCAGTCCACGCATGGGTTCAGTCCAGGTATTTGCAACGCCAGTCACCTAGGCGACGGTAATCCGCACCACTTATCACCATCGGGAAGGTACTCCTCCCCCTATACCACTGGCGATCCCACCCTCAAGGCACTGCGTCATTCGACCAAGCATCGTTATTGTAATTTCCTGCATAAAATTAACAGCGAGGTCAACCGGTGAAACTGTCTTGGGATTTTCTGGCAAGTTAGTCACCTGACAGAACATGCTACAACAAATATGACTGCTAACATGAAAACGCCGGTCAAAATTCGACTGGATCAGAATTATGTTCGAACACTGGTGTCCCAACCAAAAACATTGGCATACGAGACGGGAAACATAAACTGAAAGGATTAATCCAGAAGTACGGGGAAATAGAGGTGATTGAAGGCTGGCTGTGATATCGCAGCAGTACTTGTGGCGTGTATCGAACGCGCTAGGGTCAATGAGGTCATCGCCGACTGTGGCGTGACCCGAATGACCCGAGCACGTTCGATACACGCCACAAGTACTGCTGCGATATCACAGCTAATTGAAAACAAACTTTGTTGGAACTGTGAACGACGATTGATTTCGATGGATAGAATGGTGTCCGAATTGCGAGAAAAATGCCAGGCATCACGTCGACATTCTAAAAGTATTAAGAGGTGTGCTAAATCACAGTGGCTAAATCATGGAGGTAGAAAGTCTTTCTTTTCTACCTCCAAGGCTTTGTGGTACAAACAAGAAGTTGGTGTCAAGTGAGCCTGAAAGTGCGAAACCAAAGAAAGATGAGAAAAAGTTACATGTGTTACTTTCATCCAATCACAGCTTGTTTTATTTTAACCCAATAGCGTCCATGTTTACATTAGCCGATACCTGACCCTATATTTCCCCACGCCCTCTACCGGGTAAATGGGTCAGGGAACCAGACTACATCAAAGTTAAGTGCGCCGCTGGCCGTAGGGACAGAGCGCTTCACGCTTCACGACTCGATACTAAGTCACAATCCTCGACGCTTGCGGCGCACTTTTCTATGATTATGAAAGCAACTTGAAAGCACCCCAGGTCTGGAAGTCGAGACTGGACAAAGCCGAGCAGTGCCTGCCAACCAATGACAAATGTCATTGTCCTCATGTCAATGTTTATTAACAAATAAATCGCTATCTGCCTTGTGTGAAAAGACTGCGCCAAAATATCTTCATCTCCTAAAGCGCGAAAATAAGTGCACTTGGATTTTCCCGGTTCACACTGTTTTTACAGATAAGTTTGAAAGAATACGAAGGACTATGATAAGAATGAATGGAATAAAAATCAATTTCCTTTTCAAGGAAACTTTGGATTTTGTTTTCCAATCAAAGGGGATGGAATCAACAAACGTCTTGTTCATATGTCATAATTCTATCCCAATTAATTAATATGCACTATGTTTTAAACTCACTGGTTGTATGCACAGAGGAAACAAGATCGCCTATATTTGTAATGCCAGCATTGATAAACTGACTAACGAGAGTGCTATCAATAGAATTTGTAAAAAGTAACATATTCATTGTAAATGGCTTAACGGAGAATGTCTTTGATTGAAGTGGGATCACCCATACTTTTGGAGATAATTAAACTGATAGCTTTTAAACGAGAAAGATATCGATAAGACTCTACCCTCCTAACTTGATTCTGTTACCCTTCGCGGTTAATTTATTTTTCAAACCTATTAAACTGCTAACAGTCGATCGTGACTTCTTTGTCTAATACCGACGTAGCAATCGAGACCAGTGCCAAGGAATATGTTTTCTCCGTAACTTGAGCCAAGCCTATGCGTTAGGAGCGAGTGCCGACAGCAAAACGTTCGAGCTCCGATGATCGTCGAAGGCCTCGGCTTCAAGGGTACAAGCGGCTGTCAACAGTCTAAATGTCCATGCACCGGAATGTGTTTTCATCCAAATGACGTAGTCATCATAACGATTCAAAAATTTGCATTTTCTCTCGTTTTATTACGTCACTTTAATTCTAAACTAGAATTATGTACAACTATTAAAATTCGCCTTGTATAACAAAGTGAATATGACATTTATACAGTTGAACCAAATCGTTAATTCAAAAATGTCAAGCAATCTTAAACATCTTAAATAAAAGTGTCAAATATTAAGACATGATTTAAAACGATACAGTCGTCGCAACTGCGCTCAAAGGTCGAATGGAACCGATACGACCAATGTAAACACTGTATCCAAGGTACGATGGTGATCGGTGAAAATCAAAACGTGTCTGTCATAATCTTAATCGTATAATTTTAATGTTGCAACTATGATGAAGGGGTGCAACTAGATATTGTGCACGAAATACATTGTTTGTGAACAAGAAACTTGCACAGGCGCAGTTCCGACGACTGTTCCCGTACAATGATCAAGTATTCAAAAAATTTAACCAAAACCTCATGTATCAAATAGCGCAGGCCTAGGCCCCTTTTAGGCTCTTCTTGTGTCAGAAAATCTTTAATTATTTGAACCAAATACTGGCTTTAATATAATATATCTCTGTCACAGTTTAGCTTCGATCTCAGAAACATTTTCCTCCTATTTGCATATTGTAAGCCATTTTAGTATTGTAAGGTAGTTGCTAGGAGTGAGGATAGGGTGAACAAGGTGTTGTGCTCTATTCTTGTAGAAGTACTTGCATTAATGATACATTTGACGATTTATAATCATATTGCAAATTATAAGTCATCCATCGAATGAGAAGAAAAATAATGCAAAAAAAACGATGAAGACATGTAACTATTTCGTGGTATATTCATGACTGTATTATATGTATAGACAGTCACCTGTAATCTAAATATACCCATATATGGTAAAAGGGGCGTTCCTTGGTATTAAAAAAGCCTTAGTGAGGGCGCTGTTCTTAAAAAGCGGCCAACCGCCTAAAATCTGTGATTGGTTAAGATTTTCTCTTTCTATGGTTACTGTGGCGAAATTGGAGCAGGTGACAGTATACCTTTAATACATTTGACGATTTATAGTCATATTGCAAGTTATAAAGTCATCCATCGAATGAGAAGGAAAAATATTGCGAAAATCCGATAAAGAAATTTAATTATTTCATGGTAAATTCATGCCTGAGAAAATACGTCAGATATTGGAACTAGTAGCTGAAATTGAAGCAGACATCGCAGTCACATGATTGACATAATTTGATCTACATATTCAAATACAGTGGAATCGCTTCTCGTGAAATCCCTAACTTGCGTAACAGGAGTAAGCCAATGTAATAGTCATGCCAAGAAATCCCAAGAGGATTTGACCGGTTGACCTAGTTGTTAATTTTATGCAGGAAATTACAATAACAATGCTTGGTCGAATGACGCAGTGCCTTGAGGGTGGGATCGCCAGTGGTATAGTAATGTTGGAGGAGTACCTTCCCGATGGTGATAAGTGGTGCAGATTACCGTCGCCTAGGTGACTGGCGTATGTGCGTGCCAAAAGACACCTATGGTTGATTTCCTGTTGACCAGTCGGATGGCAGAGTTGCAAATACCTGGACTGAATCATTTGGTTTTTTGTGGGTGTCGGTGGTACTTTGACAATAAAAGTAAAGATGCACAGATATTGAGTTTATTGTCTTGTTTATAAGCGGCCAGTATTTCCAACAGCATGAATTACGTGCATTTGCCCTAGAAGAAATAAAAAAATTTCGAATAAAACGTCGCGAATGTAACCACATTCCTTAAGCTCGACGTACACTTAAGAGCCCCAAAGAACGATGAAATCACCCGACTTTCGATTGAAGAGATGAGTTTTGCCAAACCGCGTATACAGAAAAAGTGGCAGATGACTTTATTTTTAGAATCATAGACAGTATAGCGAGATGTAAAAAATGTGAAAGAGGCTCCCCACCTAACTATCCTAAATGTTTTTGTGTCGATTTTGTGTTTGATTCGTTTCGAAAATGTGTTCCTACATTCTTATCCGATTGTGTGTGTTAATAAAAATGTTTGTTTCGCTTTGGATATTTGTAGGGAAGTTTGGATTAGTGTGTACGGTAATGTTTTGTTTGTGTGGGGAAAGCTTATGGCGAGACGCAGCCGACCTATGTTGTTACAAAAGTTGATTGAGTCGCCCTTTGACGCTTGCGTTTCGAAACCCGAGTGTGGTTTCTCATCAGTCGCAGTGTAGATTCTTTCCTTAGTTTGTGTTTGTGAAAATTTATTTTAATGCATTTTAGTGGTCTTGCTTTTCGATTAGCGAGGCAAGTATATTAATTTTTGGTCACGTTGTGAGTCCGTTTGGTGGTTCGGTTTGTTTGTTCTATGTTTCTTTACTTCGGTATATTTTGTTTTGACTGGTGTGTCTTTTAGAGTTTTGCGGAGGTTTGTGAATTTTTAGGCAATAAGTACCACTGCGGGGTACGGATTTTATGTATATTGGATAAAGATACAAGTATCCTGGTTGATGTGTTTTTTCTCGTACATTTTGATTATTAATAGTTCGTTTACTTTGTTTACTGTTTGTTCTGGCTTGTTGTGTATAATACTGAGTGTTGCGTAATTGCCTTTCGCATTCGAGTACGGGATCGTTTGTGTTGACAATGACGAAAACCCGACCTTTGTCGAAGGTTTTTTTTCCCCGAAATTTGTCTATTGTTTGCAAGCTGGTTTATCGCGATTCTTTTAGCACGCGACATGTTTTGTTTCCTTGTTTGAAAGGGTATCTCTAGAAGTGCAAGTTGAGCAGCTTCAGATAGCTTTCAAGTTTTTGTTTTTTGTTGTTCGTGGAGCCCAATTTGACTTTTCTTTGAATTGGTGTTGTTGCGATTGTTTGTGTCTCACGATGTAGCGTAGTCACATTTAACGAATTTATTTGTTGAAATCTTGAGGTGGTTTTATTCTGTTTCGTTTTGTTGGTGTCCGAATTAATTTTAAGGCTTTTGCATAGTACTATTTTTCGGAGTTTCATAGATTGAGCGATGATAGGTTGTTGTTGAATTTCATGTTGTTGTCGGCCTTTCTTTGGAAATAGCTGATTTATTTCCACGGCCATTTTTTCTGTTACGTTACGGTGATTGTTTATTTTGTATTTAATGTTGTGTTTCAGTTGTTTGTTATGTGTACGATTTTTGTTATTTCTTTCAAGTGTTTGTGTGTTCTATGTCATTTTATGGTTTTTTTGGTAGTTCTCTTTTTGGAGTATTTGGTGGCCCTGAAAAGGGCCGCTTGGTATGGGTTTTTGTTAGCGCTTGGCGCGTTTGTTTTGGCGATGAGTCTAGCTTTTTATGCTTCTTTTCGTCGATTCGATGTGCTTGGTGAGTAGGTGTTTGCCGCCTTCTTGTCACTGTGTGTGCGTACATGGACAGTCTGCATAGCCCTTGAATGTGGTCTCGATTTTGATCAAACTTACAATTTAGGAGTATATATCAAAACTGATAAATGATTTATGTTTTCACATGGGTTCACAAAAAGTTTCGCCCCGGTGTTCATTTTTGGCCCAGGAATTCCATCTACCCGCCCTTTGCAGAGTAGTAAGCTTATGGGGCAAGTAAACATGGATGCGCCGGTGCGATTCAACGATCAGCCTGTATATCGGATCGAAAGTCAACAATTATACGGCTCGTACTATGATTTGATAAGTTTATACACATTCCCTCGTGGATAGAGGGACTGTGGTATATATAAAAGTATAAGGCGCGGGGTATTATATATTGACTGATTATTGTAGCTATAGATAGGCTACATTCAGGAAGGGCGGCAGCGACGGGCATTAATTAGTAGGCAAAACAGGTGGTTTTCACCGTGGGCAGAACTCGGTGCCATGATACTGAACTTTAATAGTAAGCCTGTCACCTTGAAGGTAATACTGTAGGTGAAACGAGGACTTCAATGGGACTTCGATGGTACAAACAACACCACAAGTGAAACGTAGACATAGAAATCCACGCGTTCCCACGTTGTGCCCAACCAGGCCACGCGATTAAAATATGACAGATACTGCTGGATAGTGTTAATTGGGTCGGTAAACAGTCAATTAATAGTTTAATTGACTACCTGGGTGATTGGCAGGTCGTGTCCAACGAGGTCTTATGCAAAGCAGGCCAAAAGACAAAAGCCACCAAAGATATTGACAGCTGGCCAGGGGTCACCATGAATACGAAATGAAGCTTCACTATGCAGAAATTGCGGTGTCAAGCCCTTCTTACCCTGTCAAATCCTCTTGGCATTTCCTCTCATGGTTATTTTCAGTTTTAGGTTTTTGGCGTTTTCTGACACAAGGTAAATATAAAAGATATATCCAACATATAGAATATTGGATTTCAGAACTTACAGCAATAAAAAATGTGACACCAACCCATAAAACATTACGTATTAAACTTTGTTGGTCGGCTAAATATCATTCGTCCAGAGTCGACAAATATTAAACTTGCTGCTGTCAAAGATTCTTTTTATATTATAACAAACCTGATATTTTTCTTCCTTGAAACTGTGATCCTTATCGCCTATGGTAGCTTTCAATTCAAAAGCGCTGATTAATGAAAGATGTTAAAACGTTCTTTTGTTGTGATGAATGATGAAATATATTAAATGCTTAATAAAGCCAAAGTTTACATCAAATAGTAATTATCCGAATGGAACAGAAAAACAATCTTTGAGAGTGCATCCACAAGTGAAATCTCAGTTCTCTAAATTTTGCGAAGCACATGCCGTCTTTCTGATTTAGTCCACTAGGCGCTTTAAATAAAATTCTTTGTTTGCCGTGCTGACAGGTTTTCAGAGAAAATTAAGAAATTAAACACAATGGTAACACTATTAGGTTTAAAAATATTTCTTTTCTAAGATAAACCAAATTAAAATTACGTTATGTTAATACAGTTGTTTTTTTTGCCTGTGTTTGTTTTTTTCCCTGGCTGGCTGGTAGGTTTTTGAAAAATCAAAGGACGGCAAACAAAGAATTGTTGTTTAAGTGGCCTTAGAGAGAGTTCCAACTACTATTCTCACTGTCTGCAATTCCTTTATTAGATTTTCTCTCTCTGCTTCACCTTGGAAACTGATCTTGTTTGTAAATAACTGTGATTTTGATATTGTAATATCGCAACAAAGTAAAGAAAATATGTAATATGTAATAATGGAAATGATATAAAGTAATATTTTCACACAAAAATATCTCTGAGTGTCATAGATAAATGTGAAAATGTCGAACACAACAAATGGAAATACTGCAAAGATGACTCATGACGATATGAGTTTTGCTCATAAATTGAAGGTGTTATATCTTTATAATAATAATAATAATAATAATAATAATAATAATAATAATAATAATAACAATAATAATAATAATAATAATAATAATTATATGAATATGAATATGAATATGAATAATATTTGTTTCTTTTAAAAACGCATTCCATATAAAGTGATAGCTCAAGGCGCCTGACAATATATCTATAAAAATCGAATAAAGGAATATAGTCAAAAATCACACACGTAACTGTCTATATAAAGTAAATTTTTAAATGTGACTTAAATTATTGAAATCATCAACATATCTGAGTTTTGGAGGCAGCCTGTTTTAAAGAAGAGCCTGATGCAGAGCACATACAGGAAATAACGTATCTCCATAAAACATAGAAACGAATTCTAAGCATATTTGTAATCAACTGAACTGATGATTTATGTCACTTTGTAGACTCAAAGTTATCCTTTCACAGTATATGACTGAAGGAAAATTTTAAACTGGCTATGTGTTCACAAGATCTATATACCAAACGTTTGTGTAAAGACAAGGCTACAACCTATATTTGTCATTTTCTTGGATATAATTTCGGTACTGTTGTAAATTTATAGGCATTGTCTCATGTGCCGAAGATGGTTGCTTCAAATAAATCTATATTAGAGTACTGGCATAGCATATCAAGCAGAGGTTGACTTGGTTTGTTGAAGTACCGAATCTGCACACGGATATGCATCGGCTGGTTTACAAAAATCAAGTTATCCATCAGTTGAGCAAGAAATGCTAGCCAAAGCTAAAGCGCACCTCTAAACATTGTCTCTGTATCGAATGTATAATTTCAGAGCATATAATGCATTATTACACCTCACTCATTCAGCGTGCACTGCCATTGGTTAAACACGACTCACGTGACATGTAAAAGAACGTGATGATGCCCTCTGCGAATGTGATGATGCCCTCTGCGAACTTGATGATGCCCTCTGCATTTGATATTACATGGATGACGTCATTTTACTTACTGCGCATCCTTTCTGCGCAAAACAAATTGTCGTTCGCTTGTTGTACTTTGCAGTCGGCAACTTATGGCTTCGACACGTCATGCAGAGCTGTCACCGGCACAGTTAGACGATACTTTGATGCAAGTAAACAGCAAACGAACGAAAATGGCAACAATGAATGCAATTTCTGTGTTCAGCGACTATGCAAGCAACAAATTGTACGCCACCGAGGAAATCGGCAAACTTTAGCGGCAACCCTAGACTCGGCACTGACAACATTTTACGCTGAGGTCCGGACTCAGAAGGCGAACAGTACTCGAAGAAGTCTTTGTGTTTTTGTTTCTTTGCATGTTTGTAGTGCTTGTTCGGTGTAATAAAAATAATAACACATGAGAGCTTGGGCAATATCACGATTTTTTGCCTGCCCTCGGGCTGGTGGTCATGATCGAAATACTGATGATGCCCTCGCCTAACGGCTCAGGCATCATCAGTATTTCGATCACGACCACCATCCCTTGGGCAGGCAATAAATCGTGATATTACCCTCGCTCTCATGTGTTATTATTTAAATATTTCCTGATACGTGTCACGTTTTAATAATTTTTGGCACACCGACTTAATTTGTCTATAAAATGGTACGCTAAAATGTAAAATTAGCCTTAGCAACAAATTAGCAACAATTTTGGTTTTGTGACAGCCTACGTATGCGAACATAATGCAATGACCTTTTGAAGAGCAATTATTGTCAAATTTAGAGTTCTTTTTTGAGTTCCAATGACTGAAGGTTTACTAACATAGCAGAAATTGCCAAAAAGTTGGCAATGCTGGTTGTAGATCAGCATTCTGCCAAAACAACAAACAAAACACAATGAATAAACATTGAATTGTAATATACGAAAATATTGATGAACGCGATATCATAATAATAAAATTTATATTTGCTTCTGTCAATGCTTCTGAGTTATTACTTTAAATTTCTGAATTTATCTTTCTTAAAACTTATATAAGGGTAAATGCGCCCAGGGGAAAATATTTTAAATTTAATTTTTTTCCAGTTCTTTTCTGATGTACTACTTGAGGGGGCTCGATTTAAAACACCTGGAGTAAGAAACAAAAACGAAAACCGCAAATTCAATTTTACCCGTAGAGTTAACATAGAATTTCAAATATTTAGGCAAATGTTAAGTAATTTGTTTCTCTAGTACCTGACTTGAAACACGGTGACGCATGAGTTTTATTCCCGGTTTGGTAAGATAATGATTTAAAGTTTCATGGAGGAATGTAGAGCAAAAGTTTAAGTCTTTCGCTTTCGGGCTGTCAAAATTTAACGCATTTAAAAGATCACAAAAAATCAAAGCCTCTTTTAAAAATACTGGCATTTTGAACATAATAAAAGAATGAGTGAAATTTTGTGAAAGAATATTCCTTTTTGTCCTACCTACCAATACGGCTTTGTGGGCACACGTTACACACAATAACAATGAAAATACAGTGTTGCTTATGTGATATTATGCCTTTCAAAGGTATATTTGGAAAGGAATGTTTGTTCAGAACCTCGTTGATAAAAGATTTTATCCTAACAACAGAAAATATAGTAAGTCTTTGTGAACATGAGTTTAACTAAATATAGTTCTCATATAAATCAATTCCACGGTGCTGTTATCTATTAGTGGCAATTAAACATTTAAAACTGATGGAATTGGAAAACCTAAAACATACTTGGACAATTTAATGTCACAATATAGCTCAAAAACCTAAAATAGAGAATAAATAGAAACGATATATATCTGATCGAGAAGTCTTTGCAGGCACAAGTAGGCGAGAATATAGCGAATTTACTTCGTCAGGCTTGAAAAGTCTAGCCAGTATAAAACTATTTGGTAAGCATTTCACACGAAACAGAAAATTTTGGCGACAGGAATTAGGAATGGATATATTTTTCAATGGCAATGATAACAAAAATGTAGTATCATTGATGTTGAAGATGATGACGACAACGACGATGATGTTCCTAAAGGAGATGAAATTGTGGTTGTAGTGATACTGATAGTGCTGATCACCAGCCAGTGGTGATATTTAACATGTCGTGAACATCATCGTGTACATCAGTCATTAAAATCTACCACACGTTATTATATGAGTAGGACAGAAGTTAATTACTAATATCATCCACTCTAAACAGTTTCGACATTCCTTTGACAATCATGGGTGATTGGCGAGATTAGAAAAATTAACTGTCGATTATAGTGAAATCTCATTTTAATACTGAAAAACTTGACAAGCATTTGCGTAAAAAATAACACGTTAGGGTTCTGGAGGTGCTTTAAACTGAACACACCTTCTAGGTCTACCTATCGGACATAAATTACATGATGATTCAAATTAACGTTAGCAGTGAAAGAATAGGGTGACGTGTTTACAATTTCAACAAAATTCCATTATTTAACAAGTCATTGTCAATGACAAAATCCCCACTTGTAATAGGAGTATTAGTCTTGATGGGGCAGGGAAATGAGGTCATTAAGAAGTATCACTGGAGTGTATATGTTCAGATCTATGGACACATAGGTCTATGTCATTGTTCCCACTTTGAAACAAGAGGCATATATAAGTTATGGTTCTAAATCAGGAAAAAAGATCAGACTACCGTGGCCGAAAACGACACAGACCCTCTTCAGTTTGTAATTGCGTCGTTCTGTTAGAGCTGCGTCGTTCTGTTTTGACCTGCGCTCTTCAGTTTGTAATTGCGTCTTTCTGTTTGAGCTGCGTCGTTCTGTTTCGACCTGCGCTCTTCAGTTTGTAATTGCGTCGTTCTGTTTGAGCTGCGTCGTTCTGTTTTGACCTGCGCTCTTCAGTTTGTAATTGCGTCGTTCTGTTTGAGCTGCGTCGTTCTGTTTTGATCTGAGCTCTTCAGTTTGTAATTGCGTCGTTCTGTTTGAGCTGCGTCGTTCTGTTTTGACCTGCGCTCTTCAGTTTGTAATTGCGTCGTTCTGTTTGAGCTGCGTCGTTCTGTTTTGACCTGCGCTCTTCAGTTTGTAATTGTGTCGTACTGTTTGAACTGCATCGTTCTGTTTGATCGTCGCTCTTCAGTTTGTTTTGTTGTAATATGGGGAAAGCAACTCCACACATTGTTCATATCTGAGTTGTTTGCATTTTGTGTATGATATTGTATATATTGTGAGTGTGTATCATATTTGATTGTTTTATTTGAGTATTGGTTAGCCATGGCGAATGTACTAAAGGGAAAGCAACTCCTCACACCTTTCATATGTGAATTCTTTGCGTTTTGTGTATGATTCTATGTGTGTGTATATCATGTTTAGCTGTTTTATGTAAAGGGTTGATTAGCCATGGCGAGACGTACCCGTAATTTACGTGTCTTGCTGTTAACCCACATTGGAGCGGAGAGACTAGCGTTACACTGCGATCCTTTGAAGCTACGTTTCTAAAACAGAGTTTTCTTCATCAGTCACTTAAAATTAATTTTTGATTGGTGAGACATGTGGAATGATTGATTGATTTTATGTGTTAATATGTTGTTCCACTGAAGTCTGTTGTTCAATTACGGGATCGGAGCTATGTTTACGGTTTGGTCTTGTTGTGTTTGTGTATGCTCATGTGAATCGGAGTGCCATCTATTGTAGCTTTTGTTAAGTCTGGCATTTGTAAGTGTATTGCATACTTCTGTTCCTTCTGTATGCGATTATTGGTTGCTGGAAGGTTTGCAGCATGAAAAAAATATTTGGGACAAGATTTCACTGACGCTCTTGATCCAAGGCTTAAATAGTATAAAATCATGGACTTTTGTATAAAATACAGCAAAAACGGGCTAAGTGTCAAAGACACAAGGAAAAAAAGCTGGAGCAAGAAAAAGGACCTCGAAATAAAGAAAGTGAAATAGAAAAACATGAAAAGACATTGATGAAGTTCAGAGAGCTTTAAATGATATTTACGAAGTCAAAACACAAGGTATTATTCAACGTGCTAGAGTAAGATGGCATGAGCTTGGTGAAAAAAGCAATGCTTATTTTTTGAAGCTTGAAAAGAGAAATCATTACAAAAATCACATTCTTAAACTTCAAGCATCTACAGATTTAAATGAAATTTTAAACACGCAGAAAGAATTTTATCGAAATTTTCCTGAAGAAAAACTAGAAGAGTTCACTGGGGATTTGCATATTCCTTTATTGTCAGAATTACAGAACAAATATTTGTGAGGGTTATTTGAGTCTCGAAGAGTAATAAAGGGAAAGTGGCTTCACACATCACTCATCTCGTCTTGTATGTGCTTTGGTGTGTTTAGTGTACATGTCTGAAATGTTTTGGCTGTTTGTGTGAAAATTAACAAACGAATCGTTAATTTTAAAATAAGCCATGGCGAGACGTGGGCGTAGTCAGATGTGTCTTTGACAACCTTGACTCTTTTTTTATCCCCACGTTTCGAAACCAGAGCGTTCTCTTCCTCAGTCGCCTAAGATATTGTATATCTTTTTTGTTTTATGTCACGTCGATATTGTTGATCTCCTGTTCTTCTAGCAATGAAGCCAGAATATTTATGTTTGGATCGTCATGTGTTCGTTCGTTCATTGACTTGTTCCTAATACAAAATGCCGTGGACTTTGGCCTGTATCAGTATATCGCTAATGTTTGGATTTCTTTTGTATGCGATGATCGGTTGTTGTGGAAATATTTCATTCAGGCTTAGTGTTTCATCCTTGTCTATGTGTTCCCAGTTTTCGTATATTGCTGCTTTTTATAGCTTAATGTGTTCTTATATATATTGTTGCTATAGTTTTCGTTGTGAAGACTAGTGTTTTCTTTGTTTCTTTGTTTGTTCGCTTGTGTTCTAGTTGCGTAATTCGTGCGGCGAAGTGTGCTTGCGATGTGACTGGACATTTCCTGTTGTTTTAGCCACCACGTTAGATTAATCTTGCATAAAGTGTATTGACCTTTGAAACAAAGTCACTTGTGTGTTGCAAGTTCTGATGTATCTTATTGTTTCGCCTTTGATCAGGCTTTTAAAGCGTAGATTTCAGTTGGCCTGAAGTTTTATGTAAGAATTCAAATCTGTCGATTGTGTTCTTTAGTTGTATGTGGAGTCCATCGAGACTTGTGTTTGAATTTGTCTTTTTTTGGTCAATTTGTGTCGCATAATGTCTTGGATTTTCCTTCTCGTAATGTTTGCGTCTTGTATGAGATGAACTCTGTGAGGACGATTTGGTGTTGGGATAAATTTCAACCCTTACCAAGTGCAAACAAAAGCACAAAGTTGAGAGAAACATTTCCTAAAAAATAGCACAACTGAAAAGTATAGGACCCGCTGGCATATTTTGGTAATGTACTTTGAATCATAGATTGAGAATGTCTTTTTTTTGTAAGTGCTATCCTTTTCTTTGTCTTTTGTCTGTGTTCTGTTTCCGTTGTCTTTTACGGACCTTTTTCTCTTGTGAGTAAATGATATTATATTATATACATATATATATATATATATATATATATATATATATATATATATATATATATATATATATATATATATATATATATATATATATCAGTCTAGTAAACACAATACGAACACAACCTTTAACACAATAGAACAAAGTTTGACATCCTAGCTTCCAGAATGAAAGAACAAACCTTCAGTGGGAAAACATAGGAATACGTACAATCTGCCATTATACCACGAAATTTATCCACTGAACCTGACTTGACACTGCATGAAAACGCAATAATACAGATAAATTCACACTAATGAGTTACCTGTATTATAGGATAATACACGTGAATTCACATGAATCCACATGAATACAGGCTTGCTGAATACAAGCAATGGATTCTTGACTGTATTCATCTGTATATGCACTCTTCAGCTAAAATACAGGCAATAATCCATACAAATACAGTATGTATTATTGGGTTTTCATGCAGTGTGAGGCGATTGATAAAGAAAGTCTGGCAAACTTTTGAAACATAGCGTTAGTGTCGTACGCAGTGTCTCAACTATGGAGTACAGACTGCACTGACATTCATATTCAGCTGTCTCGCCGTACCTATTCTGTTCTGTACACAAGACAGTGAAACAAAATACACACACCACCATACATTAAACGCAAACAACCAATATGTGAACGATGTGTGGAGTTGCTCTCCCTCTACTACCTATGACTCCACGGGCACCCATGCCAAGTTGCAATGGTATTCTCCAAGTGACCGTTCAATGATTGTTACAAAATGTTTACTCCAGTACTTCCGTGTTATGCTGAAAACAAACTGAAGAGCATTTCAAACAGTTCAAACAGAACGACGCAGGTCTAACAGAACGACGCAATTACAAACTGAAGAGCGCAGGTTGAAACAGAACGACGCAGCTCAAACAGAACGACGCAATTACAAACTGAAGAGCGCAGGTTGAAACAGAACGACGCAGCTCAGACAGAACGACGCAATTACAAACTGAAGAGCGCAGGTTGAAACAGAACGACGCAGCTCACACAGAACAACGCAATTACAAACTGAAGAGCGCAGGTTGAAACAGAACGATGCAGCTCAAACAGAACGACGCAGCTCAAACTGAAGAGCGCAGTTCAAAACAGAACGACGCAGCTCAAACAGAACGACGCAATTACAAACTGAAGAGCGCAGGTCCTAACAGAACGACGCAGCTCAAACAGAACGACGCAATTACAAACTGAAGAGGGTCTGTGTCGTTTTCGGCCACGGTATCAGACCTCTAGCTGTATTGGCCAGCCAAGAAATACATATGTGTATAATAAATGAGGTACAAGATGTGACATCTTAAGGTCTATTATCCTATCAAAATCGAAGCGTAAAGAACTTGTGGTTACTGAGTTATGCATATATATGCATATTCAAGGTCAAAGGTCATCAAGGTCACGTGACATTTTGAAAAAAAAAAACATTGTATTGCTAATTAATCCATATATGCCAAAATTCAGACCTCCAGCTCTATTGGCTTGCCCACAATTATATATGGGCATAATTAACGAGGTAAAGCATGTGTTGTCATAAGGTCTCCCATCCTACTAAATATAAAGGACATAGCACTTGTGGTTACTTATTTATTGACATTATCGTGTATTGTAGTAAAAGGTTACCGAGGTCACATGACATTATGTCAAAAAATTTCTATCCTATAGTCTATCCCTATATACTAAAAATCATACATTTACCTCTATTGGCTTGCTCAAAATTTGATATGCACATAATTAATGAGGTACAATATGTGGCGTCACAAGGTGTCCCGTCATACCAAATATGAAGGGTATAGCATTATTGGTTCCTGAGTTATGGACAAATATGTATATTTGAGGTCAAAGGTCACCGAGGTCACATGACATTTTGTCAAAAAAATTTTATTGCTAAGTTATCCCTACATACCAAAAATCAGACTTCTAGCTCTATTGGCTCGCTCAAAATTAGATATGCGCATAATTAATGAGGAACAATATGTGGCGTCATAAGGTGTGAGTAACCTTGTGTCCCATCATACCAAATATGAAGGGTGTAGCACTTGTGGTTACTGAGATTTAGGACAAATACATATGAGGTCAAAGGTCATTGAGGTCACGTGACATTTTGTCAAAAAAATTGTATTGCTAAGTTATCCATATATACCAAAAATCAGACCTCTAGCTCTATTGGCTCGCTCAACATTAGATATGCACATAATTAATGAGGTACAATATGTGGCGTCATAGGGTGTCCCATCATACCATATATGAAAGGTTTAGCACTTGTGGTTACTGAGTTATGGACAAATATGTATATTCGAGGTCAAAGGTCACCAAGGTCACGTGACATTTGTCAAAGTGTCTGAGATATCTGCGTGAACGGATGGACTCACATGGATGGACTCACAGACTGACATGACCCAATCTATGAGCCCCCTGGACTTTTCTATGGCGACTAAAAACTGTGTCACTGCATCCTTTTTGCAATATGAATACAATGAGAAACTATTTTTTTATTTTTCTTGGCCTTATACATGGGAGTCTATGGACTGCCTTATACATGGGAGTCTATGGACTGCCTTATACATGGGAGTCTATGGACTGCCTTATACATGGGAGTCTATGGACTGCCTTATACATGGGAGTCTATGGACTGCCTTATACATGGGAGTCTATGGAGGTGAAAACTAAAAAGTCCTCTAACACGGCCAAATTTGATCGCATTGTGAAACAAATCGATGTGCATCTGTATGTGGTAGGGTACTATCCTTGTACCAAGTTTGAACGAAATCGCTCCAGGTGTCTCTGAGATATCTGCGTGAACGGACGGACGGACGCATGGACGGACGGACGCACGGACATGACCAAACCTATAAGTCCCCCCGGACGGTGTCCGTGGGGACTAAAAACTTGTTTGGTTTCTAATGAATTACATGACATTGTTAAATGTTATACTTTGTCTGCTATTCTTGACAGTAAAGTTAAATTGAAAAAAAATGAAATGTAATTACAACTTTCTCTCTTAAGCTTTGATAAAAATCGATCCAATCAATTATATATGGTTATTCAAAAATACCGGAATTTATGTCCGAGTACATCGTGCAGCGGAGGTATTGTCCGAGATGTGCATAATTTCAGTCAAATTCACCGGTTTTGGACTGACCATGATTTGCTTTGTGAAGTACTGAATGTTAAGAAGTATATATTGTTGTAAAAATGTAAAATATTCTCTTCTTTCCTCGCGTTGACGTACATGTGTTTTGAGGTCAAAGGTCAAATAGCGTCCAATAACACCTAAAGTTATTGTACTCCTCGTCAAAGTTATTGGACTCCGCGTCCTCTGATACCAACACTTACTGTACGACGAAACTCCACAGGTTACAGACGCAGGTGTATAATAATACGTGTTATCAAACATACGAACAAAGTAACTCCTGAACAATGTTACTGAAAAACCTGTTCTTTATGATAGAACAATAGGTGATATTAGACTGAAAGATTCAGTCGCGTGCGGGCGCTCCGGCGCACTGCGACCTACGACCCTTTACCACGACTGAAGGCACACTGTACTTGGCCGCGGCAAACTCAAAGAAAAAAAGTACCGCCCACAACTGACTTCACAGACTTTTCAAATATGTAAATCATGGTAGTGTAATTTGAATATTGCTCACGTGGGCTGTTTACGGGCATAATGAACACGCGGTAGTCAAGACAACAATGTCGATCAACTGCATCGGCAGCGCCGACATTGCATAATCGCTCTACTCGGCAGATGAAAACAACGACAAGCGGCTAGCCTATAAACTTACATGTAGATACAATCACCGTCCCTCCACCCACACAATATTGTCTGGCTCAATTGACGCCTATAAAAAAAACTCCATAGCGTCTTTCGCGCTGAGCGCAGCAGAATGTGCAGTCTGCGGGGAGCTCGGAAGAAAAGGTCGATCTTTTCGAAAACGACCGATATCGAGAAACTGAAGCAACTCTACACAAACAAAACATTACCGTACACACTAATCCAAACTTCCCTACAAAAATCCGACGCGAAACAACATTTTTATTAACACAAACAATCGGATAAGAATGTAGGAACACATTTTTGAAACGAATCAAACACAAACTCGACACAAAAACATTTTGGATAGTTAGGTGGGGAGCCTCTTTCACATTTTTACTTTCGCGCTGAGCGCAGCAGAATGTGCAGTCTGCGGAGAGACTGTAGACTCTCGGAAGAAAAGGTCGATCTTTTCGAAAATGACCGATATCGCCGAGAAACTGAAGCAACTCTACAGTGGAACTGACGTCTGGACATCACAGCGGAGCCTGCCTTTGTAAAAAATAAACACAGTGTGCTTCGTCGATGGCAATTCCAACAAGATTCTCTTGATAGACATCGCAACTGAGTAATCTCCGCCACTCTCTCGTCATGATAGCCTCTCTAGTGAACCATGGATGTAAAAAAATAGACTACTTTTTACATCCATGAGTGAACTGAACACAACCTGGAATTTACCACGCACAATTTGTTCCTTGGTACGTACGTCGTTTCGGAGATCTGAACCGATCAAAGCCGCCTTCACACCCGTTTCACTGCACTTCTGAACTTGATCTTTCATGAGTGAAATCAGGGGCGAAATCCCCAGAGCGATCGATCCTGAACGGTTCTTAAGTGTGTCCATAACTTTGGGTGCCAGCGTGTAAATCATAGATTTCCCATACCGTGGGGCCCTGTTGGTAAAATAGCGGATACATCTCTGCCGCCGCTAAAACTCTTTGAGTGCGTCTCTTTGCTCTCTTTTCAACATAATATTATATAGGTCTACATCAGAACATTTACTGACTGCCTCGGCAATGCGAGTCAGCGATTGTTCGGCCATAATGATCAAATCGGAACGCTAGCCACAGACGTCAACGTGAGTATAGCTTCGGCCGTTCGATTTTTCAATACTTCAAGTTTGAGAAAACACGTTGTGTTTGTTGACAAACGAGACATGATATAAGCTAATAGGCGGGACAAAAGCCTGGCGACAGTTTTTAATATGCTAATCACGATCACGCACTGAGTGAGCGATGTGGGCGGTCTTTTTACGCCATACTGTCAATTAACTCGTTTCTGTAATATGATTGGTTCCAACAAAATTTGTTGGAGAACAGGATTTCAACAGTGTGCCTTCAGTCGTGGTAAAGGGTCGTAGGTCGCAGTGCGCCGGAGCGCCCGCACGCGACTGAATCTTTCAGTCAATAGGTGATATTTGATCTCAGTGTGTAAAGAAGCCATAACTTTTATCGTCAGTATAAGTCTGCCAATTAGCTTTAAAACCAAACGTATCTTCATGTTGTTGAATGCCATGCTGGTGAAATCCAATAAATTTCTCGAGTTGAATCGATTTCACAATCTACGGTGCTCCTACTCTCTTAAAAAGAGTGATCAGCAATAAATTTAACCGCTTGGCTAAATCCCCACCTCAAAACAAGTTTTCAAGGTTGCTCAAGTCATTTAAAAATTGTGGTGTTTTTGTGCAACAAAGGAAAACCCCTTTTCCTTTAATGTGGTCTAATTTCCATTAATAATTTGTGTTCATATTTGTAGACGAACGGTTATCGCACTGTTTTCTAAATGTCACTTCAAAGGAATAAAATGTTTGCGCCTCTAATATCTTCTGGTTGTTCAATTCCATAGTGAATTAATGTCAATTTTACACAATATTTATTCATAGGAGCAAAACACATGAATACATCATACTCGATTTACTTCAGATGTCAACATTCTCTAAACAGGTGCGTATATTTTTCAAACTTTACCAAGTTTACTAATTTCCTAAGTCCTCATTTGTTTGGGAGTCTTTGAAACATTCTTCCTTTGTGGATCATTCATGGCCTGTGCTGGCGTTAGTCATTATCTTTCCTTGTCTGTACACATCATCTGCTTCAAGTACGAAGGGTTTCTTTCGCAGCTTTAGAAATGTGGCAAATATCACAGCAAATAATATCGCCTGTGAGAAAATACAACGATGTATAATTTTATGAGTCAATGATTTACAAATCAAGTTCCAGTAAAAGTAATAGAATGCTCCATGATATCACCTTGAACATTTCATATAGCCATGGATTATATTTATGTGGCGTAAAAAACGTGGCGAAGGAGAGTCCTAACGCTGCATGCTGATTTCACGCAAACAACTGCACGATAGGCAAACAATGAAAATAAGTTATTGAGTGACCTACTCTAGTTTCCGAGCAGGTTGCATGAAGAAAGCATTTTTTGGCCTGAATAAGACGGGAGTAAAGTAAAACTCGCACTATGGAAGCTAGTTACATGTACTTAACCAATAATGTACCCCCCCCCCCCCCCTCCCCGGCCAATAATGGACGAGAGGAAACTTTGCACGACATAATGAATGAGGCTTGGCCGAGTACATAATGGAGTTTAAAGTTTGCTCGAGCGCATTATGGGCGTGAAGTGAGTTACATTATTTCTATTGCTTTGTAGAAAATTTGTAGTGAATTTGTAGATGTAGGGAACATCTGTACCACAATATAGATAATCGGATAAATTATCATTACAAGTCTGTGTGGGACGTAACAAAACTCACTGATATTGACAAAGCTATAATACAATGTCAAATATGGTATTTCAGTATTTACGCACCGACAAACTCTAAAATTTACCCTTAATCTTGATGTCGATATATCATCGTGACACGGTAGAGATTGACGGTCAATTTATTTATTTGAATTGAAAATCGCCAAGTCAACAGAAAAGGCTACATCACATTGTCAGCCAAATAATGCTCCTGCACTGGGACAGCTAGCTCAGCCCTCAACTTTTTGCTGCGCCTTGTTATATAGGTGTGAATATTTGACTATACATTACCAAATGAAAAGTTTATATACAACGGTAATACATATTTTGCCATCACAAACACAAAGGAAAATCGGGATTCAAATTGTAACAAAACGAATTATAGATCATTTTATAAATAAGCCTGTGTATGTGTATTTGAGTTTTCACAAACATTTAGAGAGAGACAGATAGAAAGATAGATAGATATTTAGATAGATAGATAGATAGATAGATAGATAGATAGATAGATAGATAGATAGATAGATAGATAGATGATAGATAGATAGATAGATAAATAGATAGATACATAGATCTATTAGATAGATTAAAAGAAAGAAAAAAACAAAGAAAGAAAGAGAGAAAGGAAGAAAGAAAGGGAAAGAAAGATGGACGGATTGACTGATTGATTACTGGATGGATCGACGGCTGAATAGATCTTCACACACATACATAAATACATAGATAGATACATAGATACATAGATACAAAGATACATAGATACAAAGATGCATACAATACATACATACATACATACATACATACATACATACATACATACATGTGGACAAGCCGACAGAGATACAGCTTAGTGGCAGTCAGATACACCGTAAGACCGACATAAACATAAACATAAATATTTTCCCACCTTGAACGGTTCAACAAGAGCCGCTGAAGAAATCAACGATGTTAACTCCGCTATTAACCACCGCTTGGATTTCTCCGGACCCCATTCAAGACTGTACAGAATTACGAAGAAGGTTGAGACAACTGATGACGTGAACACCAGAACCCATGCGATTATTCTGTAGCATCGAGATGCCATACTTCGAGGAACATTTGCAGACTCCGGGCTTTCTCGATCAGCAAATTCATTGTTGGTAGTTGGGGAAATCTTAAAGTCGCGTCTTGATTTCTTGAAAAGCGTTACCATGGTGATGGAGACGGGTAGCGTAACTAGACTACTGATCAGGGCAATATAGACTGTACCGAATGACAAACTTTGTGACCCAATCTCAACTGTTTTCGTCGACTGCACTCTATCTTCTGTTTCATAAAACATCGCGTTGACGATCATAGCAAGACATAACATGGCGGCGCAACAAGACAGACGTTGAACTCTGGTGAAGTTACTCGGCATTTGTCGGGTCAAAAGTGAACCCCACATGTACTCATCGTAAACTTGAATGCGAATGTGACTTGATAAAAGATGAACGAATCTCAGGAATTGGCCTTCTTCAGAAACCGTCAACTTGATATTCTTCTTGTCTTGATCGTCAACCCGCATAATCCAATCGTAGCAAGTGAAATTGAACCTGCAAAAAATGCAACACGACTCTCAGAGAGTGACACGGTGGTTACGACACTCGTAATCCTTCGCTAAAAGATGGACAATGTTTGGGAATAATATACTTATCACATGCACAAACCAAGAGCCCGTGATATCTTTGCGGAATAAAAGGAGTTTCCCTGATCTATTCGCGTTTAATCTTTTGATATACATTTGAAATTATATCTTCTTCACGCCGTGGGTAAATTGTCAATCAAGGAACTGTTCGTGTACGGAGAAAATATCAGACGTCGGCAAGGGTATAAACGATTTCAAAGATCGCATAAGCTTGGTAATCTACCTTCGACAAAGTTTTGCTACTTTTCTGGAACGGAAATCGACTGAATGTCAAAGTGGCTAACATTGTAACGTCGGTACAACCACGCGTGTTTAACCCTGGTTGCGACCCGACCAGTTTTGAATTCGTTGTTTCCGAAAATCATTCACGTAATTCCTACGGGACATGTGGGCGTTGCACTCTTGTGTTGTCATTGTTCGAGTTATTATTGTCACAATCTGTGACCATTCTTGATTTTATGACTAGACATTTGGAGGCTAAGCGTGCGGTCTTGGCACAGCACTTGGTATACCTTTGTATACTGCACATGAAAGTACTCTCGTGCGTCAAAGTTCAGGCGGAGGTGGGGCCTAGATATATGAATACAAATTCCAATATTTGCGACAAAACAAAAACACAGGGATTCAAAATAAAATATGCCAAGTGGATGTACTTTGAGAGGTAATCATTTGATTTTTACGAAAGTTTTATGTCAGACACAAAGTTTGATCGTGGGCCACCGTGTCGTTTGTTCATAAGAACATCGAAGATTAACGTATAATTATCACATGAACTGGCCCGAATCGTCACCTGTGTGACGTAGAACAGGACAGATAGAAAATCCGAATTACCCCTGTTGTACGTCATCAACCGGAACTTTTTTCTGCAGTAGTATACCGTTTGTCTCATCGCGGCTGGCGGCTGAGCTTGCGAAGCATTTACCTGACCAGCATAGCGTGATTTCCGTAAACAATATTTAGAAAAAATAAAGCGATACTTGTTTGTGATAAGCTGTATTCAGAATGGCCTGAAAGTTTGACATGCTTGGTTAAATATCAAGGTGTTGAACTGTACTAAAATACTATATCCTATAAACCTGACGGGCTGCAGGCGGTAACTGCTAACGACGAACGATGGGGCCGGAAAATAGCGGGAACATTAGGACAAATTTTTTGTCGTCTGCGCCTTTCTCAGTATTTTGCCAGTCGGTAAGGTGCGTCTAACGTTCGCTGCTACGAAAACTGAGCAGAAAACACGGCAAAATGGCCCAAGAACGTCCAGAAGATCTCGACGAAGAAATTCGCGAGCTATTCCGTCTAGCGGAGGAATTGGGAGCTACTGGAACAGATGATTTTTTTGGTATGGAGGAAAATACGCGGCCCGTTTCCTCTAACGTTCAGCCATCGCGATCGCGCTACGTCGAGTTCTCGGAGACCGACAAGCAAGAGCTGATCACCGAACAGAGGAAGAAAAATACGGTGCAGTCCACAAATTGCGCCGTAAACCAGTTCAACAAGTGGATGCGTACTATGCGACCTTCAGAAACAAGACCGATATCCGAAATTCCACCAGATGTCCTTGACTGCTATCTCGGCAGCTTTTACGCTGGCGTCCGTCAAAAAGATGGTTCTGAGTACGAACCAGACTCGCTTACGACCTACCAGCGTGGGATAGATCGCTTCCTCGGTGAGAATGGTTACAAATTCTCGATCAGCCGCGATAAAGAATTTAGCAATTCGCAGGCAACTTTAAGAGCGAAACGTGCCCAATTGAAGACCCAGGGCAAAGGCAATAAACCAAATGCAGCCGAAGAATTAACGGAACGCGAGGAGGAGCTCCTTTTTGAAAAAGGTGTGATCGGCACACACAACCCCGAAGCGCTACTATTTCTTGTTTGGCTAAACAACCAGAAACTCTTTGGGTTCAGAGGCTGTCAAGAGAGCAGACAGATGCTGTGGGGAGACATCGCCTTGAAGCGTACCGCTGACAACACCGAATTCTTAGAATTCAACGAGAGGGAAAATAAGACAAGATCTTCCGGGAAACGGAACGAACAACACTAGGGCCTATCCACCGAAGGCTTTCGCTATTCCTGACGACCCCTCTCGCTGTCCCGTGTACGCGTATAAACAGTATGCGCTCCGTCGACCGCCAAGTCATCAAGCGAACGACGCGCCCTTCTATCTGGCGATAAATTATAAACCAGAAACATCTATTTGGTTCAAACGTCAACCGATGGGAGCGAACAAGTTAGATACCATCTTGAGTACGATCTGTAAGAAAGCCGGTATCGAGGGTAAAAAAATCAACCACAGCGTGAGACGAACAACCATCAGACGTCTGCATGACAGCGGAGTTCCCCCAACAAAACTCATGCAGCTCTCCGGTCACCGAAACGTGCAAAGCGTGAACCATTACGCGGTGAATTCGCTCGACGATCAGCAGCGGATGTCGGAGATTCTCTCGCGATCTTCACGTTTAAAACCAACCTGCACTGCGTCAGAAAGAACACCAAATGACAGACCGGAAGACGCTAACAACCCAGAACCGCGACCGGTTATTTCTGGGGCAACGTTAACATCGAACGTCAGCAGCAACGTCGTCTCCTCCGCGACCGCGTTTCAACATCCTGCGGCAACAGCGGCAGTCGGTGGAATATTTGGTACTGCAACTTATAATAATTGCACGATAAACGTTGCAGTAAATATCGGAGGAGCAACATCACCTCAGTCTCCGAAACGCAAACGTCGTCGTGTGGCAGTAATATACGACAGCAGTGAGGACAGCCAAAGTCAGTAAGCCGGTCGGCCAACCATCTAACCCAAACCATAAACGGCCCTTTTGAGGGCCACCACATTTTCCAAAAAGAGAACTACCGTTACTTTGTCATGATGTTCAATTATCAAAATTACCTTTAAAATGTAAAGTTTTTATTGTTCAAACAACAATTTCTAGCGATAAGGCGCCGAATAAATAAAAATATTCACGCGATAATCGTACAGGCCAGTAACAAACAGAGCCGGTCGAAGCTGTCTTCAAATTGCAAATCGACCGGCCCACCCCGGCAGTAAAATGATTGACAGACGTTTCCTTTGCTCTGTATCAAAATTTAAGCCCACGTGACTTACAACGGCTCCCTGATTGGTAGCCTTCACACCCAACTCACATTTATGAATGAAAGTAATCTGCATATCACCAGGAGTAACCGATCGTTCACAGCTAGCTATGCGCAAACAGGAAAGAAAGTAATCAGGCCCACAAAAATTCTACTCAATGGAATATCTCTGCAATCCTACGAAATAATTTTGTTACATTTTATCTAACTTAGAGTTCGAAGACTGTTCATGTGATAAATATATAATCCCAGGAAAATTTTTCTGTGTTTGACGTCATCGTACACTCGTGTTTTTCGTGGAGCCGCACAACTTCTAGCCCTCGGCTCGAAGTTGTGCGGCTCCGCGAAAAACACTCGTGCACGATGACGTCAAACAAAGAAAAATTTCATGGGATTATATATAAGAATTCGATATGCCAAAATTGATGACATAGATGCGGGGTGCCGTAAAGTAGAACGACAAGAGGATAAATCCCGTATTGTTTATGAAGAGATGACATAGTAAGCGTGTGCATGTGATAATACCACAATGCCAATGTAGAATCTGCAAAACTTATTTCACCACTTATATAACAGTGATGCACAGCAAGAACACAGTACAACATCACATACCCACACACTCTGTCTCTCTCTCCCTCTCCCACTCTACATGCTACCAACACTGATATCTATCTATCTATCTATCTATCTATCTATCTATCTATCTATCTATCTATCTATCTATCTATCCAATTCATATAATTACCATGGTGTGCACTAAATATCAATAAACTACATCGGAGTAGATAAACCCGGACATCTTTATTCTGTGCTGCCACAATATTTGTTTCGATTATTTACATGCAACTCGATGTGTGATTTAGCACGCAGTGAAATAGTGGGATAAGCGAATCTGACGATAAACAGTACAGCGTTCAAGTGTCAATAACATCAAGGAATGTGTTTGACTTACCGTTCTTTTTTCTGCAAATCAACTATCTCAATCCTCTCTAAATACCACTTATCATACACTTTCGCATCCGATAATCGGAGATCTATGTCCATACAGAGAATTGGCCCCAGGTGGTACCTTTCTGACACAAGGAAGCTACAAATACTTCCTGTTTTTAAGTTCTGGAACATATGTAACAGTATATAGGTATTGCTTAATCGGAGAAGTGTTTCAAGTATTAAAGTACATGTCAAGTGAAAAACAACGTTCAACTTAACGTTAGATTATGGCGATGCATATAACAGATTACTCTTTGTATATTCAATTATGGACCAAACTTGGACAGTAGTTATTTTCCGCTGGCATGTGACTACTTGAATGGAGGTCAAGAAGCAACTTGAATTCAGCCGCACGGTCATTCGATAATGTTGTTGGCGAGATTAAAGATCGTTTTTCAGATTTCTGAAATCATAAACATGTCATTGCTTACCAAACGGCGCTTCTTGTCCACAAGGTGAATAATTCTGCTTCGTCTGGAGTCACCAAACAGTTGAATAGCCACTGGGCTGGTAGTACCAGAACCGGGTCTAAGGCCAGTGAAGACTGTTATGCGATAAAAGTACCGTTCATCGGATGTGTTATGAATCTGGGGAGCTGATCTCCACTAGAGAAAAAAAGTTTGGCATTATAAAGATATACTGTGCGATAAAGAACACATTTTCTATGATCTGGGTAGAAAAGTTATCAATAAAATTGTACATTTATAATAATAACTTTTATCACTCTATGTCCGTAGACATTGTTATCACATATAAATGAACATCAGCGACCATAAAAACAATATCAAATTTCTCGTCGATGAATGTCCCTGACAAATCTACAAAAGTCACGCAATTGCCCTGGGTATATAATCGCAGTTTTACATTTCCCTACAGCTAATTCGTCGACTAATGGGGCAGAATTCTTAGTGGAAATGACCAGTTATTGATATTCGTTAGATGTTATAATACTTCGTTCGCGCAATAGTGCAGAGTGTGACAATAATTTGAACAAAACACGAGTGTTCTCTCACTTCAACCATACAATGAACCCGAAAATCAAAATTCGTCCACGAAAGAGAGGCCAAACAATGACGCTCATTTGCAATAGTCGAACTAACATGTCAAGGATAGTTTACCCTGGGCAATGTCTACCGGATACTCATCTTAAACCCTGTCCCTGAAGCGTTGGAGTGGGAAATGTGGGCTAAAAAGTCTTTTGTTATTTGTCCTAGTACTGAACAAACAATGACTTACGGGAAGTTTTCAATTTCTTCTGAAAATATAAGTCCCTAAAAACTTACATTTCGCAAATCTTCTTTGTCCTTCCTTCTCATGATAATTGCCAGTCCGACATACAGAACAAATAAAGATATCACAGTTGCAAGAACCACTGGGCTGTGAGTGATGTCCTTGTTGAAGACGCTACCAAAATTGATGTCATTAACCGGAACTACAAAGTGGGCCGCGGTGAATGATGTAAGGTGATTGCAGACACAAATGGTGAAGTCGTCGGTTGATGCATTCGTATCGGGCTAAAACATAACAAATGTGTTATTGAAGTATTTTCCATTACGGCCACAAATTTTTAACAAAGTCAAATGTAGTAAAGTTAAAGAAAGGGTGTCGTTATTTTGAAATTCAGAAGTACACCCCTCATTCTCTCACGTTTGTACATGTTAGTTCGGAGAAATTAGTTACTTACTTCAAACTTGCAAACGTAGTGTTTTTCGGTCAGAAGTTAAGGTTTAAAATGGTGCGGAATTGACGTTTAAGAAGATTACTAGGGTGTAGATTACACATGGCTTTTGCTTTGTCACATGGGGCTGCGATTGAATGTTTGGGCAAACATTTAATCGCAGTGTAACCTTTATCTTGTTCGAAATTGCACATATAGTCCCAGCTGGTAGTTAGTAATAAGTGCACACACACACCTAAATGAATACATTTTCACAAACTGTTTTTAGTTTAAAATAAATTCATAAAAATAATGCTTAAAGGATACAACTAGTGGGATTCAAGGCTTAGTCGTAAAAAGCACAAAATATCATAGAGAGATTGTATCCTTACCCAGCATCCATCAGTCTGCCATCTCTGGTTGTGTTCGTCCCAGTACAGGCAGGATAAATACGACATGGACAACATTATGTTGTGGGAACCACCATTATCGACATTGCCAGCTTTGAAATAACCAAGTATCAAACAATTTAACTCACATTAAATATCGTTAATATCTAAGTTGTTGTGACGACATCAATGGTATAATTCTATCAACAACAACAATTTGTATCTTCCTTTGTTGTAAGGTATTATTACTCAGCGTTTGAGGTACTATTTGAGTGAGTGATCTTCCATCAAGATGTGGCTTCCAACAATATTATAGATAATAATCACTCATGGCAACAATTCCGATGCGGCGAGAAGCATAGACGAATAGCCGGTATCGATTTTGTACACTCCTCGAGGTTTTAATATTTTTTCAGTATTTTTCTCAAGAAAACTTTAAAATTATCTAGCAACGTCTCGAACGAGGATACAAATGAAGTATTTACGGATTTGAAATATAAAACGGCGGCCAACCTGGAGGGTAAAGGTAGATTAACGATTATAACAAACACAAGATGGAGAAAAATCAAGTTGCTTATCAGGCTTCAAAATGGTTACACAAGTTGAACACCAGAAAAATGTCGTTATATGATGTGTTCAAAAACCACCTCTGGCGCATTCTACTCCTCAATAATTTGTTTGAACACTCACGCAAGGTGTAACGGATACAAGAAGCAATACTTGCCTACGTCTATCATAAAATTGTGAGAATCTATATCAGATGTTGTATTTGCTTTAAGGGTCTTCGTAGAACCACTGGGAATATTCCAGTAGTTGTCGTACATAGTCTTGTTTGGTTTCCTGTTCACACGTTGGTAGACTTCGTACCAAAAATCAGTCACCAGAGAATCTAAATGAATCTTGAGTATTTGAGCTGGGATGGTCAGATTAACGGTAAACTCGATTCTATCCCCGACAGATGCATTTAGATATATGGTGTTATTATAATCGTTATTCATGTTGGTGACTTTCACGATGTAGGTATCACTGGTCTTAGCCGAATTGCCATTCCGATCAAGAGTTTCTAGAGTCAGCACAGGTTGTAGTCTTAATGCCCTAGGAGACGTGCATTGCTTAGGGTTAACCATGGACCCTATAAACTGAACGGACAGAAAATACACCATGAAGTGTCGATTGCTATAGGTAAATCTAACATCACATGCGTCCCGAAAATGAAAGACGTGAGTTTTGCTCAATCTTTCCACTAGGAATGTATCAACCATTCTCTTTTAAATTAAGAATAAAAATCGGGGTCACCTTGCAAATTTTGGTACTAGAGATAAAATTACACAAGTTTTACCATAACATGAAATTCAACATGGCTGTCATCCTGTGTGAAATCTTCGGAGAAAAATAAATTTTCGATTTTCAAAAAACTAAGAGGGTGAAATTTTTTCTGACATCAAGATCTTTAAAATGAATCCCTTCAAGTGGTGGTTCAGAAAATAATTGGAAACGTTGGAGAGTCCAAATATCTGTCCCCAAGGGGCATGCTACCTTAGCATGCACTCACTTTTAGGTTTTGTCAGATGTACGCTGTCAACTAATCGGCTGTCTAAGGCATACTAAGGTCTACTACCTCTTCATCTGACTGTGGTAAAATGGAAAATGTGAGAAAATGGCCGTCTAGTGGCCGTATTTGATCGTACTGGAAGTCAACGCATACCGATCTATTTATAAAAGTCTGTTGTGTAAATGAACCAGATAGAGAAAAACATCGACGTTTGTCAGTCATAAGAAAACATATTGCCAAAGATACATAATTGTTGTTAATATTTTTTTCACAATTTACCGTCTTTTTACTTTACTTTTTGCTTTACTGACCGTGCAGAAACTTTCCTGAAGGGATTTGCTAAAATGAAAAATACTCATGACGAAACAGAATAATAACACAATTCACAGCATATTGAACTTGTGCAATACAACTATCAGAAGTTATTTCGTCCATTTTATCGAATATGACTCATTCGCAAAAGAAACATTTCCCTTAGAGACTGAACAACCAGGCAAATAGAGATCTAGGAATTTATGCAGTGGCGAAAACGTTATGTGAAATATAATAGTCCTTTTACGTTCCATTTAAAAGTGGGAAGCAATGCGAATTCATGTATGGAGACTGTTTTCATCATTTTCGGTTTATTGACACTGTCCCTAATGACGAACAACAGCAAAACGTTGCCTTGAAGACCAGTGTCATTTTTATCCGAAGTGATCCCCCAAAATCCTGGCATTGCATTTTCAATGATTCGCAAATATTGACATTTTGAATTTTTGTAGGTGCCCATGAAAAAAGCCAGTGTGTCAATTACCAAACAAATGAATAATTTATAAAAAAATCAAAAGCAGAAACAAATGAATTGTGCAGAACAGTTCGAAGTTAGTTTTTTGCAACCGTCGGTGGTATCGTAAGACAAAATTCAATTTTGGCCAATTCCTACCCTTAGGCCTTAGAAAACGATCAACCTACCTTTGTCGATGTGTTTACGGCACTACTAACGTTTCTTGGTATAAAGAATCCACCAGCTTCAGAAACGTGTTTATTGCTATGGGAATTGTGTTCAGTGTATTTAGATACTGCGGCCTGTATTTGTCGTGCATCGTAATTTCTGTATGTGTCCTCCTCCTCTTTAGATGATTCAAGTGTTGATAGTGACTTGTTAAGGCAAGCATCTATGGCATCGAACGTCAGGGATGTTATTAAAGAATCCTACAGGGTAACATTATAAGATTTAAATTGATCGAAAATCTCTATCCTTCTCTAGTATAAAAAAGATGATGTACGAAAATATCTGATCGCAGAACTTATCCTTTTTCTCCAACTTAATATTTTACAATGACGAGCGAACATTTACAGAAATGAATGTGAAGTTCGTAGAATATATCGTAGGTGGTATAGTATGGCGCATAATCAAAGCCAACATTCAAACTCCAAGGCTATTTTTGACTCATATACCGGTCGAATTATCAACTTTCGAACTCCCAGTTTGGACTCATAATCGCATTATCAACTTTCGAATTCCCGGTTTGAACTCTTAGTCATATATTCAACTTCCGATCAGGTATTTTTGACTAACTCCCAGTTTGGAATCGAAGTCACATTTTCAACTTTGAACACCCATTTTTGACTAATTGTCATTTCAGACTCGAAGTCGCATTATCGACTTTCATACCCACGGTTTTCGAACTCCCATTTTTTACTTGAAGTCGCACCACCGACGTTCTTCTTAGCAGTTTTTCAAGTGTGCGGGCATTCCTGAGCTGCTTCATCATACTTAGCCTCCTTTATCTCTTTTGGGACATTCTTACGTCAGAATGCGTCATTGACACGTCATATTTAGTTATAAGATTATCCAGGTTATTGAGTGATGCTCTAGAGCGCCCATGAAATATTGAACAGTTTCAGAGCCGTTTTTTACCCTGCCAATCTTATCCCCGCTAATTGGATTGGCAGCTGCCGATCTGAGATTTTGACCATTGTCACAAAAATCAAAGCGACTGTCACTAATGTATTAGCAGTGATATATAATCTTGAATTTCTACATTCTATTAAGATATGTTATACCATAGACTCTCGAGAAAAACGGGACAGGCAACTGCGATAGAGAACAAAGGGTCTATGGGATTAGCAGCGTGCGATCTATCTTGGAATAATTAAGAGGTGTTAATGGGTCGGGGACGGAATGAAGCTGGACCCGATCGACTGCACAACGTCCGGTTCATAGACACGTGCATGCGGGTATACGGTAATAATGTTTTCGGATTACAAGTTATTCCGGATTACCCGCAAGTCCATTTTTAGAAAGAAAAGTGTTACAACTATTTTGAGAAGAATTCGTGAAAATGGTTTTAAAGTACTTTTTACATATTGGTAGCGAGATTCGATGCAACTAGAAGTCTGCAGGGAGTTAGTATGTTGCTGTAAAGTGACAAAGTTTCGAATAGAAATCCGAAACACATATCGCTGCAGTTCCAGACTTGACAGCAGTTGACATCACAGAGTTGTTTACATTCCGCAATCGTCCGTGTATCTCCGAATTTTCCCTCGTTTTTGCAGTTTTTTAACCCTCGGAATATTTTCTGTGCAAGGAGTGCTCCATGATTCGGTAAAGTATGTATGTTAACTACTGAAATGTTGTTGTTTGAAAACTGTGAACGGCCAAATTTACGAGGACAGCGTTCAGCTTTGTGTAAATGCATGTCTACCTTACCACTTCTGACTCCACCAACCGTTGGAGAGTCCCGATTTATCGCAAAGTTTCTCCTGACAGCGAAAGTCAGTGTTACAAATATATTTTCTAGTACTTTGCGGATGTACACATGTGTAGCTTATCCGAACTTTGGTGTTTCTTTAGGCTAAAACAGTACCAAAATGTTAGAGGTCGTGTATTTGAGCTCCGATGGAGTAGTCATTTTTATGTACCCTGATTTTCGTCAAATGTTGCGTGACAGATGAAATAAAGGTCAGATTTTCGTTTCGCAAGACTGGTGAAGTATAGAGCTGTCAAACTTGTAAATGTTTGTTGTTATCGGAGATTTTTATGGTTGGAATGTAAACTTATATTGTCGATACCTAGCAAGAGTTTTCTGCAGCGTCAATGGCTAAATGTACACTGTTTTTATAGTCAGGTTTTTTCCCGTTGGCTTCGGCTAGAATCCAAAATGTGATTTCATCGTTACCAGAACATTCATCATGACTAGTATAAAAAAACCCTCAAATTCTCTGTGTCATTACTCTGAACGTGCCATGCAAGAGAAAGTGTACATATTCAGAACGTCAGTTTGATCGTTAATGGGATGCAGTGTTAAGTACGAAGTATTGTTATCGGGGACCGCTTGGTAAATAAACTTTAATATATTCCGAGATAGATCGCACAAAGAAACCTCAGCAGTTGCCTGTCCCGTTTTTCTCGAGGGTCTATGGTTATACTTTTATGTAAGAAGTGATAAAAGTCTGCCCCTCCATCAGGACACGACTGTTGATTCCTTAAGAACTCATTAATTTTTAGGTTTCAAACTCTATTTCCGATCTCCCTATGTTCCGACACACCCATGTTCTGACACAGTATATGCTCCGATAGCATCCGGATGCCGTCACAGTATATGTCAAAATATTAATAAATAATTACGTAAAATCTTATCGGAAAAGCCATTGTAAGAGAGAAGGTGTACATTTCTACCCAATTTAAGTGTTTTCGGTCCTATTTAAAAACATAAATGTACAAACACGATTTGGACTAATTTGAGATTATTTGATGATGAAGTAATGTCGACTTCATCTGCAAATGTAAGCTCTTCTGCTTCCCTTTTTCAGTTACACAGTTGTTTTTATTAGTAATTTGTAACATCACAACATTCAGATATACAGCAATTAACACCGTTGATAAAATGAAAAATGTAAAGATTCAATTATCCACAATTAGTTCCAATCATGTTTACAGACAAATACTTAATTAGAGCCGTCTTTTCCAAATCGTGCGCAAAACAGAGTGTTTATAAAACTTGAATGTGATTTGGAACAAGGTCTTTTCTGAAGAAAGCATAGACCTTTAGTAAATGAACTTCAAACTATGATTTATCCATGTTAAAAATATCATGTAGAAATGACATTACATCCGAAATACGTGATTATCCTTAATCAATCACAAATTTCAAAATGTAAAAAGGACGGAACGTGTTACCGATATCTACATAGAATATACCAACTCTATGAGATCTTGATAGCTTTTGGGCTGAATAAATTTAATGTCGAGTACTGAACATTTTCGTTGCCATCATTTCAAATATTCAAGGACAAGAAACACTCTCTTTAAACACTATGAATTCTTTGACGAATAATAAGATAGAAACCGTCTATAAGCTTTACACATGTGGAAACCAACTGGGTCATTTCGTAGTCATTTTAAAACAGAAAGATCACATGATAGTAAATTTAGATACCCTTTAAGAAATCAGTTTTTAGTACTTCCCCGGGCAACGCTGCGATGTTTTCGATATAAATTTGCACGAAAAGCAGCAGTTGGATTGTTCTCAAAAAGCGTGTCTGCAATTTTTGTATATAAAGTTATGCGCAGTTAAAGTTTTCAAACGTTTTAAATTGAAAGTGCGACTTCGATTCCAAACCAGGAGTTAGTCAAAAATAGGAGTTAGTCAAAAATGAGACTTCGAAAGTTGAGAATGCAACCACTAGTCCAAAATTGGAGTTCTAATTTGGCCTTCATTTCGTGGCATAGGTGGAGATGTCAATGTATTGTTTAGAAACTCTACTTTGTGTTCAAAATATGAGACAGAAACTGTTACGATAACTAACAGAAAATGGCTTACTGTCGAACTGCACTCGAAGTCGCCTTTGTTCACTAAATCACCATGATTTGCCGAGATAATATTTGAAGCTGACTCGAACAGGTCTGAAACGCAACTCACACATGTGAAAGTTATCGGTTTCCGAAAATAGTATTAATTTCGAAGCAAGCTGTTCGAACAAAAGGGATGGACAAACGTCAAAATTTGTCTTAAAAAAGGTAAACATGCATAGTTGATTTGTTAATAGCCACACGAGTTGAACAGTAACTGCAAAATTTGATGATCGACGGAAATAAAATAAGCAAACTATATCACGATTGGAACTAATTTGGGATAATTGGATGGTGAAGTAATGTCGATTTAATCTACAAATGTTATCTCATCTGCTTTTCTTTATATATTACAGACTTGTTTCATGAGTAATTTGCAATATGGCAACATTCAGCTATATGGCACCTAGCACTTTTTAGAAATTTGAAAATATGGAGATCCAATTATCCCAAATTAGTTCCAATCGTGTTCTATGTTTGCAACATTTATGTGGTCTTTTTGAGCAATTTGTTTGGGTGAATCGAAATTTATTTAAAAGGGAGTAGGCTAAGCGTTACGGGAACAATAACTGATATTTGTGAAGATATTTTCAGTATATTTAATCTTCAAGTGCTTATTCTAATTTTTATTTCTAAAACACATCAATACAAAGTATTGGCTTTGTGTTATTGTTAACGAATGAATTCTAGTCCGGGCCAAGTTTAGATGTAAACACGCATCCAGGCTGTTTTGTCTAGTTGAACACCAAATATTTTGGTATGATATTTTGGAGTAGAATAAGAAAATCACAGAACAGAAATACAACCGTGGCCAATGTGTAAAAGTGTTGATCTTGCTCACTTGATGCAATGAGAAATTTTATTTTTACAACCAAAACCAGATCTACCAAGAGTTTTAAATGTGAGCTTACGATTGGCACCCTGTTTTCAAGATTTAGATAACATTTCCATACATAACACTGGTCCACATGCAACTGTCTTCTTCAGACAGCTTTCTACACAATAACAAAAGGGAAAAAATATGTGGTGTCATTGTAATTTAAAGACATGTCTGTAAACCGGAAAATGATTTTCTTTTGTGCATTTCACTCCTAATCACAGTGTCTTTTTTAAGTTTACAAAAAATCAATGCAGCTGGTTAAAATTCCCCAAAACACACTGCATGGAACATGCAAGTTTGTATGACGATGACAGCAGTGATCCAATAATGTTGTTTCTTCAATAAACTAATTTTAGTGGAGAATTTGTGTATGGTATATTGTATCTCTATCTACAACAGAGGCTGCCAATTGTATACTCTCATTTACAACCCTAGGCAGGGCAAGTTTTGTATTTACACAAGAAAAAATTCTAAATACATCAAACAGTCAAGTGACTACGGCGCAGTTGTACTTAAAAAAAACATGAAAAATTACAACTCGAAAATCTTGAAAATTTCACGAAGGACATTACGGTCTATGATCGCTAGTATACAGAAAATCGATATTATATTATATCATGCTACCGTGCGCCATTCTGATTGGACGAGAGCTCATTCCACCGATGCTAAAATACTATTTAGCACTGATAGAGGTGGTAAATGGGCCCCTAAACCAGCATTTTCGAAAACTGCCCGGTCGGTGCATTCAACGTACCATAGACCCTCGAGAAAACCGAAACAGTCCACTTTGTTTCAAAGACCCATGACCGAATTTTGATACACAGATAAAGTGTGTAAATCACCTTTTGGTGTAAATAAGTTGGGATCGATGATGAAAGACATCTCTGAAGCAGCACATTGAGGGTGTAATGCACACAAATATTAGGGCGACAGCGCACCGTGCAGTTTGCTTGATATTGTGGAGTCGAGACGCGATATATCCTACCGCTCTTCAAAATGAAGATAGTATTCGTTCATACACAAATAAATTGACACTTCCTCACAGTAACAGTATGTCAGATATTCTTTACCAAAGTTTGGGCTGTAACATACCGGGGTGTCCTAACGATGTACGCTAAGAAGTTCAAAATAACGATGGGATAACTCCTGGAGACTGCGACAAAATTTGACATCAAATGCAACGAGCAGTGTCAGCGTCCAGCTCTCCCTGCATCGGGCAACACACTGTGCACAACTGTTCATCACAGCTGCAGTCATCGCAAGTCTGGATTATTTCAAAACTGCTTGTTTTCTGGTACAATTAGGGACTGTTCGGAATTAATTTCCAGGGGTAGGCAGGAGGATTTTCTATTTTCTGGGTGATTTTTTTCCACGCCCCCTAGTAAATTATGGAAAAAATCTATGGCTCCCCTTCATCTTTCCTGTTTTTTTCCATGGCCGCCCTAATATATACATGCATGCGTACACACTAAGACATATCCAGTCTAACAAGTTGCAGGAACTGTAGTGGACATTTACATGAAATCGATGGTAAACATTTCAGGGTTCTGTGACTATAAAAAAATGTTTTGCAGGTACTGCAAATGGCACAGTTTTGGAAAGGCTAGCAATAAACATATCTGGTTGTAATTTTTTGAGGAAAAGTTAATTACTAAATATGAATACTTCTTTTGTTATGTCTCACTGATACATATGATGCACACAAAGACAAGAACAGAAGTCACTTGGAAATGGTGAACAGAAAATCAGAGGAGCAGATAACTGGCAAAGTGATATGCCGGTATATCTTTGAAGTTTAATGGTACATCATTTGCAGATATCCAGATATTTCTGGAAAGTGAGATGTACATGCACAAGTTCAGCATACATTTTCATTTGATGATAATGAATAACTTGCAGACTCACAGTGAAAGTTTTTATTAGGCATTAAAATTGGCGAAAGCCAACTAGTTTTTTCTTTTCTCTTTTTTTTTAAATTTGGTTGCCATTAAACCAAGTAGCTGCCACTGAAAGCAACTATGCTGAGGAATATTTTAGAACATTTTTTGAACAAAACACCTTATCCATAATATGAATTCACGTTATTCTGCTCATTCCATTCACAATCCGATGTTCATATTAAAATGCAGGTAACCCTGTATAAGTCAAAGTTCACATATTGTCAGCAGTATTTTTTTAAATTGACAGAACACTCACATTTCAATTTTTTTAACAAACATCAATTTTAAAATAGTCATAATGCGCATGTTTCCAGATGACAGCACAGTCCCCTGTGATCTATGCGCCCCATAGACGTATGTACATATGCCTGCGAAAATGAAAGTCAGGAAATTAAATGGCTATTTCCTATAGGGATTATGTCACAATGTCATCTTCGACGTTCAATTTTACTGTGAAAAGTAGCAAGTTCATCTATCTTGTAACCGTCGATCGTTCCCTATCATTCTCAAAATTCATACCTGATACTTAATTTGCTTCAAAAACGCTCGCTTCGTGTGATTTTCGGCCAAATTCGACGGACACATCGCTAAAAAATAAGCGTGAGCAACATTCCGGTCACCTTACAGTGAACGTTGGGCACCTCCACTTTAGTGACATTAGCGCCGCGTACCCATGAGGGGTGACTTGAAGGTTGTTCACGCCCCCGGTGGTGGCAGTCCCCGGGTTGGTGGGTACCCATGCGCGTTACCAAATTCACGGAAAAGGGGGTGTTTTTCTTCAGTCATCTCGGAGATTCTAGGTCCGTGAAATCGAGAAAAAGGTGTACTTTTTCAGAGTAACCTCCGAGATTAGGGGTAGTCCTTTCATAATCTCCCTGGGACACTAAATCTGGTCTAGTCTCACTCACAAAGAAAATGAAAAACAGTACCGTACGTTTGTATGTACATATGACATATACATGCCCATCACTTAGGGTCCAGCCTCCAGGGTCAACCCTGGAAGTCAACATACTAACCTTCTAGATTTCGAAAAGAAGGGTATGTTTTTTACAGCTAATTTCTTCCAGATTTGCCACAAATATGGGGTGTTTTTCTCAAAAATATTCTAGGAAAGGGGGTACTTTTCAAACTTGGGTAACAAGCATGGGTACCCACCAACCCGGGGACTGCCACCGCCGGGTTCACGCCTTACGTTTTGGCGAGGTGTCTTCTGAATTCGGCCGAAAATCACACGAAAATTTATACCTGATACTTCATCTGCTTACGAAATGCTCATTTCGTGTCATTTTCGGCCGAGTTCGAGAGACACCTCGCCAAAACATAAGCGTGCGCAACATTCCAGTCACCCCTCATGGTAGGCGGCGCCAACGTCAGTAAAGTGGAGGTAGCCAAGAGGTGACCGGAATGTCGCTCACGCTTATGTTTAGCGATGTGTCCGTCGAATTCGGCCGAAAATCACACGAAACGAGCGTTTTGGAAGCAAATTAAGTATCAGGTATGAATTTTGAGAATGATAGGGAACAATCGACGGTTACATGATAGATGAACTTGCTACTTTCCACAATAAAATCGAACGTCGAAGATGACATGGGGGCATAATCAATTTGGTTTCCTGACTTTCTTTATCTCAGGCATGTGTACATACGTCTATGGGGCGCATAGTCCGAGAGCGGAATAGATCACAGGTGACTGTGATGACAGTAAACAATACATGTTAATTTGGGGGGGGGGGTGCCTTTTCTGTCAGCCGTCATTGAGAAATATTTGATTATACATATCAGAATGAATGGAACACAACAGTATTAGCATCAATACACAATGTGTAAGCCCAGCTGCAAAATTGTAGCGCTACGGTGAGGCGGTCGGTGATTTTTGGTTTTTGCGACTTCGTTCACTAGCTCTACAATGCCGATGGCCCTGTAGAAGTCAAAATAAGCTCATCCCACTGGAAGAGGCGTGTTGATGTGAAATCCTTTACATATTTACTGCATTTGGTCGTAACTATTTATAATAATAATAATCTTTATTTTGCACTATAGGCCACCGGCCCTACGTGCCTTAAGTCAGAACAAAAATACATTTACAGTCATAGCCATTTATCACTACTGAAGACTAAACACCATATTACACAAACCTTGTCGTTTATGGCCATAAACATTGAGCGTGGGGTATCCGTCTTTCTGGGAGCCGCCATTACCAGAAGTTGATAATGGCGGCTCCCAGAAATGTTTTCGTAACGCGATCGACGTGTTTGAACGAATTCCAAACCCAATAAACGACAGGGTTTGTGTAGTATAGTGTTTAGTCTTCAGTAGTGATAAATCGGTACAATCAAATGCAGTAAATATGTAGCATTTCACATCAACACGTCTCGTCCAGTGGGATGCGCTTATTTTGACCTCTACAGGGCCATCGGCATTGTAGCGCAACTGGTGAGCGAAGTCGAAAAACCAAAAATCACCGACCGCCTCACCGTAGCGCTACAATTTTGCAGCTACGTGTAAGCCTATCCACATTTCTCCTAGCCTCATACACACTGAGATCACTTCTTGAACTCCAGCAATTTTCATGTTATACAATATTTCAACAATCTGACACCATAGCATTGAGGCAGTGCCACATGATCTTCTGGATGAACATACAGGATTATTGGATTATTGTATAGATCAGAAATTCTGGGCAAATATTGAATTAATCATCTTGTTCACATTGGCAACCCAACTGAAATTTGGGCCGACGCAAAATAATTGTCCTTTTGGGATTAAATTTGGTCCGTGTCCACACTTACCGGTACCAGAATTAGGGCCGACGTAACTTTACCTTCCTTTGTGACCTCTGACCTGTCAAAGTTCAAAATGGCGCATTTGAATATGGCACGCTGTTTCTACTGTTCATGATTTTCCTGTGTTTTTACGCACAAGAAGGGCAAATATGACTACCACTCACCCTTTTAATCATCGGAGAGATCTTCACTATTTATTGGATGAGCATATGGTATATATAAGACCGCGGTGGAGAAATAACCAGTGCGCGGCATTTTTGACATGCCTCTCTAGTCTATTACCTGCACTGTGGAATCGAATGACATGGTCTCATTTGCGGAACAAAGGTTGGTGGGAAGTTCTGCGTACATGGGATGATATTAAAATGTAAAGACTGGATTGAAAACTTTCGATAGGTGTAAACTTTAGTTTCAAAGGTTGTTTGTTTTGTGCGAATAGGGTGACTAGTTCAACTTCGATCCATGGCGGAGGCCTGGTCAACTGGGACCAGGGCCGACGTAACGTGTCCACACTGGCGATTTGCGTCGGACCAAATTTTGCGGCGGCCCTGAGTCGGCCTGAACCCCCCCCCCCTTCTAACCGAACTGAGTCGGCCCAGGGCCGACTCAGCGTGTCCACATTGGTTTTTTACGTCGGCCCCGGCCCAGGTCCGGACCTGGGCCGACGCAAAGTCGTCAATCTGAACGTGCCAAACGTTTTTGTTTTCCTTGCCCCCCCTAAAAGCTTGCGGTATTTTTGTCTGCCCCCTAATTTTTCTTGTCGAGAAAAATGGGTGACCTTCCCTGAAAATCCTCCGCCCCCCCCCCCCCCCCTGGAAGTAATTCTGAACAGTGCCTTAATGTCCAAATTATCCATCAAATATAGATCCTGTAACTTCACTGTGCCACCTCTAAATGTCGCGACGGTCGAAGTATACCGTATACGCGTATGTAGTATGAGGTACAGAATGAGACAAATCTATTTTTAGTGTGCCAAAAAAGCCAGGACTATTGTTCTTTATGTAAATTTACGAAAATAATTGTTACTTTTTTCTTTAGATTTGAACTCTTGACCCATTTTCTCTGTGACTGCAGCAGGTATTTTTCACAAGCATAGTGCTCGTGTTGCATGCGAATAAAATGCAATGTCGATATGAACGTAATACGTATTTATCGTAGGATACTGTGTGCCTGTACCGTACGTAATCCAAACTTATAAAATTGCTCGGTCTCGGGCGGAAGAATTTCCGACGTTCGGTCTCTCAGACGTCCTTTTTCTGCATTTTGGGCTTAAAAGTGATGAAAATACCAAAGTAAGACAACAAAGACAAACAAGTTGATATAGTATAATAGCAATAAACCCCCTTCGCAGTCGGGTATACACTCGGGCTGGATTTCGGTACATTCGCTCCCTATAGAACTCGCCTATCGGCTCGTGCTATATGACGTGCATTGTACTAAAATCTCGTGTCCCTCCTGCGGCGGGGGTTATTGCTTAAATATATACCTGTCGTAACTTTGAATACAATTGATTTATTGTGATCTTCAACGATAACATCTAGTGCTCCGACAACTCTGTGTAGTAACTTTGCCCCTGTAACCTAAAAAGAGAAGTATGTATGTATGTATGTATGTATGTATGTATGTATGTACGTATGTATGTATGTATGTATGTATGTATGTATGTATGTACGTACATATAGGTATGTATATGTAAGTATAATATATATGTAAGTATTTATAATGTATTAATCGAGCCAAGCTGTACGATATCAGAACACAAACCTACCCGCTGTCAGTAGCGAAGGAAATGTCCTTTATTATATGCACACTTTCATTTAGTTCTTAGGCTGCATTAAAATACCTCTGGAGGAGAAAGGAATGGTTGACTCCAAAATAGTTCTCAAATATTTCCAATGCCCTCTAAAAAACTCACAATGTGTTTTAATTCCCTGTATGACTTGCGATAGTTTTCAAGCCCCAAGGAAGCCAAAAATGGCCGATAAGCGCTTCGATTTGGGCAAAATAATAACATTTTCCCATAAAAAGCTACATTCTCCTTTTGTATGTGATTGATAATTCATGTTAAGGTAATTTGCTCGATGTGGCAGGTAAACGATTTGATTTTTGGATTTCATCGATAATCATGCCAAGATTCCCCGGCACAAACGCTGTAGGTTCGAAATCATTTCCATATGAAAAGATACCTTACTTGAGGTGTGAACTGACTGTCAATCGGTGATTGCTCTATAAATATCACGAGTGATGTCATATTCATAAACATTGTGATCTTTTGTTCTACTTGATCGGTAGTTTATTTACTCTCTGGGGGGTCATAAGCCGTTAATTCGGTATTGCGGAATTTTTCCGCTCTCGGGGGATTAGTCTACCTACATGGTTTGTGCCGGCCAATCCCCTCATGAATATTGATTCACTGTATAAAGTGGTCTATGAGAACACTATGAACATTTTTTTCCAGTATAAAACTAATTATCACACGAACAGGCCCGAATCGCCTCCTGTGTGACGTAGAACAGGACGAATAAGAAATCCGAATTACCACTGTTGTACGTCATCAACCTGTATTGTAACACACCTCATCCGCAGTCTGTATTCTAATTCGCCAATCGATAGTCACGTGGGATGCGTTCTTTTTGTGCTGATCCACGTAAACGACGTCATCAGGCATCATTTGTTTGAACTGTTGCCTGCCAGGCATCAGTTCCGAAAAATGATGCCCGCTGACGTCAAAAACGATATTTGACGCGAACGCGGACCGGAATGTAAACAAAGATGTCGTCTGCGGCCGATCGAAACGATAATCCAGAAATTTCTTGGTTTATCCTACTTCTTGAAGAAGAATTGAATGTTTTGGTTTCCAACAAGGACTCGATACGGACAAAAACTATAATCAAAGGTGCATTGAACGTTTTGCAGAAGTATTGCGATCTTTTTAGGAAAAACTTTTTCTTACTGAACCACTCCAACATATTACATCATAGACAAGCTTTGTGTATAGTACGTTCTTATGCATGGCTACGGATGAGGTGTGCTATAAAACACATATTGACTGGCCATGAGGGCAACAGCATACGTCTTTTAACCCCTCGGGCCTGTGAGTCACCCCCAAAACAGACTTTCCCTCGGCCTACGGCCTCTGGGAAACAGTCTGTTTTGTGGGTGACTCACAGTCCCGCGGGGTACAGACGTATGCTGTTGCCCTCATAGCCAGTCAATATGTGTATACTCTTTTCGTGCATGGTACCGTCCATACATGCAGGCGTCGCGACACAGACAGATTTGCCAGCTCTCACGACATTTTTACAAAAAGGTGACCCGATAATCCAGACATGGAAACATAAAAAGCATATTTGTCTAATGACATTTTAAGTCGCTAAAACTGTAGCTTTCCCGAGAATAGAATGGAGATACCGTCGATCGTTTTTTTTAATGGATCAGCAACGTCGCTGCTCCAGTCGAATCGTGTAGGTTCAATGTGGACGTCGTACCTGGCGATCCCGGTTGGCGATAAAACCAAAATCTACACCGCAACGTAAGTTCAACTGAATAAATGAGTACAGTATAATCTTCGGGAAAGCGACAAAGGAGGCACAAGCATAAAGCCATCCGACTAACAACGATGAATTTCCTTCATCGCACAAATAATTACGTAGATTCTCGCTCGGAATCGAACTTGCAGCGCGGCTTAAGGCTGTAGCGAAGACATAAGCTGTCGAGCTGTGTGCAGCGCTGTGGAATCCGATGTACTTCGAAAGTTAAGTTGACTCAGACAACACTCAAAACAGAGTTTCCGTCAAGTAACAAAATTAGGATGTATCCACGGGCGAGATATGTGTCACTGCAAATATTCTGTATATGCAAGACTAGTGTAAATACTATAATCATTGTCATTGATGACAAATTAGTTCTAGTTCGGGCTTGAATTCACTTGTAAACAATAACAATGCAGACAGCACACATATGGCTGTGCTTTTCATCACGTTTCAGGGAGTAGAACAAGAAACTGCAATGGATACACAAGACAAAACCACCCAAAAATTAGCCAAACTTTATAGCTTAAATTGACAACCAAACACATATTCCATATCAACCAGACGAACTTTTATTTCGAAATCCCCTTTAAGTACCGAAATCCTTTCAAGTGCCCTCAAACGTACCTTTGATATTTTCCGCCCCCCCCCCCACCGGTGTCAGTGAATGCAACCTTACCTGAGTTTCTTGCAAGAGTTCCTTGGGATGACGAAATGATGAAATACTCAATAATGTTTGTGTAGCTTTCTCCAGGCACTCTGAGCTACACCTCGACGCGTTGAAGGCCGAGTACGATACATTCATTAACAAGGATCTCGCCTGAAGAAAAAATAGTGAGTCGTCACACAATCCAGCACCAGTTGTTTAATAGGCGTATATCAAACTTTTCGTGAACTGTGGACGTTTTGAAGAAACAGATGGCCGTCGCTTTGCTCATCTTTGTTTCTTTCACAAGGTTGCATGCATTATTGTATCGATTATGAAGTAATGTTTAGACTGTACATGTGTTCAAATGTGTATAATGGAAAGGTCTGATTGAATGCATGATATGAAAATTCAATACCATGGCATTTTGTTTATGTTACATTATAGTCCGATAATTGTGCATTCTTAATGTTTATCAACGAGCATAAACTATGTAATTCAATAGCGTGCGAAAACAGTCACAAAATAGCTGCAGCTTTGTTCTAATCAAGAAGGCAATAACTCTGTCTGTGTGCGACAGTTAAGCATTTTTAAAACCTATGCAGAGGTTTATTTCACATTTTAACTCTTGGAATAACCGCAAAGTCATTCACATTTCTTCTAAAACATTATTCACATTTGTTCTAAAACGCATTTCTATTCAGACATGTGTCATTCCATTTCACCAATCCGAAAAATAAGCTTACCTCCTGCACGGTTTTGATGAGAGGACCAACTTGATCCTGTGAGTGACAAAAATGTTAAATACAACGTCTTTACATAAGAACTGGCGGTTTGGAAACGTGACAAAATGCAAAGGGTAACAATACAGCCATTGAAAAATCCCCAAACAGCTAAAGAAAAGAAAAATAATAATAATTAAATGGATTGTTTTTGTGGGAAGCAGGAATAATCGTTTTCAATGGACTGGTACCCTGCATGATTTCCAGCTCGTTCTTTGGATACGTTCGCCAAAACGTGTCAGCCTCTCTGTATTGATGAATAGTCTAACGAGAGAACAACACAAAAGTACAATTGTTTATGCACTCACTGCTCGATTAATTTGTTTCATATTATACATAATTATCGACGCGATTTCAATTCATATCGTATTTCATGATGTCTAAATCTGTTAGACATGAATACATCTATATACATATAATATAGGATGCCGTATACAAATAAGTTTTTTTCATTTCACTTGATAGTTCTGCTAAAAATGGAGGAAGCGTGAATTGCGCCCTCTCGATAAGCAAAGAAAATTATGTTAAGATTGACCACGTGTATAGCGGCTCATAAGGATAGTTACTGCCGATCGATCGATTTTAATTAACAGTAATTAAATGCGTTTCAAAATTGATGCTATTGTGTTGCTAGCTCATTGATTGTTTTGAAACGATTAATACATGTCAATGATATTCAGCCAACCAATGTGCTGCGAGCTTCCGGTACGCTGCACATTGTATGTTAGAATTCCCAATTACATTTTTGACAGCCATTCAAATATACATGCAATAAAGATAACGCTGAATTGTTTTTAAAAAATTAAAATGACGAAAAAAACTAATGCCAGCATCTACGTAAAAATTGGTGTGAAATTTCTTCCTTACGTCAGAGTAGAGTCTAGGTTATCCTGACCGTTCCGAACCGACACGGGATACATCTTAATATACTTATAATTTCGTCCTTTTCACGTCTTCGTAAAGCTTAATGACAAATAAAATTGTTTTTCTTAGTATTTGTGACGAATTTACGTTAGTTTAATGAAGCTTCTACCTTCGTAGAGTAGTTGCTGTTTTCTTCATACTTTTAGTTAGTATGGCACTGCACCCAACAGAGCGCATTTAGCTCATAAGCACTTTTTTGGGTATATTCATTTAATTTCTCAATCCAAGATTAAAATATTGGTTGGGATCACCTTTTAGCTTGTCAAGACCTTCTAAGCTACGTGATAAAGAAGTGTCAATTTATGCAAATGTATACAAATCACACAACTTTCTGGCTTCTCTTTTCGCCCGATTTCAAGATTTCCAAAGAACATAAGTCCACTCTGGCTGGGTCAAATTTTCTGAAATTGTCAGAATAAGTCCTTTAAATACTTATAACAAAATCGTTATTTTATTTTGCAATAAAGATCTTACATCTTGAATAAGAGGCATTTTAATTTTGCTAATCATATTGGAATCACTCTTTTGAATGTCAGTCTTTCAACCCATGCCATCTTAGAATAAGGATAAATAATGCAAAATAAAATGGTCGTTCTTTCTTCATATACTCTTTTTTCAAGTGAAATATTACATTTCAGAAAATGGTATCAAGTTTTTGACTTCATTAATTTATCGTTAATACCAAATTAAGATTTTTTACCCCAAATTTACACCTCCTTCATCCTTTGTGTAAACTATTGCTACCCGGCACAGTATACTTTAGAGTCTCTACTTTTTGAAATTATACAGCATGAGGGGGGTTTCCTTGTTATCTTAGATGAGAAATATTCCTTTAATACGTTTCTTTAAATGTTTGCTCTTCTTCATTTTTGAGGTGAGTGAAACAATAGTTCCGTCTAAAAAGTGTGCTCAGCGTGTTCCGTACGCTGAGGCCTGGGAGATGAATATGGTCGGCAGCACACCACTGTTCTGGGGCAGACACGTACACTTTGAAGTGGTAATGATCGTCCGCCAGGACAAATTTGTAGAAAAATGTCCCAAAATGTCAGTTGTCTTTTTAAAGTGAAATTTAAATTCAGAAGAACAAGAACGTTTACAGCAAGTACTACGATTACACTTACAGTGTATTTCAAAATAGCTTCTACTTAGATAAATTTTGCAATAATTTAACCCAAAACGGCGTTCACTGTTCTACAGTCAACATCGCGACATCGTTGTGTTGCCGCGCTCCCATCGAAAAACTCACCCGTACAGTGACTGCTTGAACATTCTAATATTGCCTTTATCATATTTCCCGGCCATGAAACTGCACAGAACGCTAACGATAGGTTTTTTCTCGGTACAGTGTGTATGGGTGGGTACAACGATTGGTGTTTCCTACACTCAACGTGTTCTGTGAGTGAGAACAGTGGACGTCGTATTAGGTTAAATTGTTGCAAAATCTACCAAAAGAGAACGTTTGCAATATACGCAGCCGGCGATATTTTGTATCGCCAGAAACGTTTTTCTAATCACCATAGCAAGTTGTAATTCCAAGCTAATTTGAAATTCACTTTAAATATGGTGTTCTGAACGGGAGAGACTCACACATATCACCGACCCCACCCCTCATAATGTTAAAAAGCCATGCTCATGTTAAGTAGAGCATACAGAAGCCATTTGTGAGACTTGTTTACGAACAAGTTAAACGAAAGGTCATTTCTGTGACAACCACTGGGATTAATTAATCATTTTCATCCTAAAATTAATTGGTTTGTTGTTTTTGTATAATTTAAGGCCATTAAAAAAATGTTTGTTTGGACTAATTGGAGTTTTAGAAAAAACCTACATGTCAGCCAGGAAAAAATATCAAACACAGAAAAAAACACAACATAGATCCATCGTATTAACTTTGACTTTCCATTGGTCAAAAGTATAACAAATCAACTATTATATTTACAATACAGTGTTTCTTGTGCTCTACAATAAGCACGTTGAAAGCAATTCTTGAAAACACAAAACAACAAGCATATTTACAGTTAGGTGACTGTGAGTCCAAACAAAAAGTCAATAACAATGGTAGTAAACACAACACAGTATGATAGTAATTAACTGGTTGTGTAACGAAGATAGTTTGTCTGTGACTTAGGTTTATGCACTAGGTGGTTATAAGCCCCGGCAAAATTATTAAATGCACTAGGTGGTTATAAGCACCAGCAAAATTAATAATTAAAATAACAAGATCTCAATTATGAAAACAAAGCGTATTTGCGACAAAAGCAAAAAGTCATCGTTGATGACACAGTCCCCACTTGTTAATGGGTACTTTGATTACAGGTCCTCAGAGAGGATAGAGTCCTCTTCATTAGGTCTGTGATAAAAATACTTTTGAATAAATTCGCTTGATACATGTGTGAGTTGTAGTTCAGGACATGGAAAAATCGTAATAAAATGGCCACACGGTGGCCATATTGGATCGTATCACAAAACAAATAAATGTGCATATGTATGACATAGGTCAATGTCCTTGTAGCAAATTTGATTAAAATTGGTTGAGATATGCCTGAGTTACGGCTTGTACATGAAAAAATCATAACAAAATGGCCGCACAGCAGCCATATTGGATCGTATCACAAAACAAATTAATGTGCATATGTATGACATTGGTCAATCTCCTTGTACCAACTTTGAATAAATTCACTTGATACATGTCTGAGTTATGGTTCTGGACATGAAAAAATGTAATAAAATGGCCACACGGCGGCCATATTGGATCGTATCACAAAAAAATCAATGTGCATGTGCATGACATAGGTCAATACCCTTGTACCAAGTTTGAATAAAATCGGTTGAGTTATGCCTGAGTTATGGCTCTGTACATGAAAAAATCGTAACAAAATGGCCGCAGAGCGGCCATATTGGATTGTATCACAAAACAAATTGATGTGTATAGCTATGACATTGGTCAATGTCCTTGTACCAACTTTGAATAAAATCTGTTGAAACATGCCTGAGTAATGGCTCTGTACATAAAAAATCGTAACAAAATGGCTGCACGGCGGCCATATTGGATCGTATCACAAAAAAATTGACGTGCATATCTATGACATTGGTCAATGTCCTTGTACCAACTTTGAATAAAATCAGTTGAAACATGCCTGAGTTATGGCTCTGTACATGAAAAAATCGTAATAAAATGGCCGCCTGGCAGCCATATTGGATCGCATTACAAAACAAATCGACGTGCATCTGTATGACATATGAAGTAATCCTTGTACCAAGTTTGAATGAAATCGCTCCAGGCATCTCTGAGATATCTGCGTGAACGGACGGACGGACGGACGCACGCACGGACGGACGCACGCACGGACATGACCAAACCTATAAGTCCCCCCGGACGGTGTCCGTGGGGACTAAAGCAAAAAAGATGTAATTACGGATTATTAGAATGTTTACGACGTTTGGAATATATTTAAATATATTCGAATTATATTTAGACTGATGACGGTAGTCCATACTTAATAAAGGAACATGAGAATTTTCCATGATGGGTTTTCAATGTGTCACAGTGACATTTGAATATCAAAGGGACATTATTTGTATCTTTTCATTTTTTCGATGACTGAAATCCCCGGTAATATCAATAGGATACCTAAATTGTGACTATGGACGGCTTCAAGGATATGTAAAAGTACCTTCTTGCTCTTTACGGCAAGGTTCAATGTTGTTAAGGGCGTCCACGCGATTTGAACCAACCCCCATGATTGAACCCCAGCACATGACCAATATTACTACGCATACGTCAACTATCAAAGTACAGCTAGAACGCTGAGCGGCCATCACCTACACACTAACTTCAGCACAATGCATATCGATGAGCTCACGGTGCATAAACAAATGCACGTCTCAAACTACTGTCAAATAGTGAAATAGACAGGGCATTTTATTGTAAGTTTGATTTTAGTATCGATAACACGGACTGTGAAACAAATAAAACCATAAACGCAATTGGGTCAATGGTAAAACTAAAACGATGTCAGATTGCTGCGGTGATAGTGAAACAGGTACAGAGTAGTGCATTTTCTGCGCATTTGATCGTTAGCAAATCTTCGTCAACTTTTAAGATTTTAGGGAATTTTCTTGCCATAACGTAAAGTTGGTTCTTTTTACAAACACGACATGATCACTTGTTGAACTTGGAAACATCGCACTCGGACTGAACTGTGCACGGTGTAGCATCTGTGACATCGTGACACCGCGCCAAGCGGGTACTGTACTGTCGATTGATACTGCTCGCGATTGGAGTCACCTCTCGATACACAATATCTGTTCGAATGTTGTTATTCTCTATGCATCGTGTAATTATTTGTATCATATACCCATGCCCATATTGCTACATCCTAGTGACGTTCAACGTAAAATATCAGCCATGATTTCACGATAAACGTCGAGATATGCACGATGAACGTCATCAGTTTTAGACTTTTCCCGAACTATATTAGCAGTTTGTTGGTAAACAACGTAAACAACAAAATGGCTGCCGCTCCCCGCCTATCGAAGCGATGTCGCCGACGTAAAAACTTGAAGGGCTTCGAGGAACACGGGTATTTCTGGTTGCAAAATACGGAAATATCACGTTGAGTCTTGAAATGTTTTCCTATTCGCACGGCGCCGGCACTGTGCACGGTCTACACCGAACAGGTAGTGAGCGCGTGGCGTGACAGCGCTGTCGCGCGCGCGACGACTGTTGGCATGGCAACTCTAAAGGTAAACTAACAAAATGGCGTCCCCTCTCCGCGCGAGCTCCGTGCCGTACAACGATCGAAATCAGGATAGATTTAAAACTGAGCAGTTTTTGATCGGTTACAGTTGTAGTAGCACATTGCACCTTAAAATGTTCCTTCTGTATGACGATTTTTGTATCCCGGTGTCTTTCTTCTTTGGTTTCATTGAGATATGGACGACTTGCAGCGATGTCGCGCGTGATGTTGACATCTTCGTCGTATACTTTATGAATGAAGCCTGTTCACATAAACATTCTGATATTTATGCGCAAGGCGTAATAAAGTAAAGCCTCAAAATTTAAGGTTTTTCGTTCTATTAGTAAAAATTCCCTAAAATTATGGGCATGGGTATATGATAAATCGGTTATTACCCATTATCACATACATAGACCCAGTTATCCCTATAGTATGACGTCACACTATAGGTATATGACTACGATGAATCCATATTCCACATGTGGTGGATATGGGACCCGGACTACTTTTAAAACGTAAATAAAAAATCAGCTGTTCAGAAATTATTTTCAAATTCCTGAAATGCAAAAGTGGGAGGGTAATGAAGCACAAGGAAATATAGAGTATTAAAATATATGTGTAGAATACAAAATACCGTCGATACTAGAATGTTTATGAATTTGTGTTTCTTCGTCGTTGATTTGCGATTGAAACGTTTGATTTCTACACCACTGACATTTAATACGCTATGTTACGGGCATTTTGTGTTGTCTACCTCGTCAAAAGAGCCCCTGTCGATGTCCATCAAACAACATGATTAGCATAGCCGATAACCCAAGACACGTACCAATCACCCCTGCAGCAGTAAGAATGTTTACTGAAGCAACATTGACGGGTTTCAAGTTCAACATCACGATCAATGCTGCCGTGGTAGTCAACGAATTGAGCCCCCCGGGTCGAGCCGAGGAAGCGGAGGTCGTTCATCATTTCTGACAGCAATGACGATACTCCGGACTCATCAGAAGAAACGCTATTTTACTTTTCAAGAGCGACGAGTTCACGAGGTTAACAGTGCACTTAAAGGTGCAAGCTATTGCTTTGTCTATGCATGTTGTGCACCCCGTTGTATTGTACCGTGTTGTTTAACTTCCGTCGTCTCGCGTCTGAGCTCAGAAAGACTCGTTGCTCGTAGTCTTACCGATTGAGTCAGTGCCGAACACTGCTCTTCATTATATTAAACAAGCTCATTTTATTCGTAAAATATTGAACATACAATTGATAATTTCGTAACACATAATAATTGGTAATTTTAAAAATTACATACAAACTTTGCAAAGTATAATTCTTTGACTGATGTTCGAATATTGACAAAAATAACCCGTTCCCGGTAGCCGTATACCGCGGCTGAGAGTCGCGACGTCCCGCACCTAGCGCTTGCACGTCCAATAATTTGGTGAATGAATTTTCATTCAAATTGACGTTATAGTAATTACCAAATAAATACCTTGTATGAAAAATCCATAGTCTTTCCTATTTCCGCTTGATTCGCACAGAAAAAGCCCTACTAGAGATGCTAATTATCCATAGGAGCAGCTTCGGCGTGCTCGAAGTTAACCTCGACATGTACAGCTGAGCGCAGTCAAGTCAGCTGTGACCCAGCGACGACCGCATAACACAAGCGTATGAATTCTTGTAAAATACTCCCTCTCCTTATTTCGCAGTAATTATCATTCCTGAAAGGTTTATTCACGGAAAACTGGGTCTATGCATGTGATAAATATATAATCCCCCCGTATTCCTCACTCGTGTGTCTGCGTCGCGGACTCGTGATTCCCCGTGTAGCGGCCGTATCCCCCCTCGCCTACGGCTCGGAGGGATACGGCCGCTACACGGGGAATCACTCGTCCGCGACGCAGCCACACTCGTTCGGAATACGGGGGGATTATATATAAATATCGCCTGTTCCTTGTGTGGTATCAGCATTCGTGTCATTTGTGATGCGTCAGACACGAGACGAAGTCGAGTGTCTGACGCAGCACAAATGACACTCATGCTGATACGACACAGGAACAGGCAATACTGGGTATTATATTATAGCTTTGTCAATACCAGTGAATTTTGTGACGTCATATCCATACATTATTACTGATAATGTATTCCATTATTCAGCATTGCGGCCCCCACAGCGAGCAAGTATTTTTTTTTTAAACGAAAAAAAGGACTGCGCATTTAAAAGGAGGGGAAATATCGGATAAACCATATAATACACAAAACTATAAATCTTGACAATGGTACTATTCACAATATTGATAATAGGGCCTAATGTCTTACTGTACGATTTATTACACTTTTTGAGTCCTCACGCACGCACTTGCCGTCTGTCTGGCTGGCGCTCAGCATGCAGTCCCCGGCCGATACGCTGGTTATACTACTACGTTTGTTTACAACATGGTTCGCTTCGTTGCCGTATAGGTGAAACAGAACTCAGTACGTTTGCAAACTCCTAGACGATACTGGATTTGACACATGGCATATTATGTATGTCAGTGGCCATGTAAACGATGCAAGCGTGAAAGGCTACTCGAACCAGCCGTAAACGGGCCAACAACGGCAGCTTGCTGTCATCAACCTTGACCGGAAGTGTCTACGGAAATTACTACGGAGCCATTCAAAGTCTCGGTCCAAGGTCAGCTGCTACCAACAATCATGACGACCGTGGACTCTCCGTTGATCTAACATCTCGGCCACCTAATTCTGATGCACTGACTGTAATCGGAGACAACTTTCATTCATCGTTTTTTTTTTCTCCATGTCTGTGATTCGATATCGCGACGGTACCGAAACCCTCTAGTATGTTTGTCAATTGTACCTTTCAAGCACCCGTTTACGTCAAGTTCTGTCGTTCGCCGAAATAAAATAGCTCTTCTCAAGGAGCCATCGAAAATTAAATTTATAGACACAATTATTATTGAAATATAAACATTTGAATAACAATGTTGAACTCTGTTGATATCGTTTGCAATGAATGCTGTACTACTAGCGACATAATAATGATCGTATTGATCAGCTGATACCATGCAGCTCGCTGATCATACTGATGTCGATGCATGAACATTCCGTTTTCTTCATCTCTGGCATTTCACCGTGTCGATTTTTTGAATGGCATGATATTTAAAGGTGATGTTTCAAGTTTGATATAGACGGTAGGGATGCAGTTACTTTTCATTTCCTTCGAAAATACATCGTTTTTCAATTCGAAATGAACCGTGAAAGTGCTGGTCATTTTTTGTGCTGAACGTGCGTGTTAAGTGCAGTGCACTGTGCAGTGTGGAGTGCATGTATATGTACAAAGTCAGGGCCGATCATGCTGGACGACGCTCACTGGCTTCAAACTCAGTTAAAATTTCCTTTTTTATTCGTTTTCTACAACTACAAATTCACTGGCATTGCCAAAACTATAAAATAATAGCAATAATGCACCCCCTCCCGGCCCATAATGGACTCAAGCAAACTTTGCACTCCATAATGTACTCGGCTTCGCCTCGTACATTATGTCGTGCAAAGTTTGCTTTCGTCCATTATGAGCCGGGAGGGGGTGCATTATTGCTTAAATATTAAACCTCTAAGTATCAGTTGCATCGCATTCGAACCAAAAGTGAGTACATCGCAATGACGGTTGCCTAGATCCTATACGTCGCTTACGGCCTCTGTGCCTCCGACCCACTCCCAGAAGTGGGATTTGCGTAAGTTTAGAAGCGCAGCTGAGCACATTGTGTGCCTAGCCCTGCATACAGGTCTGTGTGTTCCCGGCGTCATACGGAATGTACGGCCTCCTCGCCGTATTATTATTATTATTATATTATTATTATTATTATTACCTTTATTTCAGGCCATCGGCCCATACCAAGAATAACATTAAAAATGTAGGCATTACAGCGAGAAATAAATTTTATAAAAGAATAAAAAAACTACTGAAAATACTAATACAATCATACATTCCTACAATGCTGCAAGAAATTTGAATGAAAGTAAAAATCAGAATTAACACAACTGTATATTACAGAATTCTTGCTTTCTGTTAATCTTTTGCAAAAGTTCAATAGTAACTTTCGTTGCAATGAAGCAAAATTCAAAATATTTCTTGATACAAAATTGTGACTGATACTCGCATCTCGTTTAAGATCAAAAATTATTCGCAATGCATTATAAGCCACTTTTAGAGTTGACATCTGTCTAGCACTGTAGTTACACCAAACATTAAGACAATACATACTATATAAAAAGCTTTTAAAAAGGGTACATTTCACAATCTGTGAACAGCAGCTAAAATTGCGCGCAATCCAATTAGCTCTAGCATAAACACATCGAAGTTGCCTGTGCATATCAGCGTTGTCTTCCCCCGAAGAAGAAAAAATATATCCAAGATATTTTTTAGTGTTAACAAAGTTAAGAGATTTTCCATATAAAAATACAATAGGAATTCTGTTAGGTTTCCAAGACCTCGGGAATATAGCCATACATTCTGTTTTAGTGGGATGAAAAACAATATCATGCTCAGTGTCCCCATAGTGTTCACATATGTAAATTAATTTTTGTAATGCTTTTGCCGAGGGGCAAATCAAAACTAAGTCATCTGCATAAAATAGGTGATTAACAACTGTGTTTACCAAACAGCATCCAACACAGGCTGATTGTAGCTTTGTACTTAGATCGTCTACATACACAGCAAAGAGCATAGGTGAGAGAATGCTGCCTTGCCGTACGCCATTAATAACACTGAATGCGTTTGACAAAGCAGACGCCCATCGTACAAAAAATAACTGATTTGAATACCGATACTGTAAAATACGGACTATAAACAATGGTATACGCCTATTTGTCAATTTTCTAAACAAAGTCCAGTGATTTACCCTGTCAAATGCCTTAGTAGCATCCATGAAGCACAGAAATATGGGTGTATTATGTCTCTTATAAAAATCTACAATTTCTTTAAGTGTGAAAATGCACATATCTGTGGAATGACTTCTTTTAAAGCCAAACTGGAGATCACTAGTAACAAGTAAAGTTTCAATTCGTGATAAGATACACAATTCAAAAAGTTTAGAAATCGCTGTAACCAAAGCCACAGGCCTATAATTATCGACCGAAGTAAGATCCTTAGATTTGTCTTTAACAATTGGACAAATAACTGCATGCATAAACATATCTGGTAAATAACCATGGACGAAAAAGCCAGTAAAACAAAGGCTCAAAATGACACACAGGACTTGATCAGCATAGATCAAATGCTCTGCAGCAATACCATCGTTACCACAGGCTTTACCTTTTTCAAGTTTGTTTATACATTCTTTAATCTGACTGACAGTAACCACCATTTGATTATGAAAATCTATTCTGTCTATCGAAGACATAACAGATGATTTATCACGAATAGTTTTGACAGAATTAAGCAAACTTTCATAATGTTTTTTCCACATATCAACAATATTATCATGAGTCCTCGGACCAGTACAACCGCTCACACTGGTTGGAATAGCGGCATGGCCACTCTTTGCATTATGAACAGAATTCCAAAACTTGCGTGTACCCCCTCGTGTTAAATTATGGGCCAAGGACTCCGCCCTAGCTTTGTTTTCGTTTCTTTTACAAGATCGCAAGATAGACTTAAATTTAGCACGAGTTTTACTCATAAGATGAAAGAGTGGGCCTGATTTTGGCTTACCATTTACCACCCAAATTTTGAACGCATCCCATGCAGAGTTGTGAAAATTACGCACATGTTCATTCCATCCAGGGACAGAATTAAAACCAGACTCGTCGGATGATGACGTTGGAATACAACTATTGGCAGCTAATTTCAAACATGAAACAACATTCGAGTAAAATGACTGTAATCCACGTATGTGATCAACATTCTTACAGTTGGGGTCACGGCACACAAAAACTTCACTTGGCACTTCAAGATTACGAAGCAAAAACCCAGTTTCGTTTCCATAAATGAATAAATTTTGAGGGGTCGCTTTACTCCAATTAAAACTGCTATTATAACTGCGCATACCATGCTTGCAAGGATCAGAACGAATTAATCTACCAGTATGTATGTTTACACAGAGAGGAAAATGATCAGACGACACAAAATCATGAAGGATACGAATATCAGTGATAGAGTTATGAACTGCATGAGTACTCACAAAATGATCTAACCAACACGTAGTACCATGTGCTTCACTTATAAAGGTGAAATTATCAGCAGAATTATCTAGCTTCTCAACATCAGATATATGCAATTTGTTTTCACGACAAAAAATGTCAAGCTCATTACCAAATAAAGTACCCAAATTGGCATTGAAATCACCAATAATAGCAACATTAGAAGTTTCTACATCAGTAACAATGTTTCTGATTTTCGCTAAATATGACATATAACTATCATTAGTAGACAGTCACTTATTGTCGAGGTGATTGCGTATAACGCCGGGAACACAAAGACCTGTACGCAGGGCTAATCGTGTATCCACGCGAGGCGGGTGTGCTCGAAAACGAAACTCAGTGCGAGTTTGGGATTAAAAAATGGGTTGTTTTGGTGGAGAAACTGCACGCCGCAACCGAGGTGCTGCCGGCGATTTGGCACAACCCTGCCACGCAGAGCTAGCTTTCACCCAACAATGTACATGATGTACGTGTCAGTCGCCAAAGCAGCTTCAATCATAGACAGTAGAGGCCCCTCTGTTGTATATGCTTCAATTTCGCAATCACCTCGACAATAAGTGACTGTCTACTGAAGTTTATCCCTTCATTGTACTCTGTTTTGACATTTCTATGCACCAGGCTTTGGGCAAGTCTACATATGGAGGTACAAACGAGACGAAAAAATCCGCAATTAAAGGCCTTGTCCGAGTCGTCGGCTTCTTGCAGCTTGAAGGCATTTGAAATGCCCATTATAAAAATGTGCTCTGTAGCAGGAAAGAATGTTGTATCTAAGAGCATGATAGGCCGTCAAGATCTCCATGAAAAACTGACCGTCAAAATGTAACTGAGCAAACGGCATCGGTAATAGGAATCCAGAAACTACTACACTGCGCTCTCGACTTTCACTTCGTATGGTTTATTTTTTTACACGCGGATTTACAGCGGCCTAGATAGCAGTTAGCAGTGTGGTCTGATCGCAGGTCAACGGTAGCCCACCATTAACCTATGACCCGAGGTTTTTCTATACAGTGTACGCAAACGGGATAGAAGTTGTCGACCGTTGGTATGGTCGACCGTTCTTTAGACATCTTTCAATATGTCGAGCAACATTGTCAACTGCTCGTTTGCAACAATATAAGGTCAAAAGATACAAATAATGTCCCTTTAATTGTGACATATAAATTTAAGATCAAGACTTGTGTTGATATTTACGATTGTACGTATAACTATCTTAAATTTGTATCTTACGTATGATCAACTCCATGCCTTAAACGTTTAAAATACCACATCCCTTAAACGTTTAAAATACCACATCCCTAAAATACTACGAGAAAGGAAATAAAAAGGAAAAGAGATAGAGATACAAGAGACGAGGCAGGAGGCAGAACGATCAACGAGAAGTCCAACGCATTTTGACAGAGAAGCGTATCTTTGGCGATGGCACCTGTCAATATTGTCTACCGAGAAATAAACTGTATGTAGTATCAACGAACTCTGAACATCTGGTGTAATCATTTGAAGATTCCCGGTACCTCTCAGCAAGGCAAAGACGAACCCATGAGTAAAAGCAGGCCAAGACGATATCACCACATAAACAACTCTGGAAAAAGGAATAGTAATGGTTGTTTTGACAACCTGTACACTATGAATTTCAAAAAAAAAGTCGGAGTAGAACAAAAAGTGTTCTTTCAAAACCTGAAAATTTTCAAATATTAAAACTGCAAAAGTTACTGAGTATAACAAAGTATGTAGTTGTCACTCAGAAAACAAATGCCAAACATCTTGGTAAAAGTTCAAACTACTATCTCTTTCATACTTTCATAGAAGAGTGGGTAGCTGAACAAATCATACAGTCTTGAGTGTAATTCCCCCTTTTGAAGTATCCCAAGTGTCCAATAATACCAATCACGGGCACAGTTCCTGTTGAGTTTAATACTCTATTAGCTGTAAATTTTGGCTATTTATTCTGAATTAGCCTACATCCAATAGCGCTGATCGCGATGCCAGATTTGTTACGAAATTAGTAACTAAAGCTGCACGCACGCGACATCGGACACCGCTGCCTGAAATTCGGACAAAATTTGTTGTTGCCTGCTCTGTTGTTGTTGCAGCTTGAAATCTGAGCCATAAATTCATATGCATTAGTGAGATTTTTAGTAGCCATTGTAACATTAGTAGGTTTTAATTTCATCGTTCTCGCGGAAAATGCGGACAAATATTTATTTTTGAATATTTATAAAAGAAAAATGACGTTCAGTGATCAGCGCTATTGCATACTAAAATGTCAAATATTCAGCTTGTCAAGACAGCCACTGCCGAACGGACATTGCTATTTTTAAAAACTAAATTTCAATCCGGACTTTAAGTGATCAATCGCGGATCGCGGAAAAGCTGATGAAAATTCAGTTCCATTCCTTATTTGAAGCCAAAAAGTCAAGAATTGTTTTCGATCCGTCTTTTATGGAGACCAAAACAATTTCACGCCCTTCCGCCGAGAAGGAAACTTTAAGGGAGAAATCAACTTTTGAAACCCTCGATCGATAGTACGGTACATTAGTCAGCTGCAACAGGAGGTGCAAATGTACACTTTACATACAGCGGCTGATGTACCCTTTTACGATAGGTAGTCTGATTGTGTTGAAATGATAGTACGACATCTGCGTTTTTGCGACGTTTAAGTAAACTGCTGCGTGATGGCACTCTGAGTGTGTCATTGCGGACAAAGGAAGGGAACAATGCGTCTTATCTATGAGCAGACGATTTGTGTTTGTTTTGCAGATTTCGCTTAAAACTCCTACCAACACGCAGACGGCAAACAAAGAATTTATTTTTACGGTGCTTAAAGAGAACATGCTTCACCGGTGAAGCAAATGAAAACGCTCTCCACCCGCGTGAACTTGACACACTTGCATATTAGCTTTTTTAAGCATATGCGCCGTTCATAAGAAATCAAAAATATTTTAATCAGGGGCCCAAGCCCTCTTGATTTCGGCCCCTGTTATTTCGAAAGGAGTTCAGTATTCTTATTTTTCTTATTCTTCTGCTATTTTTTTTTAAATCTAACTCCAGTAGAGAGAAACGCATATCAAATTACTTCAATTTGAAAAAACACCAACAAAATCTTCTTCTTCTTCTTCTTCTTCTCCTTCTTCCATACCTTCTAGTCGAGCCAGAACTGCAAAACTGTTCAACGTACACTTAAGAAACTTGCGGGGCTAGTGTAATATGAGTACTAGTGCACCTGACCCTTCAAATTTCGTCTGGTCACATGATCTTGCGTCCTCCCTTGGTGAAGTTTTCGTACAGGATTTCTGCGTTGACGTCACCCTGACTGTTGCCATACTAAACAAGGGAGGCAAGTGTGACCAGTCGTCCCGTGAGTTGATGTAGCGAAATCGTTGTTCACAAAATAAATTCCCTGATATCATCCAAGAGGTAGTTCGCATTGGCTTATATCACTATGCAGTGACCGCAGCAGTTCAGATAACCGATGATCAATTATACTTTTTGGAAGAAGATTGCGTACATCAACGTAACATCCGTACGATGTGTATCGCAGACTGCCCAGGCACTTACCTTCATCATACTGTATAATTGGCAATTGACATAAGATTAATCAGATGACTTACTACATATTAGAAGACCAAAATGGTGTGCCTAGGCTTAGGAATAAACAGGAAGCATTCCTATGTGAACACAACGCTGAAGTAAGCCCACAAATGTCAAGGTAATCAGTCTTATGACGAATCATTGAGGTAGGAAGAGATGGACGAACTCATGTCCCTTTGATTAATTTTCTTATAATTATTCCAGGTTTAGTGTTTCGTGTCAACAATTTCATTTTATTTGAGATCAGAATGTACAAAGACGTCCGTGAGATTGATATAGTTGGCCTATGTGTCCGGCACGGTTATTTTTTTTCTTTGTACAATTGTAAACTGAGCGACCAGTGACCTGTTCTGTGATAAGCATAGACAATGCAGAGACAATGTTGTCTATAGTCATTTCTTTGATCTTCATAAATAGTATATCCTAAATTTATTGATGATAGTTTGGGTCAAAAACACGCCAAATATATTTTACTTGAGTCAAAGGCGAGAACTTTAATGCCGTATGTGTTGAATTAGGGATGAAATTGGTGACAGCTTGTCTATAGTGTATTTTTGTGTGATCTTGTAGAGTTCTCTACGATGGTAAAGAAAATATCGTTCTTTCAGAAATTCAGAGATGATGTGTTTCTGATTTTCATTGAAACTCAACATGAGCTCAATTAATTCATATAAAAGATCAACAAAATGCAACGTACTTTCAAAATGACATTTTAAAGCTTTTCTCAAGAAATTTTATATATATATCTATAAAGGTCATCGATAATACAAGGAGAACATTATAGACATCGGGATGCACAAAAAAACAACATATTCCAGTTCTCACACATAAACTCATGCCACCCTACGGCGATATTCAAGGCCCTTCGAGTCGTTAAAGGCGAAACATTATGATACATAAGAACATACAACAACCATTGAGCTAAAAAAGGCCGCTTTTGCACAGGAAGTCACACAATGCAGTGAAATTTGAAAAATTTACGATACAAAAAGAGTAAAATAGAATACATCATCCGAGAAACAGCACATAAACAAGAGGGAGGCATCTTGAAAAAGATAAACAAACCAATACCATGGACAATACTCTAGTTTTTATAACATCCGGTCCAAGTAACATCGAAACTAAGAGTCTAACTACAAGATGATTGGAATTATCTTGAAAATGGACGAAACAATAAAAGTCTCTTCCAAATGCAACCAATAGAAGGCACAGAAATATAAGCAACACATTTATGAATGCCAAACTTTACAAATGCAATAATAGCTCAAACTCCAAATCGCATGAGCATACACAAACACAAATCTTATTTTACACCTCAGTGATCAAACCAAAAGTAGACAAACTAGCTTAATGTTTCAAGAAAAAACTTCAGTCACTGCGGGAAAAAATGCGGAACAACATGTTTGCACATACAATTAATTAATCGAAGATTCCATACGATTCATCAACCTAATATAAATTTAAGCGACTGGTGAAGAAAACTGTGTTTTTAAAAGGTAGCGTCAAGGGATGACAGTGTCCGGAGTGGAGTCTGTGCAAGCATCGGGCGAAAAAAGAGCTCCGTGGTACAAGACATATTGATTACGGATGTGATCCGCCGTGGCTAATCAACTCTTTACATAGAACAGCCAAACAATAACATACATTTACTATCTATCATTCACAAAGCGCAAACACCGAAGATACGAACGATAAGTCGAGCTGCTTGCCCATTATTACAATCGATCAGTTAGTTAATCCATAGGCAGTAGAGAAACTATGGTTACCCCTAGTGACAAAGACGCTTACTTATGCAAGAATGTGCCCATATATATTGACGATGCGTCTTAAGTGCCTAGGCAAGCTGAGGGTACACATCGTAGGGACCGACGGTGTGATTTAGTCTTACAGGGTATTGTATAGCGTGTGGATGGAGGGACTGTGGCGTGTCAACAAATGGTCACCAATAATACTGACCCGTCATGTACAGAGCGACGAAACATGCGGCGAGAGACGAGAACAAGGAAATCAGGCTCGTACACAAAACTAGGTTTAATTGCAGTATTCTTTATCATCTGTGCTGGACCATGGTATGACCAGGTGCAACAGTGATGAGTCAACAGACTTCAACAATCAATCAAATGTAAACTAACCTGTGTCAGTCCGTTGATGATTTCGGCAACGCTGTGAATCTTGTTCAGGACAACAACGGCGTCAGCAGTATTATTAGATTCAAAAGCTATTATCCTTTCTTCTAAATTGTGAATAATGTCTTTCACTTCAACTTCACTCAATGATGACAAATTATAAACCTAAATGATAGAGAATTGTAGCGAAAGCATTAAAAGCGATTTCTTTCTAACCAATCATATCGTAGGATAAAACTCAGACTTTCTACCGTTTCCGCCCGAGGACAATCACACAGTACGAGAAATTGAAGTCTTAATCTGTAAACTGTCCGAGAAGATGATCCGGCAGGTGTATAGTTCATGTTCAAAATACATTTGGCAAATCATGTAGTGTAAAAATTTTTGAAATCATTCTTCTTCCCGGCATCGTTTTCGAAATAAAGATTGCGCCCTTCGGAGGATAAATTCTGAGGTAAATGAGATTACGAAATTTGAACGACGAAGACGAAGATAATGTAAATATCAAAACGAATAGGAATTAATGTCCGGATAAAGTGGAAAGTCTGTTGTGCAAATAACTGGCGCCAAATTATTGACCTGAACGACTTGACACTGAAAACTGATTGTTTTTGAGCGGGAATTGTGCTGGACGGAGCACACAACAGATGTAGAAAATGCTTCCGTGACAAAACATGCCATTTGTGATCTCACAGTGACGTCCAAAATATTGTCATCCTTAAAGCAAATTGACACAGGGTAACAAAATATACGAGTAAGAAATTGAATAAAAAGTAAATGACAAGAAATAAAATAGATGGCTTTGACCTTTAATAGGGTTTGATATTGACTCAAATAACATGCGTCAAACATTAAATAGTATATCTACAGTATATGAAGGTGAAAGTTAACACTGCACAAAATGCTGTCTTACCTGAACAGACGTGATGTATTCTGCGTATTTACCATACATGTCTATTATTTTAAAAAGTAATTCCAAGGTGAAATTACTCTCTCTTCTTCCACTTGGTAGTCGCAAAATTGGTAAAGACGAGCTTGAGGCACTGTGAACAAGCTGCCCGGTGTCTTGAGATAACTTGTCACGTATCCTGAACTCATACGTTAGTCCAAATGTATTGTTGTTGGTGTCTTGTCTCGTTTCTGGACACGTTTCTAAGTTACCTTCATCTTTCCAATGATAACACGCTATGTGAACCTCTCTTGAGTAAATTGAGCCTGTGAAGAGAACGTGCAAACTTCAGCTGAAAATAACCATTCACCATGCACTGGTACGAAACCCCGGCACTTAATTCAGGATTAGATTCCATCATAATACATATCTTTGCCCATTTTTTTCGTGAAGAATGACTTAGATGTCGTCTGCTTTATCTCTGCATTATAAAATGATCAGGCGTAAATAAGGCTCTGTAAATTAAAAAAGGCTTACTACTCTTTCTCCGTATCCATGGTGCATGTTATCTGATTATGTACCCGGGCCTATATCTCTTCACCCTGGTGATATTTACCATAAAATATCAGCCCTGATATTTTAAGATAAACGTCGAGATATGGCATATGCAAGATAACCGTCTTCAGTTTTGGAGTGTTCCAGAAGTACATGCGCGACTTAAACGTAAACAAAGCAAACAAAGAAAATGGCCTCCGCCCAAGATGCGATTCCGGTGATATAAGAATTTGAAGAGCTTTGAGGAACTAAGATGTTTGGGATAGCTAAATACGAGAATGATAAGTTGAATCCTTTAATGCTATCCTGTGGTTATGCATTTAAAAGTTCTTGTTATTTTCAAAGAAGCACTAGCAAACATTCTACCATTCATCACGTTCGGCACGGTCAATATCAGAACAGGTGGCGTGACAGAAATCGCGCGCTGTGTGAACTAACAAAATGGCTGCTTCCCAGTACGACGATTGATTGAGACTGAAATCGGCGATAACGTTTCGCGACAAATTTCCTAATTCCATGTAATTTTCCATCAAACATTGAGCTACATTGCACCTGTTAACACTCAATCACTATACTGATTAAAACCAATTGAAAATAAATATCCACAGCAGGACTTTGGCTTTAATGATCTGATTTGATTTATACAATCTGTGTATATGGCCTTTGGTCGTGAAATGCAGCATGTTTGTAAAGGTGCTATGCACCATCTTGATTTAGGTATAAATTTAAGATTTAGAAGACCTTTTCTCGTTTTCGAAACTGTAAATACAAAAATCGACATAGTTGATTTACTGAACGATCATTCTTTAAGGTTCCAAGACAAGAAATTGACTTCTTTACGCTAACAAGTCTCTAGTGTTAATAAGCTCAGAATCCCCTGAAATTATATATTTTCGGAAAGCCTAGATGTAGGGGAACATTTTTGTTACCATGGTGTCACCATTGTTTACATAACTATCACGTGACAGGTAATTTGCATAATCTTTCATAAATTGGATTTCCCGATGTTTTGTCTCAATGCTTTAAGATATACGGCTGAAATTTGTGTCAGAGCAAGCTGTTCTAATGATCTTTCAAAATTTCCCCCAAAATTTATTTAAACTTTCTTAAACAATTTTTATGCCAGTGAAAAGTCAAGAGCAGTGAATTTAACACTAGCTCATTTCTTTAAAATTGAGCTCCCAAAAAGTAAAAAAGGTCGAAAAAAATATGAGACACACTTTGGAAGAGTGTTGTGACAGCTGATATTTTCAAGTATTGAGACAAAACATAGTGAAAACATATTTTTGAAGGGTTATGCAACTTAACTGTCACGTGATAATTATGTAAACAATGATGACACAGTGGTTACAAAAATGTTTCCCTATATCTAGGATTTGAGAAATGATACAATTTACGGGGGTTCTGAGTTTATTAACCACTTGAGAATTGTTAGCTTTAAAAGATCAATTTCTTGTCTTGAAACATTAATCCTATAAGTAAATAGAACTTGTAACGTACTGGAGAATCATGAAATTTCAACGGAATAAATATTTCCGTAACTCTGAGTACACAAGATGCACTAAGTCATCCTCCATTCGTTCATGTTAACAGCAAATTGTTTCACACGTGAGTAGTTTTGCTGCTTCCCCATCAACTTTTTTCCAATGAGATGAGAGCGGCTAAATGATTGAAACAGCACTTTGCAGCTCTAAAGATTTTTCTATTTATCATGTACATTCTTCAAAATCAATATTAATTTAAAGATGTGCCTTTAATGCTAATTGCACATATGTTCATGTGAGTTAGCATCGTATGCATATATGTTGATAAAATCACAACATCTTTGTTCGAAGACAGAGTATACATTGACATTTATAATTATAATTACAAGTACTTGCTGTGTACGCACATCAGCAAAACCTAGCTTGCATAAGCATTTCTCTTGAGCTCTTTCATATCGAGATTTGTGGTAGATTATCACTTTACCATGAGAAAAAGAAAACAGTTGTTAATGCCATTGCTTTTTTATGCTGTTCTTTGGTAATAAAGTTGAAGAACATATAGTATTTTCTTTTTGTTGTTCCATTTATACAATCAAACATCTATAAATGCATAATAATTATAGAACTTCCACGGCTTTGAGGTACAAAGAAAATACAGTACAGTGTTGGGGTCCATGCTTTCCTTCATACACACCTAGCGCTAGTGTATATTCTTTCGACATACGTACAAGGGATGAGGCATCCTCTCGATAGTGCCCGCGTATTAAATTTTCAAAGCGTTTAAAAACTCATTTGTAAGCGATAGATTTTAGAAATAACATGACTGCACCTAACAAGAGCGTAACAGATCAAATCTGGGCTTCATTTTATCTACCCTAACGCAAATGAGTGGCAAAACAGTTATTTTCAAGACACACAACGATATATTAAATCCCATTTTTAATCTCCAATTTAATTCTTCTGGTCACGAAAGCGGGCTCTACGTCACTCTAAGATTTTAGTAGACCTATCACATTGAATGTAAGGACTGCTTTGTTTGTAAGTTTGTAACCGTACCAAGACGTAGATACACGTCTACGTAAATCTTAAAGTGACGTAGAGCCAACAGGCCTTGAATGTAGTAGTTTATAGTACTGATGGCGTATATGATTTTTCGTGGACACAAACAGAAAAACAATGTCCAATCAATTGTCAATTAGTGTTGGCACAAAGATGCTGACTTATACATTTTCGTATCTTGGGTGCGTTGTCATCAAAGAGTGGAAAGTAAGCGTTATCATTTAGCGGAATTTTTGTAACATTATTTTCTATATCTTATTATAATCTTATACATGTTTGTTTTGATGCCAAACATGAATATTGGCCTTAAAGTTATGATCGGATCGTGCTAAATTTCGAAAAGAAATTGAAGTTCTTGGTCTGCAGAACTGAACATTTAAGAACCGTTTCCAATTTGTCGGGAAGACGAGAAGTAAGGGTATATTTTCTTACTCATCACTGAGTCTACGGAGTCTACATTATGAAAGCATTGTGCCAACTCCGTATGTTCTCTTCGTTTGAAAAGCGTCCGTTCTCTTTAGGTCAGCTTATAAGAGTACAAATATCGTACAATCTAGAATTTGTAAACCATCGAAACGGAAAATGCTCTGAAAACGTCATTGTTTTTTCATTAATTTTGCGAAATCTGCCAAAAAGTACAGTCAAGCATAAATATTTGGTACTGTAAAAAAGACGTTTAAAGGATGTTCAAAACATTGTCAATTTAATGGTACAGTAAATTTTAATGGTGAAAGCTTTAATTCAACGCCTACTACAATCAGTTATGAGCAGTGTCGCACAAATGATTGCTATCAGTGCTAAATGACGCTTACTACGTTAGAGTAACTGTATATTAACAAATCACGACTTTAGGATAAGGTGTGCTACCTCAATGATTCAGGAACGACTGTTCCTGGAAAATACAATAAAGGTTGATGAGTGATACACTGTTCCAACGAGTTTATGAGGTAGCACACCTTATCCTAAAGTCGTGATTTGTTAATATACAGTTACTCTAACGTAGTAAGCGTCATTTAGCACTGATAATTGCAGAGAGTCGGTAACCGGTTAACAGGTACCAAAACTCAATAGCCCCTGATTAACAGTTCTGGCAACAGTTTACTTACTAAGCTTGAAAGCGCCTTAGCGCATGCGCACATTCTAAACCACGCAGAATATGACGTCGTTTGCGACCGAGACGAATGGAGGGAAGTTCTCAATTTTTCGGTCAGACCACAGTCCCTCTATATATTGAAATAAATGTTAAGTACCTGTGCCAATGGCAAGAAAATACTAGTTTACCATAGTAAAACAAACGTATTCAATATAAGCATTCCTCTCCTACTCACCTTCCCTTTGTCCGCTGACTTGACAGTAACCACCGTACGGAGCTTGATTCCGCCAATCTAAAAAATAAGGAAACGATTAGCTAACATAACACTTTTAGTTTAGAATAGTTTCGTAAAGCACAACAAACACTTTAGAGGGTTGACAGCGGTTATATACAGTTGCCAAAATTTAAATTCTAAGTTGTTTTATATAATCCAATAGATCTTGAACTTACCTTCGATTTTCTCAATAGCAAATTATATTTTACCATTTTTATAGATTAGCGAAATTGATCTAATTCAGTATGCACGAGTCCCAATTTCTGCATCATGGTCAAACAGAGATTAAGATTCACACTCATGCCGGATATAGAAACATGTCATGAACATTTTTTCATTAACATGTGGCAGGACATTCCTGAGAAGGGGGTCCACTTAACATTCATCGATCAAGATTACACAAACATGGCAAGAGCTAAGACAAATGAATATTCAATATAAAAAGTGTGAGACTCCTGTTGAAACTTACACGCTTGTGATTTGTTACAGTAAAATGAACGGCTGCTTTGCATAAAACAGAGGTTGAAATGTCCGCATTGACCACTCTACATGAATATCGACATGTTCATCGAGAAAACGTTATCTGTACGTTCAGTTGAACGTTGGCGGATGAAAAGTGAGATTTTATCACCGACAAACGGAAAAACAGACTAGAAACGCGGCACGCCATTTGATATCAAGGTCGTCATGATACACTATGGCCTTTTCATATCATGTTAAAATGAGCTTCACAGGTGTTAGGCTTTTGGGAGACTTCGTGCGTGGTTGATAATTGCACGAGATTATGCGAAAAGTAGGACGAGATGGCATCGTGCTGTCTCTCCCGTAGCATTCATGTTTAATTTGTGTGCTCTCAAGACGTAAACACTGCTTCACGCCAATCAAAATATAACACGCCAGCAATTTCATAAACACTTTTTCCCATGACGAACTAGTAGAAGACGATATGACTGATCGTTAACCATTGAGTAAAATCTGACAGTTTCTATAAAAGACTTTCAAATTTGGATCAAACACACCAATAATATATTCAGAAAAAATGTGCGAGGAATTATTAAAACGGTAAAACGTATATCCCCGAAGCTCAAACCTTTTCGTGTTTTCGCCAGCACGCCAATTCCGCTCAGCGCTACACGACAACAACTACACGAACTTTGCCGAACATACTAATACATAGTAATTTGCAAAAATCTGGAAACAACCGAAGGGTGCATATTCAGCACTCTTCGGAAAACAGAGTCGAGAGCTACATTAGGCGAGGAGTACATGGAGGAGATTACGCAACCGCTTGACACATTTAACAATAGACGTTTTTAATCTATTATTCGCTTTATCTGTGATTTTATATAGAGAAACATGATTATTGTTGGACTAATTATAACATTTAGCATCTTTTAAAGGGTAAGGATACATAATTCAGTATATGTTAGTGGCAATGTTAATTAATTATTTGCCATCCTTTATAAGTGCAAGAAAAGTCTCCAATTCTCAAACTATATAGAACACTTCAGAATAGCCTTGAACAATAAAAACACAATAAGCGTGCCACAACATCACAATGCTAGCTTCCAGAATTATGAGGAACATAATCATGTGACAACCGGAAAACAACACGAGGCTGATAAAGAAACCATACTTTTTCTGTTTCAAATCGCAAGCTTAGATGATTGATATTAACAATTTAATTACATGTGACAAACGTTTGTCAAATACGCGGTTTATTCTTTAAAAATTGAATAGCCTTTTTGCCACTGTAATCCCAGTCCAAACATGATTAACTCTCAAAATATTTGCCTATTGTTGAGGCTGCCTGGCGTTCACTAGACTTAATAGTCTGCTATTTCCAAACATGCAAAACAATCATGTTAAATGTCATGTTTTGTATCAACATGAACCTGCCTCACGATGTAAGCAAAGTGACCTTGTTATCGTTCATCAATGATGCATCCAGAATCATTCTCCCCATCACCCCATGCATGTTCTTCCTTTTGCAATCTCAGACAGCACGTCAATGTCAGAGATGCTTTGCTTCTTTACCAATTTTTTTTACAAATTTTAATTGCGACGCCATCGTACGTACCATCGTACGTCTAACTTTCATATTTAGCTTTGCAGACTTTACGAAGTTAGTTTTGCAAGCAATATATACAAACGCATTGATTATTTAACATTTGTACCGGGTAAAGATAATATTTCCGTATTATTTACATTATATACAGTGTCAACATTAGTCTGGCAATTACAATTAGTAGTCAAGGAGATAAAGAGAACTGGCAAAGTGAATACGCTAAAACAATTCATCTCTTTAAAAAAACATATACATGTTAGTAATAAGTTTAGTCTAAATATCCATAGTTATTAGTTTACAATACTCTAATGTCGTTTTCTACCTGACGTCAACATTTTTTCAACATCAATAAGGAAAGCTACACGGATATGGTCATCATGTACAAGGTCCGATTGAACGTATGCAATATACACGTCACGCAATAAAGTCCAACTCAAATATTAAATATTAAATTTGCTTCGAGGCGTTGTAATCATTATGTCTATACTTGTTATATCATAAAAGACCATGTAACTAGTGTAAGAATACGGGTTCGATGGAACTCTGCGTGAAGATATTGATGGTGCAGTATAGTATTTGATGAGGACGTCATTTCAGTCATTTGAGGATGTCAGGCCGATGCATCGACCTAAATAGAGTAACAATTGTAAATCAAAGTGCTTAAACTTTAAGCTTTCTTGTGGTAATGTATATATATAATACCTGGTGTCGATTGGAGTGTTGGTGACTTGTAATTAGTACCATATCTTGTGTAAGGGGATACTTTTAGATTGTACTTTGAATGGGAGCGGATGTTACCTTGAAACATTTGGTAGTGTTAACACGGAATCCTCAGACCTATCCGTCAACCTTGTTCACTATTGCAGTCCCACATTTTATTTTTCACAGCAATATTCGTAACCTTACTTTCCTTGGATATTTACGGAACACACTCTGATCTTTTTTTGATTTTGTAGCATAGACATATTAAACTTTTCTGATGGAATTTGTTTTGCCCTGTCTATTATATGTACATGTATGTGTATGTAAATACGTTAATGGCTAAGTAAAAGCATAATTTAATGTAGAACGCGCCTCGGGATAGTTAATTCAACTCTCAAACTTTTTCAATTCTTTACTGGTCTACCACTTCTGGGGGGTTCATTTTTTAAGTCCTTGTAGAAAGAAAAACTTTCACCGTCTTAGGTTTTCGAAGAATGAAAATTCTATTTTCCTCCATAGAGTTAACACAGGGATGGCGGCCATTTAGAATTTCAAATATCGGCAAATCTTCGGTAATTTGTTTCTCTATTACCAAAATTGGCACGGTTACCCCGATTTCCATTCTTTGTTTTGAAAGTATTTACTAGGTACTCTCACGTATCATAAAAAGTACAGCTTAAGTAAACATCATCAGGGAATGTTTTTCATAATTTCAATCATAATGTACAAAATCTTATTTATTCTTATTATTCTGTTTTGTTCGAACTCTAGCTAAAATTTTATTCAAATGTAAGTAAGTACAGATACTCACTTTGAATGTTCCATGTGTCTTGGTCAGACTCTGTGACATTAAACAATTCAAAAGCTGAATATTTCCAGGATATAATCGAATTTTCATATTCCATAGCACACGTGCTTCGCATCAGTTTTCCTATTTCTTGCTCTGTAATGAACCTATTCCATAGATTCAATTCCGTTAAACTTCCTTCAAAGGCCTGGCCCAATTCGAAGCTGCCTCCAACTTCGTCCTGGTCTTGTCCAAGTATTAACAGACCACCTCCTTGAATAACTTTGGGATAAGGATCGCTGCTGCTATGCTCTTCATCGCTTATAATCTGACTTCCATCGAGATACAACAGCCAACTCTCTGGATTCATGCTCCAGGTAAAACACCAAAATGTCCACTCTTTGAAGCCAGGGTCTTCTGTGAACCAGAACTTTCGTTTAGTTATAGTAGCGAGTAATCTGCACCCCAATGTCCCGGGTGTCTTGCAGACGTTCTCGAAATACATTTCGTTGTCATCATCAGGGATTGCATATGACACAAATGTGTAGCTGTGTCCGTCTATAGGTTCCGGTATTCTGACCCACAGACATATCGATATTTCGGTCATATTCGGAACTGTACCATTAAACTTTACGTAGGTCGAAGTTGACAGCGAGCGTTGGGAATGTTATAACCTTACCGGTAAGATTCTCTCCAACCAGACCTGTAAATTATGTAACATCGATCAGACATCTTTTGTGAGTCTTTCTCGCTTACTTTTGATTTCATGCATACTAAGCATTGATTAAGTTGACTCTGTTTTATTGCAAATATATATATAAGTTGCAATTTAACAGAGTGCGTCTTGTGGTCAGTGCAAAGCAATATCTGTAAATGTAAATTTGGCATATGAACGTTGCATTACACACATACTTGATTTGCACTAGTATCTGGTTCAAAACCAGAACACTATGACGAATCTTGATTCATGAAAACATCAGGAGTACTACTCCTGCCCTAGCGCGTTTAAAACAACTTAGTCAGGTGGCTTAGCAACAAAAAACAGCAAGATCGTTACACGGATAACAAAAGTGCCAAATTTGGTACAGAGGTTCCCATATATGTGTAGATCAAAATCAGCTATTGCTCCGAAAATTCGGGCCACCGGAAAGGCTTGATGACGTCATAAATTGAAAATGGTCGCTATTATACTGCTTAAAAATGGTAAATTACGGTTTATTCGGCCAATTTTCAATATATTTTTGAATAAACTGGCACAAACATTCTAAATTATAAAACATTAAATTGACGCAAGTCAATTATTATGATGACGTCATAATCCAAAATGGCCGACCAAATGCAAAATGTCCGCCGTAACATTGTCTAAAATGTTAAAGCACTGTTAATTAAGCCTGTTTCAGCATTTTATCGCCTGAACTGAAATTAACACCCAAAATTACAGACAAAACATATAATTTATGCAAATTAATTATTGTGATGACGTCATAAAACCAAAATGGCAATCGAAAGTTTTAAAATGGCCGATTATTAAGTTAACTATGCTTGGTACAATAGCCCATGTACGTGACAAAATGATAGTGTCAAGGTAATGAACAATTTGTATTAATATTCTATAAACTTAAAATAAAAGATAAATGTACTAAAACTTAGCCGATAAGTTCAACGCATGTAACAAACTCTTATGAGATTATTTATTATTAAACAATGATCTGTGTTTGCAAAATCGAATCGATATAAAAGGAAATGAAGGCAACTTCACACACTGGTTCAACCTTGTTTATGATACGATATAGTGAGTAAATCAATGTGGTTTCGTGATAAGGAAACATGGTGAGAACCCAGTGAATCGATAGTGCTTTGAACCTGGTAATGTGACCTTAGTCCCAGAGAAAAGGTTTTATGTTGGTAATTCCTCCTAGCGGCGTTTCGGGACAAAGAGGGATCCCTTCTTCAGTCACTTGAATGGTCTTGTATTCCAACATGCTTACTTTGATGGTAGCCATCAAGTAGAGTTGCTAAGATCATTATGTTGTGGTCTGATTGTGCGTGAATTGCGTGAATTGTTGCTCAGACCGTTCATTTGTACTCTCCTTGTGTTTGAATTTTGCTTAAAGGAGGATATCATGTATGTTTTTCTTCCTTTTATACGTTATTAAAGGTTTTCTGGAAAACCATGGCCAGCGTTTAATCGCCCTTCATTATTTTCCAGTTTCTTATCACATTGTTTGATTAGGCTGGTTTTGATGAGGTTGTGCTGACAAGTTTTTTTTTATTACTCTTATTTTTGTTGATGAAGGATGGCTGGCATTTTGTTACATTAACTTCTTTTCGATACAAGCTATGTTTTGTTTTTTCTAATCTCGTTGTTGAAGTTTTTGCGTTGAGAAATTGACCTTTTTTATGAAGTCCATATTGTTGTTGCATGTGCGAACATATCTGAGTAATTCACCTTTCTTTAATGAATCATTTGAAGATTGGTGGCAGATAATATCGTCAGATGGTTTGGTGTGGGTTTTGCAGTCGAGCAATCTCTCTCAATTGCGTCTCTGGCATTTGAAGACCACAAGGTCAGGGTATGAGATTATGTCGATAGAATGTTCAATTATGATTTCCCAAGTTGAACGTAGGGTACATGGTGTTGCATTCCTCGACAAATGTTCTGAATGTTATAGGTCTATGCTCTGTTCCTGAGTAAATCGTTAAACGTTTCCATACGATTATTTGACCGGATTGGGATTAAATATAACTTTCTCCGTTTCATGGTATGTGATATCAGCTGTTTCTGGTAAGCCCATGCTGCATCCATAGATATGTTTGTAATTTTCTCAGTTGAATTAAAATATGTTGCGTTTCAGAATAATCGGCAGTAAGCCTTTCATGTACGTTGAGTTGTTTTTTGTATCGTATCAGTTGGCTGGTACTATTTCAGAGTCCAACGCTATGATCGCTGCCTTTATAGTTTCATTTTTGGCATGTTTTTCTACCATACAACGTCTAATGTTACCAGAATAGAGTTTGCTTGTATTTTATTAATTCTAACTAGTTAATGAAGTTTTTGTGTCCCTGACATATGTAAATCGTCTTTGCGTGATTGGTTTTATGATAAAGTCGAGAAATTCCGAGATTTGGTTTATTGGGCTCGAGCAGCCATTTCTATTGAGACTTTGGATGATGCTTGTTCTCTCTGCTTGGGTTCTGTGTATGTTTGGCAGGAGATACCATCGTGATGTACAAATTATTTTACTTATGGGAATGAGGAAACTGTAAATCACCTCGTCAAGGATCTTCGTGTCGCAGATAAATTATTTCATATACAATATCCAACGTATAATGTCGCCAAGTGTTGCCTAACTTTCTTTAATGTCATTTGTCGCATTCAAAATTGATATGCCTCTTCCTTTATTGAAGGTTTTTATTGCGATTTGTTTGTTTTCAGTCAGATTGTCCAGCAGTTTTTTTCTATTAGAGTTATATTCTTTCTTATGTGGGTTGCGAATAGAATTTCCTCTATCGATCTAAGTTGCTTCGAGACGGTTTTACAATTTTGGGTTTTCCGCTGTTAGAAGTGTCGACATTGGACTTATCTTAGAACAGATGTCTGATTGATTGATTGATCGTTTGTTTCTCATGATATTGCACAATCTTACGATGCGAATAAATTTGTTGATATCTGATTGGACAATTTTTCTGTATAGGCACTTTGGAATGGAAAAAAATGTAAAGCCTTTGCTTAATGCTTTGATTACAACATTTGGTAAAATTTGATTTGCAAGATTTTTGATGAATCTGTGAATCTTTCTGAGTTCTTGTTTTTGTTTAATCTTCGAATTTCTGTTTATGTTATTCGCTTCCTGGCGTTTTTTTTTTATGTTTTTCGTTTCCAAACAGCAAAACGATGCCAAACACGAGAGGCAAAGACGCTTTTCATAAAATTCACGAAAGCTGCACAAAAAGCAAGGTAAGATACCTTCAAAAGCCAAAAAAGTATTCTCTTCGTTCATATATCTCTGACGAAATGGTCTTTTTAGGCAAGCACATCCTTCGAAAAGAGAAATAGTGTAGTACAAAATTATGTATCTGTCACCACACATCGAGATATAAATAACAGAAAATTCAACAAAGGAAAAAGGCTTCTCAAACAAAGGAAGGAAAAGACCCAAATCACAAACATAAAACTTTTTCGGGGACCAAGGTCAAATGACCAGGGTCAAGGCATTATTTATTCACCGGTTTCTCGCCATATTTTTTGTTATCATGAAATCACACTACTATAATTGATCTACTCACTATATCGTAACACTTTCAAAGGTAGAACCGATGCGTAAAGTTGCCCTCATTTCCTTTACATTGATTCAGTTTTTCAGACAGAGGCCATTGTTAAATAATCAATAATTCCATAACAGTTTTGTAACTTGTGTTGAGGTTATTGGCTGAATTTTGGTATTTACGTTTATCATTTATTTTGAGTTCATGGATCATCAAGACAAATTGTACATTACCTTTGAACTATCATTTTGTCACATAAATGGGTCATTGTACTAAGCATAGTGAACGTCATAATAGGCCATTTTGTAATTTTCAGTTGCCATTTTGGTTTTATGACGTCATCACAATAATTAATTTTCATCAATTATAGGTGTTGTCCGTAATTTGAGGTGTTAATTTCAGCTCAGGCACTAAAATGCTGGACACAGACTTAATTAAGAGTATTTGAACATTATCACACGATATTATGGGGGATATTTTGAATTTGGTCTGCCATTTTGGCTTTATGACGTCATCACAATAATTGATTTGCATCAATGTTATGTTGTATTTGTAATTTGGGATGTTTCTGTCAGTTAATTCAAAAAAATATTGAAAACTGCCTGAATTAACCGTATTTTATCATTTTTAAGCAATAAAAGGGCGGCCATTTTGAATTTATGACGTCATCGAGCCTTTCCGCTGGCCCAAATTTTTGGAGCAATAGCTAATTTTGATCTACGCATATATGCGAACCTCTGTACCAAATTTGGCACTTTTGTCATCCGTGTAACGATATTTTTGTTAAGCCACCTGACTAACTGGATAATGCACAATTATGTTGATTATTTGCAGAGTTAGTCGTCGTGGGCAAGGACTTAATCAGTCTAGCTATGAAAACGTATAATCTTGTAACCGAGGAAATGGCGTGGTGTTATGTGCTTTGGATTGGTCCTACTGGCTTACTCTTTCATTTGTAAATTTGTACAGACAAAGTAACTTTTGGGTTCAAAATTGTCTCCGTAGATCTTATGATCAACGGCGGTAACTTTAATTTGATTCGATTGGCGTAAAGTTTAAATTCATTGTAAACACAACCTTAGATATATGGTAAGCGTAGGTTTTACCACAGGGGATAATTGCTAATTCCAAAAAGGCGTTTTCTGATATAACCGTCCACAGCTTGGGACAACTATCAGGTGACTCGTGCAAAAAGCGGCGGTTTTGGGTTACTCGTGTACAAAGTCGAAACGTTTCAGATGTTAATGTAACGTTTGAAGTCAATGAAGCTTTCTGAAATCTTGGTAAACCAATGTCCATTTTTGTAACACTGTATCTGTCCTTACCCAGTGCGTCATTACGTTTCGTTAAATGTCATCATTTTGTATCCACTAACAAAGTGAACAGAGTATGAAGTAAATGTATATTTTCGTTGAAATTATGCATTTCCCCAAGCTAACTTTGCCCAGTACTTTGAATTCTCTGACTTTCGTGTAGTTTTGACGTCTGCTGTTTTGATATTTCATAGAATAAGGAAGGATGAATTACCAGTATAGCTATGTATTGCATTTTGTATTTTATACACATAATATATCACTAACATCAGAAAACAATCCATTTACGACATTGCAATTGTGAATTAACGCTTAGCACCACTAGTTTGGGTGGCACTGTGCTTATAGGGCGATGTGACTACCAGTCGTCTTTCAGCGAGCTTGTCTTGTAGTCTAAATCGACTTAAAAATATAGGCTAAAATGACGAACTCGACCGTGCTGCCAAAACCATACGCGACATGCAGTGTTGCGGCCAGGAATTTTAGATCAGGGGACACTGCAGCTGTGTCCCACTACCATTTATTTTTGGGGACATTTTGTAAATTTTGGGGACATCAAGGAGTAGTCAATCGAATTTTGCAGTATTTCGTAACACATTAGTTTCACTGAACAAAATTCAAGCTACCGGGACTGCGTCGCTATGTTTGAATTTCAGGCAATTGAAGCAGTATACCATATCTGTCGCAAATCAGAGCTCAGACGGACTACAGTCAAGCAAATTATGATATCAAGTGCAGCGTTTTAATTAATTTTAATCATATAGCTAGCTCCGAAAGTATTTAAGTGTAAGCCTCAAAATAATTATGCAAAACAAAGATCATCGTCAGTAACAGATATTAATTGTATACTAAACCCATCACAGTCGACTCACGAGTGCGCCCGAGGTGACCCGCAGTACGCAAGAGTGCGGGAAAACGGGTTCGGTTTTGGGGACATTGTCGCAAGGGCGCGTTCTGGCGGCAACACTTGACATGGGTGAAAATGTTTTTGCAAAATAATTCATAACAATGACTTGTATATTACAGGTGGCAGCTCATTTTAGCAATTGAAGCAAAATTTGCCAAAACTTAAAGGTATGGCAATATAATCCCAGGGCTTAGGAGTGGCACATGTAAAACAGTATGTATCTTTGCGTCAGAGGCGAAATAAACTATGAGTGAATCTATTTATCCAGGAAATCTTAATCCTGACAGCTATGTGTGTACGCACATAGAGTCAGTCGACGTTTGGGACACAAAAATACGAGGAGCAAACAGGTAGTGGTTTTGAACACAATCAATGTACCCGGTACTTCATCAATGTCTGCAACTCCGCACTTTGAACATAGCTCGTAACAAGGAACGGTGGAAAGCACATGGGACGTGTAGACCCATAACAGCCCCTAATGTAATTTGCGCACAGTGAAGATTTTGCAGATCAACAACTTTGACGGAAAATGGACCGACCTTTCCTACCGTAATTTTTACCTCTTTTGATTCAGCACAAAATTTTCGTATGGATTATTGATGCGAGATCACATTCGTTACGTGGTGGAAAATCCTAGTCGCATTTATGACTATACTGCGTAAACAGTCAATAATAAACATTGCACTCATTTACGAGCACTGAATATTTTTACCGTTTTTAATCTAAAACCGTCCGTATACGCGTATGACGGTGACAAAATCAACACAAGGAATCTGACGTATATTATTACTGAATTACTTTGTCCAAAAATATTTGAGTAAAAACACCCGAATGCCGAACGATGATGATACATTAACTTTGAAGGTTTCTGGACTAAACGACCCCAAACCGACCGGATCTCAGTCAACTATGCCGGGCCCGACATCTACTCTATCAACGTCAACTCAACCTTTCACTCTAGACGACTTTACTCCCAAAACTGGGAATATACTAAATTTACCTTGAAAAAATTCAACTGTGTATCGTATGGAAAAGATTTCACTGGGGCCGCGGGACAAATAAAAAAACCGACAAACCCCAACAGAAACAATGGAATGATCATTACTGTACAAGGTGACTGTATTATATGTTAGGGTACAAATTGCTCGCTTTTAAATTTCTAGACAGTTCAAAAGACGGGCAGAATAAGAAAAGATAACGACCAATTTGTTACTGCCGACGCCACAGCTGACTCTAGAACTTTCAGGGGCGTACATTGGTACATAACGTAAATTTTGTTGATAGCAAGGTAGTTCTGCGTCCAGTGATAAACACGATTCCCAATATACCACGGCTGTTGATTTGAGCTGCTGCCTTCTATTGAAAATTTTCAACACTGGTGACAAAGACATAATATCAATAATTTTGCGAGATTATAAGAGCTGAACACCTTGCTCTTATATACACAACACGTAAAAATGGGTTGTGCCTGCTTAGAAATACGACAGCAAATATCGCAATGTGAATTTCTTACTATCTTCCTCGCAATGATTTTACATCTGTGTCTATTTTATCACGGTCACTGGACCATTTCTGACGATTTTTACTGACAAAGAATCAGTTCACGCTCATCGTGGGAACACATTGCAAAGATTTTCACAAAATTTTCATCACAGGAAAGATTACCGTAATCCCCGTTTCAAAGATGTAGGAAATGGGTCGTTTATCTTGAAAATGCCGAGCTGCAGTTTCTAAATACAAAATGCTTTTTCTTCTGAACAACTTCCCGATAACTTTACAATCACATTCCGTTCATCACATGACGGTTGTAACCGTACATGGGCTACCGCCAATGGAGAATCAAAAGACTTCAAATCAAAAGTCAAAAAGCATAGAAAAATATCGATATTTAAGCAATGTGAAAAAGAGTAATTTTGATAGGGTCTAATTTATTGTGTATTACAAAAAATGCCCAGGGCACTCGGAACAGCATAAGATTATGATCTGAGTTGTTCGAATACTACAATCACACTGTAGGGTAAAAATGGGAACTCAGGTCGTTATATACTGTTTCCGCCAAGCGAACCCGCTTAGGCTAAAGACGTTAAAATGACCATACATGTAATTATTGTTGCTAGTCTTTGTAAATTTTGCCAACTGATTTAAACAGACCACATACCTTCTGTCTGATAAACTAGTATCAACAAGGTTACAATTAGAATATCTGCCAGAAAGCCTCTCATGATGATTGTTGAACAACCCATCGTAAGGATACTTCTAGCTCGATCAATCGCCAACACATAAGTGGTGTGTTCTCTTTATACACACATTAATTCGGCGATATATCAGTTGTTCATTAGCATAAAACAACTGAAGTGTGGTATGTTTTACACTGCTTAAAAGCCAGGGCGAGAAATAAATAGCTCGCTGCCCCTGATATGTTGGCGTTAGTTCATGCAAAGCGTGGCTTGAGTAGCGTCAAGCTGGATCGCTCCGTAAAAACCATGCCAAAATGGTTACAGGCGAAGAAACTTAGGCGCCCATGCACATATACCTGACTATGACTGTCTAGTGATTGAATGTATCGATAAAATTTTATGATTTCAGCATAAATAAAGTTGATTTTGATCGATGAAGGTATTTCTCATCTTTAACTAGTGTGCAAGCGGCCATAACAAAGGTTTGCAAGCTGTCAATCAAAAGAGGGCGTGCTATGGGTGTGAATCGGTAAATGTTTGCGATGTCAACATGTTAGATACGGCACAGCATTGTAATTATATAGGGCGACCGCAGTGCTGTTTGAAGGGCAGATTCGCAATAACAGGCGCTTTTCAGCTGGGTAGCATGCTGAATCACAGTCCATAGAGGACTGTGGCTGAATAGATCAATTTTCGGCTCGCTCTATCGATCCCGTATTCGATATGCGCGCCACTGCAACCTAAACACCCATTGAGGTTGCAGTCGCGGGCATATCGAAAACGAGATCGACAGATCGAGCCGAAAAGCGATCTATTTAGTAAACCACCCAGCTTGAGCGCCTGTGGCCGCCGGTTGTATGTCACTCGAACCATAGTTCGTTCTCGCGTAGACGTCGTACCAAGACACGCCGCTATTTCCAATCGATTCTTCAACAAAACTGTCGTTGCTTGTTGTCGTGAAAAGTATTGTTATTTTCATCTTCAATACTCTGTCCTAATTTGACAGAAGTAATATTCTTACCTACATTGTCATTAGTTTCTCACCAGCGTACAAAAACTTGGCCCGTTCGCCAAAGAAGTTTTGCGAAACGGTGAATAAATATATTGGATGAACAGCCGTACTCTATGCATTAGAGGATATCCCTGTTGCAGTCTCCCCGAAAAAAAAAAAACCGGGGATGTTTCGGCGATAACAAAGGCGATGACTCAGTTAGTTGAATAAAACAAAACTTTCCGGACATTATATTTTTATATAAGCGTACACTTGTCGGTTCGATGTGCGATCGTATGCAGATCTCCCATATTCTCCTTGATTTTAAAACTAGTCAAAACAATTCTGTGACAATGATGGTTTCTCCTTGTGAACGTCCTGTGACCATTGTTATTTGATTTGCTCCGTGGTTGATGATTGGTAGAATTAATGTATCAACACTTTAAGACACACGTGACTGAATCCTGTGATTGTTAGGCATTGGTGACGGTATGTAGGGACGAGACAGATGGCAACAGTCCAAGGACCAAGGGAACATCACTGAGCAGTACTGAGAATGAACCATGTGTTTCAATAGCTACCATGCGAAATCTGGCTTTGGCCAAGGTTCCTGTCCTGTTTCGGAGGATAACCTTCGAGCTGCGTAGCCACTTTTGAGGTTTAGCTATCCGAATCTTTCGTGTTCGAAAGGCTTTATATCGATTTATAGAGAATACTAAACTTTTGTTATTAGTTTACACGTACATAACCCAGCACACGGGGCAAAGCCAACTACTTACCAGGCCGGAAAATTTCTACGAGTCGCTCTCACCAGCGGTCGCCAGGGAAAAAAATGCGTCAGTATCATTGCTCCGCCATGTTCATTGTTGTTGTATGACTAGTTCGAAAGTCATAGACTTTCTTAACTGTGAAATTCATATTGATATTCAATATCTTACGCATGAAGTCACCTGTGCGTTTAAATACGTCCATTCGGAAGCGAAAAAGTTTACAGACTTTCGACGGTGATAACTAGCTCCAGGCCATGACATGTCTCCAGTTACGAAGTTTACCCGGTAAACTTCGAAAATCGACATCGACATCAACATTGAGCGGTGATCGTGAAGCGTTAATTAAAAGCAGGCAAAATAAACCATCAAATGGCTAGACTTGAGAGAGAGAGAGAGAGAGAGAGAGAGAGAGAGAGAGAGAGAGAGAGAGAGAGAGAGAGACAGATAGACAGACAGACAGACAGACAGAGACTGAGGTGGTTTATGCAGTCGCGAACTGATCATGGTCTTTAGGATGGATGGATGCAGTGTCGGTTTACACATTTGCGCTGCACAGATATCGAAAATGTACGGATACTTTTCCGAAATCTGACTTATTTTATAATAAGAGTAGAACAAAACAAAAGTGTTCAAGTTACTCTTCAGATGTTTGATTCGCAAGTTTACTAAAGTTAGATAATACTTGCAGAAAATGGTCGCCGTAGTGTTCTGTTCAAAAAAAATATGTTCTTCAACACCACATTTCTCATGATCGGTGATGTCATATTTTATTATTTTTATAAATATAGATTAATGCACCAGGGTGTTAATTTCCGATTTATTTAACGATTTCAAACCGTAATTATTTTTTCTTGTCGAATTGAGAAGGTTTTGAGAGTAGTTCTGTAGACGAAACGATCGAAAATAGCAGGGTATCTTGGCAATGGCACGACGTCTACGCTATCGTTTAGCTGAAATAATTGTACAGTTGCAGCCCGCGCTCAGGCCCCGAGGTGTAAGCCTAATTCAGAACGTAATAACGTCAGTTGCAGCGGGCGTCGTGGATTGACTGTACCTTTGTCATTACTGTTGAAGTACACGTGTTATTGCTACAAGCATCGCAGGCTTCATAAAACGTAATGTTTCTTAGTGTACTGGTGTCGCCGTTATATTCAGTTACGTATAATCTGTTGTTTGCATGTCAACACATTGGCCTTTTTACAACCTCCTGTGCACACTAATCGTGACTGTAATTTACACAGACATAAACATTCAATCCGACTCGTGAGTTTCGAAGGTGAACGGGTTAACTTGATCCCGGGTATCAAGTCCCTGGCCTTTAATGAAAACCACAATATTACCCACTCGGTGTTCATGATAGTGTCATTTTGTTCAACACTGTAAAAGCATGCGATTTAGCTGACTTACGCCAAAAGTTCATCCTTATGTGATTTACTTCTTATCTTCTGAGTGAATGCAATCGTCCCTTGTAGTGAAAGCTGGTGCTGTACCTTGAGCTGTGAAACAGTGAGCGATAGGACAAGATAGATTGATGTCATCTTAAACCAATATCAAGTAGATTGGCTACAGCATTGCCCCAGATACTTGCATTTATTATTCCTTCGTGGCGCTGAATATGATATACAAAGTAACATAAAGAAACTGTCCTTTGACATTATATTGCCTCTATGTAGGTCTGTTTTACCTTTTTATTTAAAACTTCATGTTGACTTCAAGAAGCATTGGCTGCGGAAGTTGCAAATAACTTACACATGCACATACATACTTAAAAATACACAACGCATCAATGCCAAACAGTTTTAAGATACAATAAGGGCCCTCTTGATAGAAAACCGATATCAACAGAAATGTCAAAGAAGGCGTCCACAAGCACGGGCGGCGAATTGATTTTTGAACGAAAAAAAAAAAACAGACATGTCCGACATTTACTGCATTCTAACTAATCAAATTGGTAAAAATTGCTTAAGATATTATTCTTACAAATGCCAAGTAACGTTTTTAAACGAAGACACAAAAATATGAATGGCGTTCTTTACTATTCTAAATATGCGCAACCGAGTTGGGCATAAGGCGGAAAATACACCGGAGCGAGGGGCGCATTGACAAGTACTTTTACATTACTGTTACTGGGTTCATACAGTTGACGTCAAAGTTATGACCTCTGTAGCATTTCATTTGGACGTAAAATGAAGCACACGAGAATATGGCACTATTCATTACATGTAGTGTGTTAGAAAATTTACGCGACACACAAGACTTGGACATGCCTAGAAAGATAACCAAAACGGAATGAAGTTTGACAAAGGAAGGATGATCAAGATTGGTGGCGTACGAAGCGGTAAGGACAGTCTCACTACTAGTCACCACAGACAAACATAGCCAGACTCGCAACGGGTATTGTTTAAAGCCGCACTTTTCAATCCCAGGTTCTCGCATTAGTTGAGTTCTCCTCCCAGTCAAACACATGGCCAGAATGATGTTTGATTTCTATAACATTAATTACACAAACTGATCTCAACCTTTTGTCCCATTTTGCTAATCCTGCAAACATATTTTATGCAAGCTTTTGATTGACGGTCGGTTCAAATCGCCAACGGTCATTGATTCCCCACAACAAACGCTCGAATTCCCTAAAAAATTGCCTTCCAGTCGCGTTAAACTTTGAATATAACCACAGCGTTCGATCGGCAGCAACTTTACGCTGAACGCTTGGCAGTCTGTCTGTGTTTTTGCGGCCGGGGAAAACTAAAAAGTGGCTTTTTCTAGAGCGTGTGCCCGCGTGTTGCCAGTTTGGTGTCCACTTACACAATGAACGCCGCCATACCTTGGCGTCCTTTTAAAGGGAGGCTCCGGCTTTAAGGCGTGAAGCGGTTACGTAACCCATCCATGTTCGCCTCGCCTCAGGTTGCTCTCGCCTCTCTTTTCCGAAGAGTGCCGACCATGCATCCTTCGATAATTTTCGGATTTTCGCCAATTGCTAAGCGAAAGTATGTTCGGCAAAGTTTGTGTTGTTCTTGTCGTGTGGTGCTGAGCGGAATTGACGTGCTGGCAAAGACGGCAGTGTTTTGAGCTTCAGGAAAGTGAGTTTTACAGTTTTAAAAATTCCTCTCATATTTATATGAATATATAATGAGTGTGTTTGAACCAAATTTGAAAGTCTTTTATCGATACTGTCTGGTTTTCCTCAGTGGTTTACGATCAGTCATACCGTCTTTTACACGTGCGTCAAGGAAGGACATGTTTATGAAACTGCTGGCGTGTTATGTTTTGATTGGCGTGAAGCAGTGTTTCTGGCCTGAGAGTTCACAAAGTAACTATGGTTGCTACGCGACTGGCAGTACGATGTCATCTCGTCGTATTTTTCGCATAATCTCGTGCAATTATCAACAAAAAACAAAGCCTCCAAAATGTTTAGCACCTTTGAAGCTCATTTTAATATGAAAAGCCAATAGTCTACCGAGACGACCATGGAACAAAAGGTTGTTTAGTCACCAAAGGTTATTAATGTACGGGGTGTGGCTAAGGAATGTGATGACGTCAGAGCGGACTTTCTTTCCTGTAAAACGATTGGAACTAATTTGGGATAATTGAAAAGAGTGGTAACGTTTGTTTAGTCAGGAAATTTAGGCTCATCCGCTGTTCTATTTGCAATACACTTGTTTGATGCATAATTTGTAATATTGCAACTTTCAGCAATAGGACACCTCACAAGTTTCAAATTGATAAATTTGAACGATTCAAAAATCCAATTCTCCCAAATTAGCAGCAACCGTGTCCAGTGTTAATACGTGTACTTTGGAACACTGATACTTTGCTGTGCACGTTAGACATCTTCATCTTAAAAAGATCAATGCGGAGGGAAGTTTAAGCAAAAAAGCTATGTCATGCATGGGACTGTTTTCTTCTCGTCATTTCCTATTTGAGCGACTCATTCAGTGGAATCCAGTGTTTTACTCGAGCTCCGCCTATGTACCTGAATAGTTAATGCTGTCCCTTTTGATCTGGCTGTAAAGTTAAGCATTGCATTTAGTATTTCTGACATGTTGGTTTCTGCCAGACTTCACAATCTCAGTGTATAGCAGCTTCACCGCTCATGGCGCACTTCGAATTCATGCGCCAAGCACAGACGCTGGTTCCGAAGTCTTGCAAGAGATACTATGTCGTCGATTGCTTTGGACCTATTTGAAACCTGATAAGAAATTAGAGAAAATGCGCAGAACGAGATTGTGATATTTTTGATTTGCTTTAAGAGATTTCAGCTATCTTCAGGACACCAACAAAATGAATTTAGCTAATTTTGCCAATGCTGTGTGTAAATAGATACTACGACATTGTTCACTTTCACTGTTGAATATCATTTTGTTTTATATAGAAGGGGATCTATTATATATCCTGTATGTATTTTCACAATAACGTAATGTTAATGGTGGGTAGTAGTATCATCAGCTAGACAATGTAGAACACCGTCAAAGCGCACCGCAAAAGTTATCATTAGTTCTATACATCTTTAATGTCTTGAATACCGCTTGGAGGTGCAGTGCATATAAAACAAAATTAATGGTTATCACTTCTCTTCAAATCAGCTCACGGGCACTCTGTTTATCTCAATTGATAGTCCGTATCGAGTATATATTGATGATTCTATCTAAGAGGGGTTATAATAATAATCTTTATTACCCTTAATCATATTAATATTACAATTCAGTAATGAATGTACATCTGAGTTGTGCTGTGATAAAGGGTAAACGGAAACGGAAAATAGCAAATGCTAGTCTAGTCCGTTCCCACAGCCATTTGATGTTAAAGCAAGAAAAAGAAGAAGAAAACTGAAGTATATCGAGGGTAGTGTACGTGAAAGTAGCTGGACTGCAAAGTAACCCAATAGTAACAAAGTAACTAAGTGAATAAAAGAACACCTACATATATAAATATATAACTAAATAGATACATTACGAGTAAGTAGAAATACGTAAAAAAAAGAAAACCATAAAAAAGTATAGAAAATATATATATATTTAAATATGATATACATTGGCCTATATGTAAAGTTGAATATAAATTGAAATTAACATAAACTTAAAATTAAACTATATAATAATTCGCACTCAATGATGCTGACAGATAACTGTGTAAGAATACTGATAACTATACACCGTACAGGCTGATATACCAAAACGAGATGGCGACAAAACCTCTCTGCTGTGTCTGCCGTCTCTTACAAAACGTATTCTGAATAAGTTGCTTGAGCGCCACCAGTGGCTACATCGGCCGAATTCTTTTACAAACGCGGAGAAGCCTACACATACGTACGTATGCGCGTGCGCTCGCGTAACCTTTGCCGTCTCCCGGGCTGGATCGTCTCACGTAATGACATATACACACAAGGATATGCAAATCATTTCTGGACGATGTGTATTTGCCGATGATATGAGTCGAATTCCGTCACGAAAACGACGCATGGACTTTGAAACGGCATAGTGGCAAACATCAAGTTATGAAAATGACAGAAATGTACAGGATACGGGCTATATCACTGATAAAAAGCTGTCGCTAATCCTGACTATGTGCGTTACAGATTGCGCTGAACGTGAACAAACCTGGCAGGTCAAGGGTTACGTTTTCACATTTTTTCTCTTTTTCCATTCTATATTTTACGTTCTATCGCCAATGAGTTACTTTGCAAAAATAAAAAAAAATAGTTTACCTTTTGCGGACGTTTTAGAGGGTAATAGTATCTGTCACCTATGTCCCCCTTTTTTGTAACGCACATCGTCAGGTTCCAAGTTCATATGAGCACACCCTTCTATGTACTTTGTTTCTGAAGCCAGCCGGGACAGCAGACGACACGGCGAAGTTCATCTCGTGCATCAGCAGCGCGCTCATCTACGCGACAGCATAGCTCCATGGCGACAGTCACAAGTGGAAGTCATGGCACCGCGCCGGCGCCGTACATGAGTATATTGTGTTGTGTACGTCTTAGGGAAATAATTGTTGACAATTAAAACAACAGTATTAAGTCCCTTCGGTGCTACATTAAATTTATCTTATTTATATGGTGAGGTATTTATCATTTTGAAATCGTAATTATAAGTTCATTGGCAGCAACCCAAATGTACGAATATCGGGTAAACGAAAGAAACACGAGAAGCACCGCTGGCCATGTTTACCTGTGTCTTTATAACACTCACCTTCGCTATGATTTACGAACAACAGAGTGCCCGTGGTCAGCTCTGTTTCACTAATAAACCCTAAGGGGTCGTGGATAATTCAAATACGCGCACTGCAAGCACATTTTATGTGTTTAGGCGAAGGTGGTTTGACTGTATTTTGATTACTGTCTGCCAAAGTGACAGCAAATGTTTAATATTACAACGTCTCACTACACATTTTTGTGTATCACAAAATATCGCGGTATATTGTTTGGCATGTAAAAGGCCAGTGCGGCACCGGCGCTATACTAGCATTCTAGTGGTTTTGTATACGATTTAGTTGGTATTTGTTAGATCGCAAAGATTCGTTGTGTGACGGCATAATTATATTACAATCTGTTACAATATCATAGCGACCTAATTACCAATTGTATTAATGTTGATACATAATGACTCTTGTTTAAGTTGGATATTCACACTTCCGAACTTTCGTTTAAGGGGAGTGGCGGGGCGAGGCAAAACGCAAATAGCTGCGTTTACCGTGCGCATGTTTTAATCCACGTACACTTGCGACGCTCTGATCTTTCTTCTGTGGTGGGGTGATTGTACACTTTGTATTTAGATCGCTAGAATGATATATTATGAATTTGATATGAAGGTAGGCAGAGTAACCGCGAATCGTTGCAGGTGGTGTAACGCATATGCACAATAACGAGAATACTGTTTAATGTTAAAGCTATAACTTAAAGTGGCACTCCCACTCGGTAACATTTTTAAAGCACATTTTTTTAATGCCAACGGTCGATATTTGACGTGGCGACTGCGCGCGGATCACGAGATATCGATAAAAACATGTCCTCAAAAAAGTAAGAGTTTAAATTGAATTACGGTGGCCCACCTAAATTCAGCTTCCGAACATCGAACGTTCGGCACTGGGGCCATTGTCAACTAAGCTATGGAGTACGAGTCTACGCTTACGCTGCTGTATGCCACAGTACCACTCGCGTCGGTGATCGGTCATGCCCCCTGGGGGAAAGCTTAGTCTTACTGACTCTGAGAAAAAACGGAAACAAAGTTTGATTCCACCAGAATTCGCATAGGTGACTAGCACAGTTACGTGCGGTTGATATATAGCCGCCGCCGAGTGGTATGCATAGACGCATACCACGCGCGCGGCGTACTGTGTGGCAGACGACAAAATGTAGTCATCGGAGGCGGCTAATATTTGACACGTAAAAACTGATGGTTATGTGGTATCGGTTAAAAATATAGTACAACTGATTTAGAATAATGAAAACGACAAAAACTAAGGAGAAGTTTTACAAAACTTACCTGAGGTAATGGCATAATGCTGTATATAAAGTCTTTGCAGTGGGAAGTAAATTAATTGCGTCGTTCGAACTTATTGTAGACTCCCTAGAATACCGTCAATCAGCACAACAACAAACCTTCGGGGGATTTCGGGTCAAAATCAGAAACGATCGTAAAACTTCGGGATGTGAAAAATACGCTCGGAAAATGACATATTTTTATCGATATCTCGCGATCCGCGCGCTGTCGCCGAAGCAAATATCGGCAGTTGGCATTAAAAAAATGTGTTTTAAAAATGTTACCAAGTGGGAGTGCCTCTTTAATTTCACGGCTTACTTTTAAAAAGTAACTGTCAAGTGAACAGAAGCTTGGACAGGAGGAATGTCAATACTTATGACAACACTCATTATGTTATATGTAATCATTCTTATTTGAAAATCCCTCGGCAAGGTGAGGTAGTGGACTTTTCAATCAATGACGTATACAGAGCCATGTCTTTTTATCAAATACCGTATTAGTTGTATCGTTACGTGATACAAAGTGTAAAATGAGGACATACAAGGAAATCATGTTAGGTTTCCCAAGTAGATCAGAAAGAAGAGTGATTCTAAATAGAAACATCGGACACCTTCCGATTCGACGTCTGATATACAAAGTGGGGAAGATTAAATTTTATTAGTTCAACGGGAGTCATTATGTTAGAAACATATATGCACCTCAGTTCTGATTTATGGAATTTTAAAAAAATGCTGTAATATGATATATACTATCAAGGTGGGGATTAAATTATGTTCAACGGGAGTCATTTTCCTCCATTGCCCCAAAGTTTAATAAATACGTGAATAATTATCTTCTTGTATAAAAACATTAATACAAGTACCAAACCTTTATCTTGTACATGACAAATGCAATTACACATCTCATTAACTTGTTATAGAGAGGAGACATTTATTCCGTAACATATACTGAAACTAAAACACGGCTACCGTTAATACCAAAAATATTGAACTTTTTTGACAAATTTCCATATGATCAAAGCAATGTGTTACATTTAATTTGAACCAGTGTATAACAAATTTGATATTTTCAATCGACAAAAAAACACATTCAAGATACTAAATGTCGAACACTGAAAAAAATCAAAATAGTACAGTGACACGTGACCGTCTTAGTTTTGATGATTATTTTTACTGCACTATTTTTTTCAAACCTTTATAGATTCGTGCATATATGTTTTTAATTTTGTCATCGGTTTTGTAAACACAAATATCTATATCTATATCTACCCTCCGTTGCTTACTTCCGCTTGTCACTTCTAGAAGTCGATTTAAAGTCAAGATCTCGTATGACCAAGCTGGTTGATTTTTATTCGCCTAGTTTTTGGCATACTATTTCAAGCAGCAGTGGTCTGGACATGTTTACGACAATGCTAAAATATACACAGATGCATTAATAAATGTATTTAAAATAACAGATATATAATTAATTTGAACTGAAAATAAGTTAAGCATAAAATGCTAAAACATCTGAAAATATTGTGGCTGTATCTGGTTGATAAATTATGCGCATCTGTTCTCTTTTTCAAGAAGTGCATTCATATTTCAAATTTCGAGCGATATTCCTTATTGAACTGCAAGCTAAATATAAAAAAAATGGTCAAGAAACAAATCAGTTACAAACATGTGTAAATATGATCCATAACAATCCTGAAAAAATACCAGATCAAAGGGCAAGCAGATGTACTTTTTGATGATTGTTTCACTGTAGTATGTTTTTATGTCAACTACAGTTACTTGCTATGGTCATACTTAAGGTACAACGCACCTCGGGGATATATAATCGGACTCTCAAACTTTTACAATTCTTTTCTGATCTACCACTTATTGCGGTTCATTTTAAAGCTCTGGGTGTAAGAAAACTTTTCACCGGCTTAGATTTTCGAAATTCGAAAATTTTATTTTTCTCCATGGAGTTAACACAGGGATGGCGGCCATTTTGAATTTTAAATATCGGTATATCTTGGGTCATTTGTTTCTCTTGTACCAAAATTTTAACGGTGACCCCCGATTTTTAGTCTTGATTTGGAAAGATTCATTGAGGAAAGTTTGAGCAAAAGTTTAAGTCTTTCACTTTCGAGGTGCATACTACCTTAAAACTTATTTTCAGTTCCAATTACAGTGGATATTCAACGACATAACAAATACCAGCAAAAAGGTACACAAAGTAGGTTGTACCTAAGCCTTATACCAAAACCACAATAAAACGCAATGAGGCAAATTATCTCATCTATTTGCAAAATTGATAATATGTGTATGGAGCATTTTCTTATTTTGTACGCACTTTTGGTTTTGCAATTACAGCACACATAAATTAAAGCTCAAAATTATATAAAACTTCTGTTTATTGTGTTTCAGTCCACTGCTTGTCTCCATTCATCTTTCATAACATCGACATTAACTGCGATAATCACCTCCTATTAAAATAAAAAGACTGACAGACTGTAGAATGTAGAATGTGCCTCGGGGACAGATATTCGAACTCTCAAATTTTTAAAAAAAAATTTCTACCACTTGTGGGGGCTCATTCTAAAGTTCTCGGTGAAAAAAAAAATTCACCGTCTTAGTTATTCGAAAATTGAAAATTTCATTTTTCTCCCTACAGTTAGCAAAGGGGTGACGGGCATTTTGAATTTCAAATATAGCAAAATGTTGGGTAACTTTGTTCGCATGTCACAAACTTTGCATGGTGACCCCTGATTTTACTGTTGATTTGGTGAGAGAATGGTTGAAATTTCCATTCAGGAGGGTTAGAGCAAACGTTTAAGTGTTTTACTTTCGAGGTGCATACTTCCTTGCGTAAGAAAAGTGACAAATGAGTGCAATATAGGCATACCCTTTAACAAATGAATAATGTATAGACAATTTGCTGGATATCGGAAACGCAAACAACTGTCTCTTGAGGCATTTTCGCTTTCTACAACACTCTCTTTTGATCGCAAATTCACGTTTTCCGGCTCATTAGGCAGTTGATCACGATAAAAAAAGTGTAAATGTGTAATAAACTACAATTAATTTTTGATTATCGAATTTATAGAAATGCACATCCGTTTGTATCATATATTTGAATCCGTGACAAATTACGTCCACTCCTTCTGATGTCGTGATTCTCGATATATCATATTCTAAAACATTTGTTTTGACATTTTCGATTTGAAATTTTGATGATCTGAGTCGTGACAATGCCCCAGTCCTCAAACGTTCACAGTGAATAAAACAGAAGGAAGATGCAAGACATCCTTCTTTTTATATATATATATATAAATACAACGGCACCAGACTTTAAATCAAATAAGTCAAAACGTCGTTTTAGCGTGACCAATCACGTCCAGGTGATGTGTCATCTTTCAGCTGTTCTGGGCTATCATCGTGCCAACTATATCATTGGGCACATTGCTTTTATTCCTTCTGGCCTATACAAATTTAATATTCGATAAGGTACACTTCTTGCATGTGAGTTTGACCCTGGTTTGACCAAGAGTTTGACCCAAAGCGCCCTCTATCGTTAATTTGATGGAAACGGGGCAGAATACATGGCAATCATGTTGCTAAAAAGGCTTTGCTACAGCACCAACTTTAATCTTTCATTTTTTCAAATTGTTAAAGATGTCATATATAAATTATTTTATGAACGTCACATTACGACCATCAAGATTTAAGAAAAACTAAAATTTCGCTAGTTATAAAATGTACCAGTCAAGCTCGAGCACGGTAATGAGATCACCCAGCACGGGCGGCCGGTCGCAGCTGTTGACCGGCTTTCATTGGCAGCACCCGCGTACTCGTGTGCGGGATACAGGGTAGCTGTACGTATCCACGGAGTTGTTGTGCGGTCGGTGTTAGTTTCCAGTTTTTATATGCTTGCTAGCTACCAGAATGCGAAAACAGCGAAAGAAAACACTCATAAACGAAACAGCACTGCTAAACAAATGTCAGTACGACGGGTGTCTACTATAAAGAAGGGTACGGCCGCATTTAACGTAGCTCTGCATGGCTGTGTGTTACGGAGTTATACGGCCTCCCACCACAGCCCGGCTGACTGCCATAGACAAAATCGCTGGTAGCACCTCGGAAATACCGCCCGCAGTTTCTCCGCCGAAACAGCCGATTTTAATATCCAAAACTTGCATTGATCTACTTTTCCGAGCACACCCACCTCGCTTAGGTACATGATGACTGTGCTTAGCTGCGCTTGTAAATTTACGCAGAGCCCAATTTTCTCTCTAGGCCTATATGCGGGGGAAGCGTTCGTAATTAGTGTGAGCAGTTTTATTGCAGTTCACTGCAGTGGTTTCGATATCTATTACTGAAAATGGTTGTAATCTGATTCAACCCATGAGCACTCGGGCGAAAACCAGCCCTGCAAACAACATGAACAAAAGAGCATCGCGATATCGAACTTCTAAAGTAGACGTTCATCGAGGAGTGCAACCAGAGAAAATTATGCAATATGTAACAAATCTGATGAGAAAAAAGAAAAATATTTACAGGATAGAAAATGTTCATCGTCGATAGTAAATAGCCGAGTGGTTGTTAGAAATAATGTTAATTACAGACTGTTACATCGCGATGTTCATTTGTTTGCAAGGCTGGTTTTCGCGCGAGCTTGGCCAGATCTTTAAGGTTGCGAAATCTCCGATATATATCGGAAAGTATTTACCGCGATTTGAAAAATCTGTAGTAACGTCCGTTTTTCGAAGTTTGGGTCGAACTGAGGAAGTCGTGCTTGCTCAGATCTGTAAAGTGATGAAATCTTCGATATAAGCTTATTTTGGATATTTACCCGCGATATGGACAATCCAGTTATGAGTATCGTCTATCGCTGTAAATAATGTATTCGTGGAAGACCAGCCAAAACTCCCGATGATGACCGATCGGTCCTCTGTCCAAGTCCCGATCGTCAAGTAAATCTTTTAAAGCCTGCATGTAAAGAATGTATTTCGTGCAAGGCCCTCCCGGAAACTCCCGATGATATCCGATCGGTCCTTTCGACGAAGTCCCGATAATTAAGTTTATTTCGTGCTGACATTTAATGAAAAATGCTTTAAATGTAAAAATGTATTTCTTGCATGAATAAATTTAATAATGTAAAACATGCAGGATTCTTGACTACCGGCCATGGATGCTATTTTTGAACTAAGAGTCGGACAGAGGTAGTCGGGTGGTCAGATCTGTTAGGGAGCATTCGTTTTTTACAGGGGGGGGGTCGGTGGAAATCGGGGGGGTTGACTTTTACGAAACCGTTTTTAAGGGGGGGGGTCAAATTTTGCAATCAATGATTGGAAGGGGGTCAAATTTTACAAAGGTTTGTATGGAGTTATGGAAAAAATTTGACTTTTGAATTTCACAGAAATGTTACTTGGTCCTTCATACAAAATCTATGAGTAGTCTATGAGAAGCTATGAATAATTTCCTTTAAATACAAAACTAGCTAAATCTGTGTTTTTTATAGACTCTTGATTATTGACATTAACGTTCTTGATTAGACTAGGGCGATTACAAGTTCATGTGTGTGCAAGAAATTTGATTTTGGAACGTCACCAAAAATATTGATTCTCTTTAAATTGTGGTATGTGAGGAAACTTTGAATATATTTTTTACAATACAAAACTAGCTATTAAAATCAGTGTTTTAAAAAAGTTTGACAATTGATATAAATGTACGTGACAAGAATATTATATTTAAAAGAGCAGATCTGAAAAACCAATATGACAATTTAACCCAGTGATTATTTGTAAAGTTCAAAAAGGATTCTTTGAAAGGTCAAAGGTCAAATGGGAAATTATAATTCAATTGAGTTATTATTGATACGGACTTTGACATCCGGTGGATGGTCGCTGTTTTTTGTGCATGAAAATTCAAGGGGTGGGTAGCTTTTTTTCTTGCAAACACTTTTGAAGGGCCTAATTTTTCAGCCCAGGGCCATAGGGTGTAATGAATCAAATCTGATGATTTTTTGAGGGGTCACATTTTACAATTGATGAATTTAGGGGGGGGGGTTAAATTTTGGAAATTTGATTTGGAGGGGGGTAGCTTAAATTTTCATTTGTCCCTCAAATTCCACCGACCCCCTCCCCGTAAAAACGAATGCTCCCTTAGGTGGTTAAATCTCCGATATACATTGGATATTTACCCATGATTTGACAAAGTATCGTCTAGTATCAGAGTTAAAGTCCGAAATCGCCTATATGATTTTGAAGACTCGGCGTGTCGAGACACAGCGCAAGGAAATCTAGTATGATCGTTTGGTATCGATATTAGAGTCTCGGAATTGCCAATATTTATAGGGTAAATATCAGCTATTTCTCAGCGTGCCAAGAAACGATAGGCAAGAGGTCGTTCTAGGCTGAGGTGTAGTCCCGAAATTGCCCATATTTATCGGTTTATATCGGAAATTTCGCAGACCTTTGAAAGGTGCAGAACATAACTTAGTATCTTGACAGTTTTTAACATTTTAGGCCCTATTACCTCCGACTCGCCGGACTTTCTTTAGCCACTGTCTTCGAAGGAGCTGCTCTGTGGGAAAACGGTAAAAACTAACACCGTTTTTGTTCTTCCTTTAGTTGTTTTAGCACCCAACTGCACTTAATTCATTCTTCATTCTACTGAGCATTAAAAAGTTGTAACATGCAGAACTATACTAGACAGTCATAGACTCCAATGCTACGGTAAGCTGTCACACACGATAAAAATTACAAACGACCTCAAAAGAGGGCTAAAACTGCAGCAAGTGAAAAATAATACAGTAAAAAATTAGGTCGACCAGCGAGAGATAATACTTGCTAAAACGCAGAGGATAAAAACTGCAACAAGTTAAAACAAATACAGTAAAATACTGACCGACCAGCGGGAAATAAAACACTTGCAAAGCACAGAGAATAAAAACGCAGACGTTCCGGGTGCGACCCTTGGTCAGTGTCGCACTCGAAACGTCTGCGTTTTTATTCTCTGTGCTTTGCAAGTGTTTTATTTCCCGCTGGTCGGTCAGTATTTTACTGTATTTGTTTTAAGTTGTTGCAGTTTTTATTCTGTTTTTTTACTGTCACACACGCTCATGTATCGCCGATGACATCACGCACGCTCCTCCCATGAGCCCTTTCGCGCCCATGGGATTTCGAGTTTATTTTCGGAAATGTCGTCTACTTCAACGTCTCCTTCGTCGCGCCGCAGTCGCTGGCGGATGCAAACATGTGGCAAATTTGAGCTGCATTTTATTCAAGGTGGATTTTAGAAGGGATAAATGGTGACACTCCCTAGACTTAGGTTTCCCTTTATCGGTTTTCCCTCCATCGGGGAGATTACACAGCACGGAGATAAATTTCCCACAGCGCGGAGATTTTTACACAGCGCGAAGATATTGACACAGCGCGGAGAATTGTCGTTTTCGTCCACGGTACAAGAAACATTAAACAATCTCACTCTCTAGCAAAACCTTTTTAGCAATGATGATTGCCCTGTATATTCTGCCCCGTTTCCATCAAACTAACGATAGAGGGCGCTGTGGGTCAAACTCTGGGTCAAACTCACATGCAAGAAGTGTACCTTATCGAATATTAAATTTGTATAGGCCAGAAGGAATAAAAGCAATGTGCCCAATGATATAGTTGGCACGATGATAGCCCAGAACAGCTGAAAGATGACACATCACCTGGACGTGATTGGTCACGCTAAAAAGACGTTTTGACTTATTTGATTTAAAGTCTGGTGCCGTTGTATTTATATATATAAATAGAAGGATGTCGTGCATCTGCCTTCTGTTTTATCCACTATGAACGTTTGAGGACTGGGGCACTGTCACGACTTAGATTATCGAAATTTCAAATCGAAAATGTCAAAACAAGTGTTTTAGAATATGATATATCAAGAATCACGACATCAGAAGGAGTGGACGTAATTTGTCACGGATTATTTGCTTTTAACATACGTTGTAGTGTACAAGGCAGTTCAAACGACAAAACAAGAGCTTTCCAGTTTTTCCTTTCAAAGGGGATAAAAAATCAAGCTCACTTCGGCCATATAGGGCCTACTAAAGTCACTTTAATTGTCTTGAAAAAACGGTAAGTTTTCAACGGGGGGTTGAACTCACAACATACGGCAGCCAGTCCTCTAACGGAGAAGCCACAGACAGAACCACTGGGCCAAATCCCCACTCTCAAAAAGAGTGGTTCAATAACCGATCTAAGTTGTTACAATTTTCTAACTGCTATCTCTCTGCACATTGTAAAGTTCGCACTCACGCTCGTACACTCACTATCACACTCACACAAAGCTTTATCGAAGCAATGAGTACATTCCATAATGGGGGAAACTGCTGTACTAAAATGCTAATGTTAGTTCATTAGACATTCACTAAGTAACAAGGGTAAAAGATTTACATTTTATCGGAGAGAACGTTGATTAAAAGTTGGAATGGGGCTAGGATTCTGTATCTTTATCTCCAGCCTATTAAAAGAGCACGTTGCCTCCTTTGCAGTTACTTCACTAAAATCGGACAACTTAACTTCTTTATTGTGCCGTCACACAGCCGCTGGAAATTTGTCAGCGACAATGACTTAATTTTATTTTTTTCTTCTGGGAAATTGAAATATCGCAAAGTTCGGTTTTAAAACATCATAAGTGTCGTCACTTCGATATGAGTTTTGCTACATTGTAATATATGGCAAGTTCGGGTATTTGTCAATTTGATTTGGATTCTGCTGTAAATATGTTCGTACAATGTCCGTCCGTATTTCCGTGCCGTCCGCATGCACTGGGCTCGACAAAGGCGGTTGACAAGCACTTCACCTTAAGGCACCGATTTCTAAACAATGGCACTGCTGTATTTGACATTACGTTTATTTTGTCCACAAAGTCTACCCAACAACAGGTTGTAAGATGAACCTTATGGAAGTGGTTGACCTTTACATTTGTTACGAGATGTATGATGTAACCAAAATCCGCTACAACTATCTTTAAGCTGAATGGACGCTACTGTGGTTAACCGGGTAATGTCATAGTTTCCTCTCGATGAAAAAGTATTAGATCTGTAACATTCACTTGAACGCACTGCCTGCAATTGCTTAATGTTCGGACTTACCATATGCAACATTTGTATGGTGTGTAAGAGCGTGATTTATGAAAACTTCATCACATTTAATGATAATAATGAACATCCTTTATCCATAACTACTGTAAGCCTGCAGTTCTTAATATTATACCATTTTCTATGAAAGAAACTGTGGAAAATGACTACACATAGGACATATGTATTTTTTCTCTGAAAGAGATAATTTGTGAAATCATATTGAATGTTGTCCTATTAGCTTCAGAGATTTTACGGACACATTTGAAACACAATAGCAATGAAAATATTTATTATGACAGAAAATTATACATTGACACTAAAGATAAACCGGGAAAGATAACTAATTTCATGACGCCTGCTTCTTTAAAAAGATGGGGAACAAGAACAGTTTTTCATGCGATTACGTAAATAAAAATCGTGCAGAAACATTGATGGAAACGATACTAAGCTTTGTATAATTTGGATAATTGCATATTGCGTAAACCAATCGTTTGAAAACGAAATGAATTGTGAGCAAAAAGCATCCATAATGATACAGTCGTGCCATCCACAAAGGTTAGGTACGACAAATTCGGACGCGCGCACGTTTTAGCACGTTTCTGCACAGATTTATACTCCGGCTTGCAGTAATTGGGTCACGTTGTAGCGCACATATTTTACATGATCAAGAGTCATTGTTGTAATGGGTTTTTATCAAATTTTTTGACCTATTCTCTTAGAAATAAATTTGAATTACAACCTTGTAATATTTTGACCCCTAGGAAGCTGATTTTTGTTAAATATGAGCGAAAAATTAATATTCCTCTTCCTTTCACATGGCGCAGGTAACATATTCACCTGGAGATATTTCAAAAAGTAGTGAGGTGACACTACTTATAAGTAGTGAAAACTGATCAGTATGATGTTAAGATTTGATCGGCGAAGTTTGGTCAAAATTATATTATCGTCATTTTATGGTCGATAGTAATGTTATAGTTTCCTTGTAAAAATCATAAACACTATTATATACTTTCCATTAATATGTATCTCAAGTCTTGGTATTTATTAAAATCATCTAATTTGCTGAGCGTTTTATAATTGATTTATTTTGTTAAAATGAATTATCCATTTTCATTTCTTTCTAAGGACGCAACTTTAACGTCCGTTTTCGTGGTAACGAGCGCGGTGACCCCCCCCCCCGAAAAAAAGACGACAAAACATTATCGACATATCGTATACGTTTAGCTACACATACAACACAAATTGCTGATATCTGCAAAAGTGAAAACAATTTGAGAATGTCACAGTTTGAGTTAATTTACAAGATTAGGAATATTTTTACGAGGCTAAATCTACTTTTTCGATATTGAATAATTGTGTATATTACAGCCGTCATATATGTATTATATTGACAAGGTTCTATACATTAAATGAAATGTTTACACCTTACTTCCAGCTCTATAATTTCAACATTAATTACCTTATTATACAAGATTAAATATTAATATCGCAACAAAAGAAAACGAAATTATGATAAAATTGATAGTTTTTTATTAAATATATAACGCTATTGAATGTATTGAATGTGATACTATACCGCCTATTATTGACAGACAAGATAATATTGAGCAATAAACTCAAAATTCAGTTTAATCTTAGACTAGCTCCTTGGCGTCTATAAACGTCAATCAAATCAATAACATGTAATCAAAAACATACCGAACATTCTGTCTAATGTTAGTGAAAGACCTGAACTCTACCTTCGAACGTTCGTATAGGACTTGATTGTGTAATGAATGAAATACGGCCACTTTAATGGCCTACATAACCTGCAAGACAGACGGTCAATGTCATCACTATTCATCAGCCACTATGTTCGAATAAGTAAAAAAAGAAAAGAATGCACATTATCAAACTGTTGAAAAACTTGTCGCTACAAGTTGCATACCCCTGAATGCTATGAAGATGAATGGCTGTATTTAAAAGTAGTGCGTATAGTTGGCATTTCCATCAAACATTGGATAACAGAATTTCGAGTATACTGTATTTTCACTTCTATTCACATCATTTATATATGTTTTAACGGGACTGATAATGGCATTGTTTTCACAAAATCCACCCAGAAATTCATCAATATGAGAAGAGTACATTTGAATGTACATGTTTGCTATGTTTACTATGGGCACATGGTAGGAAGGAAAGCAAAGCGGCCGAGCGTCGCTTAGCTTGTTACATCTGCTTTCCTCTCGCCGGAGCAGGTTGGTAAACATCAGTGATGGGCGTGCTGCCAATAACTCCAGTGCTGATAAGGTAAAGACTATAATACTGATCCGTAAAACTGAACAAACAAGACAAGATTATATATATTTGAAACAGTTAACAGCTTTAGCAGCATTAATACCAGCCTTGATATCATTCAAGATTCCAGACGAAATAAAATAAAAATTCTCTTCATACAGAAAATATCCCGGGATTGTGCTTACCACATAAGTTCTCCAGTGATCTCAGGTCTCTTCCTGGTACCTATCATTTTATCACTTTCCAGTAAAACAAGTGCATTGCGATGAACAAGTTTAAAAAAAGAAATTATTTAAGATCGAATACGGGCGTATACGTTTTGCTTGAATTTGTATAAGGTATCTGAACATCCCAGTAAAACATATGCTCGTCTTTGTGGGTCTACCTGTCGAAAGAAAATGCGATAATACATCTGACTCAATTTAACACCTAACGACCCTGACAGCTTCTAGCCATGATGGTTCCTTTAAGTATGGTAAATTCCAAATTCCGTCCTTTAGATATCATTTTTGGTCTTCGCTGCCGTTGGTCATCACTGTAACAGTCCCATGTCTGTACATGTCATCTGCTTCAAGCACAAAGGGTTTCTTTCGCAACTTCAGTAGTGCAGCAAATAAAACGGCAAACGTTATCGCCTGGGTGAAAAAATGGGGATGGCTTAAGGTGACAATTATTTACATACACATATACATACATACATACATACATACATACATACATACATACATACATACATACATACATACATACATACATACATGCATGCATGCATGCATGCATGCATGCATGCATGCACGCACGCACCCATATACACGCAGACACAAGAATATATATGCATGCATGCATGCATGCATGCATCCAACCATCCATTCATCCATCCATCCATCCATCCATCCATCCATCCATCCATCCATACATGCATGCGTGCATGCATGCATGCATGCATGCATACATACATACATACATACATACATACATACATACATACATACATACATACATACATACAGACAGACATACATACATACATACATACATACATACATGCATGCATGCACGCACGCACCCATATACACGCAGACACAAGAATATATATGCATGCATGCATGCATGCATGCATCCAACCATCCATTCATCCATCCATCCATCCATCCATCCATCCATACATGCATGCGTGCATGCATGCATGCATGCATGCATACATACATACATACATACATACATACATACATACATACATACATACATACATACATACATACATACATACATACATACATACATACATACATACATACATACATACATACATACATACATACATACATACATACAGACAGACAGACAGACAGACAGACAGACAGACAGACAGACAGACAGACAGAGAGGCAGACAGATACACTTTCACACTTTCAGAGCATATAGAATATTTACCTTGAGTGGTTCAACAAGGGCCGCCGATGAGATCAACGATGTTAACTCCGCAATCAACCACCGCTTGGATTTCTCCGGACCCCATTCAAGACTGTACAGAATTACGAAGAAGGTTGAAGCAAAGGACGAGGTGAACACCAGAATCCATGCGATAATTCTATAGCATTGACATGTCACACTCTGACGGACATCGACACAGTCCTTGATTTCTCGACCACTAAATTGATTGATGGTTGTGGGGATAATTTTAATGCTGCGTCTTGATTTCTTGAAAAGCGTTACCATGGTGATGGAGACGGGTAGAGTTACTAGACTGCTGATCAGGGCAATGTAGACTGTGCCGAGTGACAAACTTTCTGATGCAATGTTCAATATTTTCGTCGACTGCACTCTGTCTTCTGTTTCGTAAAACATCGCGTTGACGATCATAGCGAGACATAACATTGCAGCGCAGCACGACAGACGTTGAACTCGGGTGAAGTTACTTGGCATTTGTCTGGTCATGAGCGATCCCCAAATGTACTCATCGTAAACTTGAATGCGTATGTGACTCGACAAGAGATGTACAAATCTCACGAATTGGCCTTCTTCAGAAACCATAAGCTTAACTTTCTCCGGTCCTTGATCGTCAACCCGAACAATCCAGTCGTAGCACACGAAATTGAATCTATAGAAATAATGCAATTTGATAAAGAAATATAAAATGCAAATGTATGTGCACGTGACTGTGTGTTTGTAAAATTAATACATTCCTGCACTTTCTTATGTGAATACAAAAGTTCGTTATCAAAGTAGATCAAGTGTGAGCATCAATATTCTGTGCTACTATATATTGTTGTACTTTTCACAGAAAACTTGAAATGATGAAGTTCTGCACACACTGAACTATTGAAAATAGAAGCAGTAGAACCTTCAGATATTAATTACATTTTTGGTTGACCTCAAGGAATGCGTTTGACTCACCTTTCCTTTGTCTGCACATCAACAATCTCTATTCTCTCTAAATACCACTTATCATAGATGTTGGTGTTAGACAATCGGAGCTCTATGTCCATGTGGCGAATTTGTCCTAGATGGTATCTTTCTGACACTAGGAAGCTACAAATACTGCCCGTTTTTAAGTTCTGAAATATAAATAACGTGACAGGTTATGAATGATTGAAGAAAGCTTCTCAAGTATTGAAGTAATTTTCACTATAAAAAAGCCAATCATTGGTTTTGGTGATGTATATCAACAGGTAACTCTACATATTATAGAATATTGGACTACGCACACACTCATTTTATTTTTCGCATGTTTATTTATGTTTATTTACGTTTAATGGGTAAGGCCTAGCAAGATACGCTAATATGGTTTTCTTGTCGCCCAGGCCAAAAATAAACATTATAATATGGCCCTTTATTTCTTTTATAATACTAACAAACGAAGAAAATCCTTATTCTTTTCCTAATGTTCAAACATACAGTCTAATAATATCATGATTTGATTAGTTCTTGGATGATTTGGCTTCGCTAAATGTTAAAAACATTGCAAAACTATATTTAATCAGAAATCAGATATCTTCAGAATGTCAGTATCACATCTAAAGAATCTTCGTACAGATATTAATCAATGAACCATAAGACAGATTTAATCATCTGATAGCAGTTTAATAGCAATTACAGAGCTCATTTACATGAATGAACGTTCCTAATTTTAGATATATTGGATAGACAGGCCAATGATAACAAAAATTGCAGCGCACATTGAAGATAGTTTGGTTTAGCAATAATGATATCATTTTCAATTTTTTACATCAGGTTTTGACTATTTTGCCTATTTCACCAACTTTCCTAATAAGGGATATGTATCTGGATAGACTTGACTAAGGTTGATTAAATTTGCTGTGAATATTGCAGATAAGGATATAGTATTGTGAAAGCCTCTATTGACTGGGAATCTTTGTCGTATTCTGCCTCTTTGAAATGGTGAGAATCTAGTAATTTTGCCGCAGGCATGCGATAACTTGCTAGAGCATAGGAAGGCAACAGTTTACCTATTTTATGACATGCCTAACCAACCTTTACAGTGTGATTGTTTTTTAAATGCTTTGGTTTGAATTGCAAGCTTTGTATATGCACACAAATGATAAAGATGAATTTCTTTTTGCGACATCTGCGTCACAACTTACACAGTATGCGTATCCTTGAAGTGTACATTCGAAAATCAATAATCGAGGGGAAGATGTTGATGAAGATAATTGGTCAGAATACTGAATCCATTCACAAACTTACTAAACGGTGCTTCTTGTCCATGAGATGAAAAATTCTACTATGTCTAGAATCACTAAACAGTTGAATATCCACCGTGCTCGTTGTACCAGAACCGGGTCTAAGTCCAGTGAAGACTGTTATGCGATAAAAGTACCGTTCATCAGATGTGTTATGAATCTGAGGAGCTGATCGCCACTGCGGAAAGAAAGAGTCTGGCATTACCATGATAAATTTAGTTGCATAACAAATTTCTCTCTTTTAATGTGTTGATAGTGGAGTAAATGGAAGTGAGAAATACAGCTATGTCAGAGAAGCCCTTGCATGTGCACAATCAGCACCTAGTCTCGCTGTTAGCATTTCCAAGACTAATTTGATTCAACACACTGTTTGGCTGAAATACAATTACTAAAACTGTATGGGTTATTTCTGTCTCATGACAAATAAAATTTCGAATATATGTAAGACATTCCTGTTCCATATGAGAGTGGAATTACTTTCCTGTAGTCAAGAATCACAGATTTTCGGATTAGTATCTACTCCACTTAATCAAAGACTGGTCAGTTTTAGTGTTGATTTGCCTTATCGCTATACCTACACAAATTTAGTCCAGCCGTTTAGCACCTTTGGTGTACGCGAAAGAAACCACATACTGCATACCAGACGTTCGGTATTGACTACCGAGAATCGACGGCGTCCTAGAAATCTCGAGAAAGCGGATTTTATGTGACCGAAGTTGCACTAAACGTAGTTCTTCAGACCGAAAATCTGCATCACTTTACCTAAAAGTAGCGAAACACGAAAAAGCAAAATGACTGTGCCTTTCCGATAATCTGTCATACTCTAACTGTCCTAAAATTTTGACTTGCTCCACTCTAAGGTTATCATTTCCATTAATTTGCACGAAAGTGATCATGGAACTGGATCGACGTGAAAGAACATATCAATTATACTCAGCATAACTACTAAATATTATTTTTATACAAGTATTGTTATGACACTGCATCGTTTGGTTATCGTATGGACTAGCTAGATTTTCTAGTTTCCTTCCTTTATTACTTGGTCGAAGGCATTTTGCATACATGACAGAACGTCGCTGCAATGTTGACCCTTTTCATACCCCACCGGGCCCTTTAAAACGAATTAGAAAATGTATTAATCGTATTTTATCAAAATTAACCTTTAGTTTTACTCGCGCTTTGAAAAGTGTGGAAATATTTATGCTGAGATATTGTACTGCCCTTTTCTGACATTTCGCAAAGTTACAATTATCATGACCCGAATTAACATCGACGATTGAAAATAACAACACGTTTTAATCATCGACTACTATCAGTGATTAATCCGCGTAAGCCGCTAAAGTTTCAGTGCCGTTCTGTACAGCCCTTACTTTAATGTTTGTCGTGGTTTATACGATCTCTCATTTGTCGACCAGCAAAACATGTGGTGAATAATAGTAGTATTTTGCCCGACGATAATGTACTTCGACCGCACACTAGCACTAAATCGATCCCGATACTAGCGTCCCTTACCTCAGTCATGCTGTGAATGTAAATTAAAAGTACAAATTCGTCTAAAAACTACTATTCATACAAATATTCCAATGACGAGAAAAATCTTTGCAGTAGTCGAACCAACTGTTAGGGGACATTTTACCAGATGCATTTGCTCATCGAAAAACTATATAAACACCATCCCAAGCGGTTTATGTTAGACGCCAACAGGGTAAATATCATGACACTGAACAAACAGTACCTGTTGGTAAGGTTTGTATTTCTTCTGACAGTACCTGTACCACACAACACTTACGTTCCGTAAATCTTCTTTGTCCTTCCTTCTCATGATGATTGCCAGCCCGATGTATAGAACAAAACAAGTTATCACTGTTGCAAGAACCACTGGGCTGTGAGTGATGTCCTTCCTAAAGACGCTACCAAAATTGATGTCATTGACTGGAACTACAAAGTGAGCCGCGGTGAATGATGTAAGGTGATTGCAGACACAAATGGTGAAGTCGTCGTTTGATGCATTCGTATCGGGCTAAAGCAGAAATATAATTTGCGTTAGCGGGTCATTCAAATCTCTATTTCGAGAAATCAAATAAAGCCTCAATACTTGGCCCTAAATTTTTTTATTTTTATCCCTGACATACCAAAATCTCCTGCCTTTTAAAATTTAAGGCTTTATGTCGACGATTCTAAGCTGTTCCTTCTATCCACAACAATTCCACAACTTCCTCTTTCTACTTTAAATTTCGTAGTATATAAATTAGTGGGACTGTAACAAATTAACTGTAAATGCTGATAGGACAGTTTATATGGTCATTGTAGGCAAGAAAGTTCTGAGAAAAATCGAAGGTTCGCTTTATTTACAGGATATTGCCTTAAATGCAGTCGGCTGTACTTCTTTTGTTTAATTCACAATGGACAACCTATTGCATGGGAAACACGTCTTTGATATGAAAAAGATGAGTAGATTAACTGGTATATTTTATAAATTGAGATTTATGGTTCCGAAACCGTTTCGTTGTGCATTTTGTTATTCAAAAAGAATCATTCGTATTATAGCATATAGTACATTTGTTAAAGAAACTTAAAATTCTTGATGTGTATAGACAATTCAAGCTTCAGGTCGCCATTTCTATTTATGATGCACTTCACAAGCATACTATATTATTATTATTATTATTGTTATTATTATTATTATTATTATTATTATTATTATTATTATTATTATTACAAGTTTAGGGGCTATAAGTATTATATAGAAATGTAATAACACTAGTTCATTGAAGCTCTGGGAATTCTGAAAAAGAGGTGTTGTTTATTTTAATTTTGTCAAAAGGGGTGACTTCTAATTGTTGTACGTGCAGCGCAGAATTATACATAATACTGTACGGAGAGAGGGACATCATCAGGCCAAGGAGTAATTAAATGCTAGTCGGAAAAGTGACACTAAGCAGTTTAAAGCGATACCCAGCAGGCCCAGACTTTTAACTTGTGTGCGAACTTTATGGATACACATTCAATCAGAAGCCACAGAACAGCGCCACAAACGGCAAAAATTAGAGAGGCACCTTTTTCATCATATAGGCAGAAATCAATGTATTATTGCCTTATTTGTATTGTACGGTGATTGTTTTAACAGCACAATGGCAAATTAACTGTAATGTTATTAAAAATTACTTCAAACCATAACATAAATGATCAAAACAGGCACGTGCATATAGAATAAAACATTTTTTTTTATTTCTTGAAGTGACAAGACTCAAATAAATTACATGTACCGGTAACAAAGTTTCGGGCAAACATCTTTTACAAACTCTCTGAATATCAAAAGTAACTTATCCCACAAAGTTGCATTTTAAAAAATTTACAAATAAAGAGCTAAACAAAAAATATAGGAAACGAAAAGGAAAGGTACACAGAAGCAAAAAAAAACTACAAATTGAAATGATCAAATACCTTTATTTTAAATACAATCTGAAAAATACAAACAAAATTAAAAAATGAGAAATACTTGAAATCAAATGGACACCTTGCAACTTCCAGGGTCGTTGTATTCTGTAAATAGATAAGCAAAACAAGGTTATTTACATCTGTACTTGTTAGTATATATACTAAATCATAATGAAAGCATTTAGAAGTATTTCATTCTTATTTTCATGCTAAAAATTTAACTTTTCCAATGATATTTCATGTAAGATAAAACTGAAGGAAGTTTCATTTGAACATGTGAAAACATCCTAAATGGTAAGTTTACATTTAATTCATCATTACATATACTGGACTCACCATAAAGATTACTTTTCAAGCATCAATTTTAAATTGAACAAGTCGTTGATGGCACAGTCCCCACTTGTTCATTGGTACTTTAATTACAAGTCCTCAGAGAGGATAGAGTCCTCTTCATTAATAAGGTCTATGATAAAAATACTGTGATACAGATGGCGCTAAATGGCCAAGAATGAGTTCCACGGTGGTGAAAACATAAAACCAATGTAGGCCGCCATCCTAATTACAAAAGGTCATTAAATGAGTCAATTAGTAATGAATCAACAGGATGTTGCCGAACATTTTTGCATACTATCCTAACACTAATAGATTATCACCGGTACCATATTTCATAAAGTTTGATGCAGTATTTACTAACTATGAGATCAACATCTGTACCAAGTTTCATCAAATTTTGACGCAGTATTTGTGGATATATAACTCTAATTAGGAAAGTTCATTAAATAAGCAATTACAAATTAATTAAAATGACACTGATAAATGCCTTTTTCATTGTTAAAGCAATGTAAGCTTAACATCTGTACCAAGTTTCATGAAATCTGATGCAGTATTTCTTGACATATCAGTATAATTATGAAACTTAGGTAATTGACATGATACTGCTACATGCCGTTCAACAAATCGATGTGCATATGTATGACATAGGTCAATGTCCTTATACCAACTTTGAATGATACTTGTGGAAAGATGTCTGAGTTATGGCTCTGTACATGAAAAGATCGTAACAAAATGGCCGCCATGCAGCCATATTTAATCTTACTGTCTAAAAAATCTATATGCATATGTATGACATAAGTCAATGTCCATGTACCAACTTTGAATAAAATCGGTTGAGACTTGCCAGAGTTATGGCTTTCGACATGAAAAAAAAACATAACAAAATGGCCGCCATGTGGTCATATTGGATCATATCGTGAAACAAATCGACATACATATGTATAACACGAGTCAATGTCCTTGTAACAACTTTGAATAAAATCGGTGAGATATGATTGAGTAATTGCTCCGTACATGAAAAAATTGTAACAAAATGGTGGCATGGTAGCCATATCGTGTTCATATGTATGACATAGGTCAAGTCCTTGTACAAAGTTTGAATAAAATCCATTTAGACGGGCCTGAGTTATGGCTAAGGACATGAAAAAATTGTAACAAAATGGCTGCCATGCGGCCATATTGGATCATATCATGAAACAAATTGACATGCATATGTATGACATAGGTCAATGTCCTTGTACCAACTTTGAATAAAATCGGTTGAGATATGTCTGATGCATGGACAGACAAACGCACACACTGACACACGCTCGGACATGACCAAACCTATAAGTCCCCCCGGACGGTATCTTGGGGACTAAAAATACAAGCATCAATTTAGTAAAAATATGATTCATAGAAAGAACCAGATTTCAATGTTTTTATTTACATATTGGTTTGTTATTGAATTAATTAATTTGTTCTTTACATGTTTATTTTATCATGATTTATCTTTACTTTTATCACTATGGCCATCATTATTTCACGTTGCTTATTTGGTTCTGTATGAACCCCTTTGTGTTTTTGGCACTTTCACATGACTGGGATTGGTCATCACATTATGCTCTTTTACCATAAGTTCTAATTTCTTTAAACCATTATGGCCAGGTACTTTACTATACCGGTCCATTCCCTTCCTAATCTCATGATGGATACTCTCTACACCGTTCTGTGAGGAAACCAAAGCCAAACCCTGTGTTTTCAATCTGAGGGATGACATGATCTTCTAACATATGCATTTTGGGGGGTACACTTTCATTAGGAAAGTGTTCTCTGTAATATGCCATTAAATGTGATATGTTTCCTTTCCTAATCTCATGATGGATACTCTCTACACCGTTCTGTGAGGAAACCAAAGCCAAACCCTGTGTTTTCAATCTGAGGGAAGACATGATCTTCTAACATATGCATTTGGGGGTACACTTTCATAAGGAAAGTGTTCTCTGTAATATGCCATTAAATGTGATATGTTTGAACTGAGAATGCTAATATATTCATCTGACATTCTATTGCTTGTACTCTAAAGATTATGGCAGGCTGCAAATTTTGAAAATATTGGCTTATACAGACCACAAATGTGTGCAGCCTGTTCATTCAGCTATGGGCATATTCTTGCTGTGGTCCTGATGACGCTCTTGCACAATGTTTGAATGTTTCTTCCTGAAACACAAAAAATAAAAAAAGGATATGATAACTTTCTTTCAAAGAAGCAAACAGAGTTGTTTCACTGAAAGTAGGTCAAAATAATGTAGACGAAATACATCTTCTGTAGTATATATATAACACACAATAAATCTGACACTGAAAGCTTGAAAATCATGACAAGCAGAATACTGAACCTTTTAATGACTTTAGCAACAAAACAGTGTACAGTTGTAAAACACATACTTTACAGCACTCGTTCACATGATTTCCGATGAATGCCTGCCCATGGTAAGAATGACGTCCAACACCAAATGACTGCAGAGCTTGGTCAATACCGCAGACTACAAAACCACATTGTTTTGGCAGTTTCGCTTTTACGTCTGTAGCTTCGGATATCTAAGAAAACAAAGATAAACACTGTGTTGTCTGGAAATGACTGCACTACAAATGTGCACAAGCCAAAATTCTGAAAATGCAGCATAGACATGACTGTGCACTTGAGATTGACAATGTTATTGCTTATCATCACAAAAATGATCTTACTTCTGGTATCAATATGCCATTTTCAAAGATGAAGGAGACCCTCTGAGATCTCAGGTTGCTAGACAGGTTATCTGTGGGTGTTCTCACATGATACAGGAAATTTAACACCATGCTAAACAAACATTACATGTTTATTTAACATGGCAACTATTCCAGTTTGATAAAAAGTTGACTTGGCTACCAACTCACTGCCACTGAAATTAATTGTGTCTCACAAGATTTCAAAATTATCACAAAATCATGTATTTTTATTTTGTTAATGTAGTATGGTCTTCTATTCATAAATACTAACCTGTCAGCTTCTTCACTGAGTTCCTGCACTTTCTCCTGGGCTTTTTTAACTTTGCCCAAGGTCATTAGTGGCGGTCTGTCATCATCTTCACTGTTGTCATCATCATCATCATCATCATTGTCACAGTCATCATCAGCAAGGAGAGCCTTTTCAACACTATCAGCCAAGGTCTTAGCTTCTTCTTGGAGTTCTTTCGCTTCACACTGTAATGTCTCAACTTGTTTCAACATGGCTACATATGTGTCAAATCCAGCAGGCTTCAGCACGGGTTCATCAATGTCATCATCTCTCTACAGAGTCGTGATGATCTTGATATCCAGTACTGCACAGCTAGCTTCCATCAGGGTGAAAAACTTTTAAAACAAGCCAGGACTGATGTGCAACCCTGGACTGCAACCTGTGATAAAATATAAGGGTTAGCACATGTATCTTTTACTTTTAATGTATGACAATATCTTGTAACGTTCATACCTACCTATTTATGAAGAAAACACTACATACAAATATACAACAACTAGATTGATCACAAATGCTGACATATGTGCTGCCTTCATTGTCAACTTATTTTCGCATATAGCTTCACTAATAAAATTATATTTATGCACACCGTTATGGACATAGTGGCATGCATACATGTAGATAGGTCACAGTGTGGTCTGTTGAACTGTTCAGAGAAAGGTAAAGTGAACTGATTGAAACAGAACAGAGCTATATGTTTAGTTGGTCAATGGAAGCAAACAACATAGTGGATTGAATTGATTAGTACATACTCTGTGCAGTGGTACATTGAAAAGTGGCTTTCTGACACTATTGTAGTGCTGCATGGCATGCCTTAGGATTCCACCAGTTGAAAGAAATTCACTGTGACACTTTCTGATATCATCAAGGGTTCTCTTCTTCATTGATGACAATGGGTGTTCCTCCTTCGGCAACTGTGCTTGTTCCTTGCTGATCACACAGCATACGCAAAAAATATGTCCCTAAAATATTTCAATGTGAGGAAGACAAGGAACAAAAACTGACATAATTACTTAAAAACCTTCGTAGGTATAGACATGACTGGTGTTCATGAAGTCAATTTGATGTGCATGTGTGAACTCTTGGAGAGGATGTACCTGTAATATGCAAACTTATCAATTTAAATATTTATTTCAAAGAAATTCATGGTTACTACATTTTGCATTGCCAGTATGCATATTAATACAATGTGTAAGAATTAAATTGAGAAATAAACACAAGAATTTCTACAGAGGAAAACAATCATTTGTCAATAGCTTGCAAATATTTATCAAGATCTGACCCACTGTGTACCCCTTCCTTTAAATTTATCTGACTAATCAATGTTAGCTGTGAATGTCTTAAGTCAACGAAAAACTACAACAAATTATCACAATTGTGTTCTACAGCATATCATACACAATGCATGCTGATTATTAACAGTCGCACATATTGCAAACTGACAGGTCAAGGACGTGCACATGTAAATCATAGGTAAAACTGAAGTGTACACAATAAACTGTCTGTCCTGTCAGTGCCTCAACTTTTCTATGTATAAATCATAGCATGCAAGTATACATTTCATACCATTTGGTCCAGACAATCCATAACTCTTGGCCAGATACTCATAATCTCTCATCATCCGTGCTAATAGTGTCTTGTCCTGAAATAAATCAAAGTGGAATGTAAGACAATTGTCCACACCATTCTAAATTAATGCCCATGTTTCTACACATCAATGCATTTTGTACATGCAAGAAAACAACTTTGCCTTTTGTACTATTTAATGCAGGTATCATATTTATGCTGCATAAGTTTGGTCAGATTTGCACATTGTTTTTCAGATTTTTGGATCAGCAGTATAATGCATGTATTAAACTTGGATAACCAATATGTATGTATCTTAAGTTCCAAATATTGTACCAAAATAGATATATGGTACAATCTGTTCATTGTTTAGTAAAACACAGTATGCATGTTTAGACTTACTTCCACTTTGTGCCATCCAGTTTGTCTACCTGACCTCTGTTAACAGCTAAAGCTATTTCTAAATTGTAATAGGAATCAGGTGCTGCAAATGTACTCCAAATCACTGTATTATCTGCTACATTTGGATTACTGATGTTAGCAACTTGGTAAACCATTCTCATGGTTCCCTGACCCTTGTCCCCACCTAACTTTATCCAAATTTCACTGGTAGGTATTGTACCATGCCAGGTGAGTTTGCTAGACCTGAAGACAAATATGAACAAGATGCAAAAACAACAGTAACACATATATTCAGTAATATGTGATAACAAGATTACTTATCCAGTCTTTCTCTACATGATCATAATAGAGTTTGCACAAAATCCCAAAAGTCTGACTGCAAGCCTGCTGTCCCAATATTAATACTCATGTGCTCATATAAGAGCATATAAGAATAATCTAGAACTTTTATTGACATGCTAATTACTGTTCTAAAATTCTCTCTGTTACACAACTAATTAAATTTACAGAAAATTCCAAACATAACTTATTAAATTCATGGTTGTGAGGTCAAGAAGGACAGTGACCTTGATGAGTGTGGGGGAAAATGACCTGCATAACATACCTCACTTCCAATATTCACATGCCATGCCTTGAAGTAACGCCGTAATTTCCTCATGGCAGCCCATGTTGTTCCCATAGCAACTTCCAAATGAAGGCCAGCACCTGGAGGTATGTCAGGAGTGAGTCCCAAGATCTGGAGGATTTTCCTTCTTGTCCTTTTGTTGGTGTCACACCTCCTCTCACTCAGCTGCAGCATCGCATCACCACCACTGACAATGTCTCTCCTCTGACTTAACTGCAACACCCTCTGACGTCTTGTCCTAGTGCTAGCTTCTGAGGTTGTTTTTCGTGGCTTTGGTGTATATGTTAAACACAATGGCTGAAAAAAATCACACCAAAAATTAAAAAACCAAATTTATCTTTCAAAAGTATATGTGGGTGATAAATTCATGAAATTGGACTAGCTCATTACTTGATGAAATTAATTTGTTGAACCACTACCAGGTCACACATGTACTACAAAACCAAATAAATGTCATTACAAAAAAAATTTACAAATTATCATATTCCATGATAGCTTTATCAGAAGAATTTACTCCAAAATCTAACTGTATATTGATATGTGGGTATAGATCAGCAAGAGTAATGCTGGTAAAAAACTCACCTGGCCCTTGGTTTTAACCTTTATCGAACTATCATCACTTCTGTTTGCTTCTATTTTTTTCTTGACAAGTGTTGTTTCCATTTCTTCATACTGTAGCAGCATATGCACCGCTGATACATTCTGCAATACAATTTCTGCGGCCTTCACTGCACATATATTGTTCTGCCTATCCCTTGATGTTTCATCATTTGATGTCTCGGTATTGATTGTGTCAGGAATGGGGACTGGAGTAGGGTGGCTTCTGAAGGGAAATGTGCTCACTGACGAGAAGCAGTGGTCTCCAGCAATGGACTGGTAAACACACCGTTCCGTGTTGTATTGCAGATCTTGCAGTGGCACAACTGATTTACAACCGACATTCCCATAATCACATGTGACTGTGGCATTTGATAGCATGTTTGCAAAGGCAATGGGGGGACTTACAATAGATTCACACATAATAGAGAGACGGCACATAGGACAGGATGAAGAAACTTGCAAATACTGACACAAACATTCAGCACAAAAAACATGTGGTCCATCACGCAAAAGTTGTATTGGTCCATCTATTATGTCTTTGCAATGGGACACTCCATTTCTTCAATGAGATCATTGAACCTCTGTCTCTGCAAGGGACTGAATCTTCTCATCTTTTTTCCTGCCCTCTGTTTTACAGCTGCTGTTAGATTTGTACTGCCATGAGTTTCACTCTGTAGTTTCTCCGTCTTTCCTGTCTCCTTGCCAGTGATACCAGAAATGTCACTGCCTTGGTATTGACTTGGTCTGCCCCTGTTTTTACTGTTTCTTTTTCTTTCCTGCCTTACACAATGCATCACACACCGCACATCTCCGTACTCTACAGTGTCTGGACCATTTAACTACGTGTGTCCCTGGCCGATAGGTTTTGTTATTGCTTTCTGCCTGCTGCCATGAAGCAATGACTCTCTTACAGAGACATCAAAAATTGGACGGGTGAACATCAGAATGTCTTCACTAAAACTGTACTCTGAAACAATTCTTTAACTCCACGATAAAATTGGAGCATGGATAACTTGTGCCATTTATTTTCGGTGAACAAATACGACACCGGTTTTTTAGCACACGAGCATGAAATTCGAATGACATTTTCACAGTCTAGGCCAACAGACGATTGAAAAAGGCGCAAGAAAATATGCCAGTGTGTAAACAAACCCGTTACCAGGGAGACATGCGTGATGGTCCGAAAAACTATGCTCAACCATGGATGTACATCCATGGCTCAACTGCAACGTACATATGGACGGAAATAAAAAAACCCACACGCATAAAAAATAACCCATGACAAATCACGCCATGAAATGTACAGATTAAATCACTGCGGACACGGTTAAATCGGTTTCAATCTTGTTAGAATTGATTTACTTAAAAATCTGAACCTCGTAAATTACACAACACATTAATGAAAATACTTACAGACCGCCATGCTTTATGCATGGATGTAAAAAACATCCATGCTTTATGTTATCAAGTTGTCCGTGCAAAGAAACTTCTCCTGCAAATGTCGCGAGGTCAAAGGTAAACTAGCGATAAACATCCAGCTATGCTGAGTATGCCACCTTATTAATTGAGAACAGCTTTCACTATCACATTTGAATGCATTTTTTAAATGTTTATGGGTCAGAATTCGAGGAACAACACGCGCACGGCGAGCGATCGTCTCGGTATGCACACAATACGATGGCCGCCATTATTGAGAGTGCGTTCGGCTGTTCGTTATTTGTTTGCTCAACCTAAGTTGCCAAGTCGGCCGCGCCGGAAGCAAAACACAGGTGACGTTGTCTGCAAGTATGAGCATGCGCAATTGAGCCTGGGAGCGCGAGAATGTGTATAGTGCCGTAGAACTGTCTCGCGCTATCATGTCGTTGAGCTATAAAATGTGTGCATGTTAACAGAAACTGGAATAACTGCAGAGAATACTTTCCAGGACATCACATGTAAGTCTCTAAGGTACCAAGGAGGACGTTTAGGAAATCCTTTCAGAAAGTTCACGCCGTCTGTGGCCATTTTGTGGAGTATAGGCTTATACTGTAAAATACGTACCTGCACTCTACTGTACAGTGCACATATTGCCGGATATGCGATGGAATTTTGCGTTTCACGTCGTTCAATCATTCAGATGGAAATACCGCCCTTCTCAAAACTTTGGGGAAAAAAAGGTGACAGGTTTGGAATGCTAACTCTTGTATATCAAGAATGACGTAATTTAATGAGAAGACATTTGTATTCGAGCACGGCTACAGTTTTTGATTCGAAAACTCTCATCATGGACCGTGGTTGTATTCAACAATCGAGAGGGTTAGGTGAGTCGAACTTTTTCCTATGTCCATGTAGCACTTGTGCAAAAATAACCGAATCCACAGGCCTTTGGCGAATCAATAAATGCGTTTTTCACCAAGCTGAAAGGTTGAAAGATGCGTCCGTCACTTTGGGACGAGGTAGATAAATGCAGTCAAACCCAGCTGGGCACATAATGTGACTTTGTTCTGGAAATTACGAAGACGACGGCCAATAAAACGCATTCTCGTTGCATTTTGATAATAATGTATCAATCACAATGACACAGAAATTATGCCTCCTCCGGCAGAAGGGCCGTGGCCAATTTTTAGCCCTGCTACAGTATGTCTCAGTGCTGAAAAGGCCATGTTGTTGCCAGGTTGTCATGGCGACTTTTAAAATTTGCATACAACTCTGAGAGTGAAACGGGTTGTTAATAGGTCACAAAACTTTTGAGTCCCACTGTCGTCCATTATACCTGTTTCCTTGGGTATTAAAGGTGTGCAAGTATACACATCAAAAGACTAAAAAATTCACTTCATGGGCAGAATCTCGTAAAATAGCCTTTTCTTGTCTGGTTAACGAAAAAAGATACCCCTGATCTAAAATATGCATGGTTTTAAATAAAAAAACCTGTGGTTACCTAAATGGTTACCATGGCAACATGAAACAGAAATGAAGATGGAGTTCATGCTGTGATAAATACACTTAGGAGAGCATTTGCATAGTAACTGGGATTACTTTTAATGGAATTTGGAAAACTTTGAAATATTAAAACGCAAATATGTTACTATGGAAACAGGGCAGTAAAAATTGATACCATGTTTTGTCTTTCTAACCCAAAATAACCCTTTGATGTAATATTTCTGTTGATTACTGGATTTTTACACTGGATATTTGGTCTTTCTAACCCAAAATATCCCTTTGCTATAACATATTCTGTCGGTTACTGGATTTTAGGTGGAATCTTTGAAAAACTGGTAATTTTTATTCCTGAATGGTTACCATGGAAACATCTCACATTAAAATGAGTGTGATTGTTTTGGTGTGCTAACAAGAAAAACCCTTATTATGATTTTTTTTACATCAATCAATAGTTCTTTAATAGGAATTAGTGAAAGAGTAACATTTTCAATCCCAGAATAGTTACCATGGCAACTCGAAACATTAAGATAAGTCTGGTTTTTGTGTTCTCTGACCCGAACTCCCCCACTAGGTAATTTTCATATCAATCAAAGTAACTTTTCATGGGATATTAGCAAAACTGAAATTTTCAACCCCTAAAATGGTTACCATGGAAACATGGGGCAGTGAAATTGATATCATATTTGGTCTTTTCGACCCAAAATACCCTTATGGTGAAATTTTCACGGAAATTGAACCTATTATTATTCGCATTATTATTTCTATATAATACTTATATTAATTATTATTATTATTATTGAATTATTATTGAAGCATTATCAATAACATCACTTTGCAAAGTAATACACTCCGTCAGTTATCCAGCATGTAGCTGTATTGAATAGTTTTTGAATTTTCGGTCGAAATATTTGCAAAGAAGCGAATCCATCGATTAGTACATTTGTTTTGTTCATAGAACACATATCTCAACATTTAATTTTAGGTTATTATTTACATATAACGGTAAAATAGAGCAAAGACTACACGTATGCATTTTTTATAGTCATTGGAAAAAAAGAAAACATTCATTTGTAGGACGGTATCGTATTCTTACCCAGCATCCATCAGTTCGCCATCTCTGGTTGTGTTCGTCCCAGTACAGGCAGGATAAATACGACATGGATAGCATTATGTTGTGGGAAGTACCGTGGTCGACATTGCCAGCTTTAAAATATCCAATAAACAACAGAAGAATTACACGTGTAATCATTGATGTTTGAACATCATCCGTATCAAGGTTGTCGTCATTAGGTTTAGAACGTATTTTGTCATAACAGTATTTTTAACCTCTAAGGTATCATATTTTAACATGTACTGGTCGTTGCAGACACAACTGAAGTGAACGATCCTCTGAAAATATGTCACCGTACAAATGATGTCCCATCATGACAATATCGTGGACCCGATAGCAGACACAAAAAGCCGATCTGTTTTTTTAAGAATAAAAAGTGTTGGTTTAATACATGGATCACATATCAAGGCTGTTCGCCTCTCCCGCGAATCTGAAAGTTCCAAACCCAAAAAGTACTGCAAAAATTTGAGCAATGTCGAAAATTTGCGCATAATGCCAGTCAACCTTTAAGAAGTTAAACTTGAACATAAGATATTAACGATGCTAAAAAGAGAAATTACCAATGTCGATCATAAAATTGTTAGATTCTACGTGAGATATTGTGTTTAATTTCATGGTCTTCGCAGAACCAGTAGGAATATTCCAAAAGCTGTCGTACGTAGTTCTGCTCGGTTTCGAGGATGATCGTTGGTAGACTTCGTACCACAGATTACTGTCGCGGGAATCTAAATGAATCTTAAGTTCTTGAGCGGGAATGGTTTGATTGACAGAAAACTCGACTCTGTCCCCGATAGCTGCATGTAGAAGTATGGAGTTATTATAATCCTGATTCATATTGGTGACATTCACGATGTAAGTATCGCTAGTCTTAGCCGAATTGCCGTTCTGATCGAGAATTTCCAGAGTCACCACGGGTAGTAGCCTCAATGCCTTGGGAGATATGCACTTCTTCGGGTTTACCATTGACCCCATAAACTGCCAGGACAGACCATAAAAAGTTGATTACTATGAGTTGTTTTAACAACAAGTATTGACAGATATGTTTATTTTGAAACTTACTTTCAATGCATGAACATTGATGACTCGCATCAATGTGTGCACTTCAGTGTAAGCTTAGCTGGTAGCATCGTGATGTAGCTCCCTCGTATATCACTGTACTAATTGTGATCAAATGAAATCGTTTTTATATGGAGAAGTAACCCGTCAAATACAGAGATTTATTTTAAGCAAGGAAGAGTGAAAACTATTGTGTGTACTGGTGTTTAGATATATGTATCTTTGTACAAGGGGGAAAGATCAATATGAAACATCATTTCCTCTAGACGTTGCAGTGTTTCATGAATCATCCGAACATGTGTCCCTTACGCGTCGAATAAATTATTACATTTAAATGCAGTAACTGTGTTTTACCACGTTCTGTCTCTTTGTCAATTTATTTTATTGATTTATTTCACAATCAATCCTAATTGACAAGCAACTGCCAAACGTTGCATTGAAGATTAATTTAATGAATGTCCGAAGTAATCCTAAATAATCATGTCGACGAATTATAGCAACATTTGCAATGAGCCAATATTTGAAGTTCGAATGTTTGTAGAAGTGCATGAAGAAGAAAAGCTTGTCAACTAAACAGCATGAATAATTTATGAATTAATACTGCGACAGAAGAAAATGAATTGTGCGTGACAATTCGAAGCAGTTTTCTAAAGTAAGTGGGTTGGTTGCGCCAAATTAGATTAGCTAAGTGTATTTCTACCCTTAGGCTTCAACGCAACCTACCTTTGTCGAGGTATTCACGTCAGAACCACTGATAATTCTTGATATAAAAATTCCACCAGCTTTAGAAAGGTGTTTGTTGATGTTACTATGGAAGTTATGTTGAGTGTATTTGGATACTGTGGCCTGTATTTGTCGTGCAAAGTAATTTCTGTAGGTGTCCTTCTGTTCAGATGATCCAAGCGTTGACCGCGACTTATTAAGGCAAGCATCAATGACATCGAATGCCAGAAATGTTATTAAGGAATCCTAGGAGATAACATTTTAAATCGAAATTAATGCCTTTTCAACGCTATCAAAAATCACCCAACTCAGTATTAGGTATTTTTCAATTCTCTCTTTTGATTAGATGTGAAAAAATAAAAAAAATATTTCTTAACAATGTTTGTGTCCAATATGTTCTCTAATCATCTAATCATTACATCTAATCATTCTGTGTGTCAACATCACTTACCGAGTCACTGCACTCTAATGCGACTTTCTTCTCGAAAATATCATGATTTGCCTCAATGATATTTGAAGCTGACCTGAATACATCTGAAATAACATTTATCAATAGGTCCTAAACATTAGTGATAAAAAAATAATAATTCTTTCGATATAGGAAAAAATGAATGTGTTATAGGAAAAACTCGAACGAAATTTAGCATTTACGATTGTAGTAAATTAACAAGATATTCTGACGACAATGGTATTTAGCCGCCTGACTAATTTCGTGAGAAATAGTCTGAAACAAATGAGTAAATGCTATTTGGACATGACTATTCAAATACATATCGATCAAGATGTCACACAAATATTTGAAGAGCATTCTGCACTACCAGTCAGCTACTGACAGGAGATAACAATTGTGAATGTCATTGACAAAATAATTAAAAGTTTGCCCTACGAAAATAATCATATTAAGTAACAGAAGATGCAGCATCATTAGGGAATTACAAAAATACTACAAAATACATGAGAACAGCAGAGCATTGTATTGAACGATATGCTCGTGGGATGACTTATGGATTGAATTTCCTCTTGCATGCTGTACTTGCCGGAATTGTCGTTATTACTTTTACTTGCAAATTCATTACTGGGACGTGAAGAATGATACAAAGCCACAACAATATTCGTTACATTCTAAAAGGTAAGTATAAAGCAGCATATAGGGCGCACATCTGAAGAACTACGAAATTATGTTGCAAGTTCAATAAGGGTGTAACACACTGGGAAAAAAGAGATGCTTGTTTGTTTCAAAAGCCATAAGTAAAACACTATTAGGGAAAATATTTCATTTTGTTTTTTTGAGAAGGTTGCTTTTTTATGTGTCCTTTTAAAACGTTATTACGAGGTCGATGTATTTTAGATTGCTTAATCTTGATAGATGCCACGAGATAGACACTCTCTAGGCTGTACCAGGCTACATTCATAAGTACTCTTTAGGGTGTAGAAGCTACTCTTATTTTTAGAAATAGTATGCGCCTCGAAAGTGAAAGACTTTAACTTTCGCTCAAACTTTCCTTGAGGAATCGTTCAACAATTTTCTCTTTCATGATCAAGAATAAAAATCGGGGATCACAATGAACCTTTTGGTACTAGGGAAACAAAATACTAAAGATTTACCGATATTTGAAATTCAAACTGGCCGCCATCCCTTCTGAAGAAAAAATAAAATTTTCGATTTTCGAAAAAAACTAAGACCGTGAAAAGTTTTCTCATAACAAGAGCTTTAAAATGAACTCTCATGAGTGGTAGATCAGAAAACAATTGCAAAAGTTTGAGAGTCCGAATATATTTCCCCGAGGCGTGCATTCTACCTTAAGGTCGATTTTTTAAAATTGAAATAAGCAATAAGTACAGAATGCATGCGTGACACATCTCGTATAATAATCACGTTTTCAGGTGCTTTCAAATTGCCGTTGAGCCCCTCAATTGCCTGATCAGTATAAATCAAGAGGGGAATAGATCATCACACATGAGACTACCTTTCCCTCATTAGGTTTATGGTATTGAGAGATGAAGACGCTATCTTTGTTTAGTCTGAACATCTCTGGAATTTCTCTATGTATAGTGCGCTCAATAAAAACAGCTGACCGTTGCTTTAAATGTACTGATTTGTTACGTCTTTTGTTCATTCTTTAGGATTCAGCTAACTCATCAATTCCTTGTTTGAATTTGCAAAATGGCATATGTTACACACCTGTTGTAACTTCATATATGATTGACCCGCCATCATCGACAATGATATCCAGTGCTTCAACAAGTTCATGCAGAAACTTTGCACTCAAAACCTGAAATGTATGGAAGAAGTGATACGCATGAAAATGATATGTGTAATTGTAAAGTGATAAGCCGAAAGTTGCAATGATTGCTTGCAATCGGTACACTTCGTGGAAGTGATAGTATTTCCACTGATGTTTGCTGGTTGTATTTTCTCTGTTACTTCCTGCTTTCTTATCTCTGTTCATGATTAATTTATATTGACGATTCATCTATATTCAACAATTTACAAACGATTTCAAATATATACGCAGAGTTGTTCCATCTTTCTCTACCTTGAGGTAGTTTTTGTACTTCGATAAAAGTATTTGTTTAGATGGTTATATTTTGACTGACTCAAAACGTATGTTTAACATTTCGGACTAGTCCGTATGATATGTTTACGATTACATTATTGTTAATTGTCTGCTTTCCAAACTCAATCAATTGAAAGACTTCATCGTAAAGACGAAATTTACAATTTCGTGTGTCACCGACACCCACCTTGATGACACAATATCAAATAATGAATTATCGATCGACGAATTATTTTTTCCGTAAAAACCGCCATCGTCATGGTGGCGGAGTTGCTATTTATGTCAATAAATCATTATCATTCTGTTCTACCGAGACCGGACTAGGACATATCTGCTTTGGAATCACTTTGGATTGCAATTTCCTTGCCTGCATACAAAACATCTTCTCGTTTCAGTAATCTATCGGCCTCCTAATAGTGGCATTGAATTTTACAAGAACGTAGGAAAAACCCACTTTGCTCTGTATTGATAGCGTTTTACAAGTCATGTTACCGCATATTAAGTCAGGTGACGCTGCTGTCCCGTTTTCAATAGTTTTTTTCGGTAGAAGCTATTTCGGGCGCTACTAACGTGGCGAAGTTAACACACCGTACCATACAAGGTGGTGAAAGCAACACATAGAGACAGCCCATGTCCGACATGTAAGCACCGTACACGTCAAAATATAGTTGCGTCGTCCATGGTTGGAACGTAACTAATTTATCACAAACTTTTTACAAATAGTTTTCAAAACACGTCGAAATTGAAAATGGGGGGGGGGGGTTGAAGTTTTAAAATATCATTATTTAGTCCCTATAATCACATTTCAAATACGACGTCCGATTACTGCTATAGCAGTCCGATTACAACGCTCTCAACATGGGGTCAACAATTTGGAAACTTTGATCCCCTAAATACCACTTCCGTTGAGGATAAACACAGCAAAGTTTCAAAAGGTATGGTAATAAGATTTTGTACTGCTTGTCATTTATGAAACGGCTCTGGCCATATTCACTACCTTGTCCGAAAACTGTTACACTGAGTGTTTTTAGAAACCATATTCGATTGCTATAAACCAACACATCATTATCAGTCTAGACATTATCATAGATTTACGCTACCCTCTTTCAGAACAATTAAGGTGCTTAGCTAGAGGGCAAAGTCCACTGTCAAATCTCGAACTCAACATTCTCCGATTGTGGGTCCGCGTCCACTCTCCTGGACGTATTTGGTCACTATTGGGTCACTATCGTCAGAAAGTAAGTACTCAAAATTCTTACTCCTGAGACCTTCTGATACTTTGGCATAAAATACGAGCAGTTATTCTTTAATCAAAGTTATAATGTTAAGACTTACCGACATTAATTTGGTTAAAAATTGACATGACAAGAGGCATATGTATCTGGGTTTCACAGCCAAAATGCATTTAGATAATTCAGTACTTGAACCATAGCCATTGCCATAAAGGTTTATGCATACTTTGCACATTGTGCTTTGAACTCAGCGTCAGTGAGTTTCCCACGTCAGAGTTCTCCACATTGTGACATCAATTCAAGTTTACCTGTACAACCACCTATACGTGAATGCTAAACATGAGACGACCCACCACAGATAGGTTGAGAGCGGCAGCCGGATGCTTGCTTACCTAGATTACTTTCAAACTAAAAAGAGAGTTGTTTGAAAATACTTCAAAACCGATGACATTGAACGTTTGTATTGGGAAGCCGACTATGAAATATGATGGATAAAAGTGTATTTCAAAGGATGGAGTGATAGGGATATGTGATGAAGCTGATAATCGTGAAATACTTTCAAATCGAAAAACACCTGTGTCTCGATAGCTTTGGCATTTGAAATTCAAGTGATGAGCTGTCTGAGCAGTTGAAATGCTTTTAGTTTCTCATAATGCTCTGAAATACTGCAATAAGTACTGTATGTTACCGCGGAAAGAAAGATATAAGTTCTCCTGTGCATTATATATAGAATCGTTGGCATTCTTCAGAATCTGTTTAAATACGTATCATTACAACACTGTGCCTACCTGTGTTTCTTGCGAGATTTCCTCGGAGTATTGAAACGATGAAATACTAAGTAATGTTTGTGAAGCTTGTTTGACAATCTCTGAACTGCACTCACACACGCTGTAGGCCGAAAATGAAACTTTCACCAATAGCAATCTCACCTACAAGAATAGAAAATTGTTCTAGTCACTAAAATGAAGAAGTTCGGGTTAAATGAATTGTTCACTTGCAGACACAAATTATTTTAGGAATAACATTAAGGTAACGTTCACGAACGCATCTAGATAAGGAATGAAATCAGTTATTTTTCTCCTGAAGTACTCCCGAAGAAATAAAGGAAACATTCATAATAATTTTGCAGTACCCTCGAAATATTCTACCATCGGCTTGTTACTTTCTCAAGTTAATGCGCTCGTTAATGTTTTATGAAAGTGGTGCATTTAAGTTCAAAAGTATAATATATTTTTACATTAAGTTTTTGATATCATTAAATCGGCATTCTGCTTTGAGAGTGGATATTATTCAGACAACAATAATTTTGCTGTACGTCAATAATGAAGCACTGCATAGGACTGAGTTGTTGTTTGTTTGACTTTCAGAGAACACACAGTTTGATTCAATGGTGTTCCACTATAGGGAAAAATTGCGAGACTAGAGCGAGAAAATGACGGTTTCTCGCAATCAGTGAGAATCTGTTCTTATTCTCACCACTGTCGGTGAGAAAATTTTAATCTCCACTGGAGATTGGTGAGAAATGCACTCCTTGGGGAGAATCAAGTGTGAGAACAAATTCTCACCAGTGAGAATGGGAATTCTCACCAAGTACAGTGATAATTGAAATTCTGATTCTTGCCAATTATTGGGGAGTCTTGCTATTTCTCGCAAGTGAATTTCAATTCTGACTGTACTTGGTGAGAATTTCAATTCTCACCGATATCATCGACAAACACAATTAGACAGAGTTTCTGATAACTTCATGAACAAAACCTACATTCTTGTAAACCTATGACATAACTCTAAAATGGCATCATAAAGCTCTGAAAAGGAACACAGCTCTCCTTATTATTTTTATTATTTATTGGTACAATTCACATTAAATTTGACGAAGAATTGGTAAAATTAATAACATGTTAAAAGAGCCTGCCTCCATATGTTGGAATGTATGATCATGAAACATTTTTAGGACAGTATCTTTTGCAGGTTACGATTGCTTTATTTGTAAACGCTATCTTACCTTCTGTACAGTATCAATAATAGAAGCAACCTGATCCTGTTGACAGAAATAAAGTATAGATTAATTGAAGCTATTTATCAACTCATATTCGTGAACTTGTATCACTATTTAATCTAAATACAAGAGAGTCTTTATGTTGGAAACAAAAACGCAAGCATGCGGAAATCTTTTATCTTTTTTCACCATATGAGAAAAGAGAAACTACTCATTTTTCTTTTGTAGGGGTTAACGGTACTCTCAGCGAAATGTTGTGTTTCTTTATATTGTAAGTAATATAACAAATGCAAAATAGTATCTTACTCGTCTATGTATAAATATCGTACGACTACCGGGGCGATGCCCATGATATCAACAGAGTACGAAGTCCGTGGTTGATATCATGGACATCGCCAAGGTAGTGATACGATATTTGACATACACAGCGGGTGAGTGGTGCAAGCCCCTGTACATCCAAACACCCCCTAACCAACAATACAGTGTTCGAAAACATTTTATACCGACTCTAAGCGGTTAATATCGGTCTAACTTTCAATGATGTATGGTCCTGCTTGCAGAAGTATTGATAATTAAACGTTTTGCACCTGGGACGCATATATTACTGAACTCAACCAATCATTGCTAAGTAATGTGCTCACAGGCAATGTTTCTTCCAATTTCATTCGATGAGCATATTTTACACGTGCTTGGTGACATATGGACTAGTATAAATGCACGGCCATGAGCAACATTTGCCTTTTTGACGTGAACGTGTCATAATTGCAACATGGCGCGAAAGGTGTATCTAGATTTTTCTGATATCTCTTATGAGGCGTTACTTTACTCACAAGCAGCAGAATATTTGTACTAGCTTGACTTTTAAAACGTTGATGTAGCAGTGACCAGCATCCCTCCGGCGAGTGTCTAATTCGTAATTTCAGCCAGTTTCACCATTTCTATACCTACCTTGTCATTTAACATGCAAGTGAGAATGTATAATTACTGATTTTTTTTTATTTGGCATCATTTTAAAAGTGGTATAGTATAGCCACAAACTAATGATGTCAAAATCGCCGTACACAAAACACAGACGCCCCGTAATTGTGGCAATGTCGACTACCTAATAAGGTTAAAATAATATAAATTTGCACTTTCTTCAAATCACTGTCACAATTTGCGACTGCTTAGTTTTTGTATCGAGTGAAGTACAGTGGGGGCCAGGAATTGGGGTTAGCTGACCAAATTGTCGGAACGGAGTGAGCGAAGCAAGCGGAGTTCCGACAATTTGGTCAGCTAACCCCAATTTCTGGCTCCCACTGTGCTTCACCCGACACAAAATCAAGCAAATGAAGACCAACACGTTTTATTCATCAATCATCTACAAACTGACCCCGACGGCAATGGCCATATTGACCCCTTTTCAATATAGCCGTTGCCACAGACGGCACACAGTTACATAACAGAATTCAGAGTTCATTCTAATGCAAATAATAATCAATATGACGGTCAAAAAATCTTTGTATGTTTTCATTTGCATTACTTCTTCTACAGACTGAAAATCACACCTGT